>NW_025791659.1:609654-914481 GCF_921293095.1 Ischnura elegans | reverse complement strand
GCTGGACTTGGGGGCTCATGTCCGCTCGTTGCCACAGGGCCAGCGTTCCGAGGCACCGCTGGCTGAGGTTCACCTGAACCTCGAATTCTTCTTCTTAATTCTTTCGTACCTATGGCGTTATGGCCTTAAGAGAGTCATAGTTACTCCCGCCGTTTTCCGGCGCTTCCTCGAATTTCTTCACTTCGAAATTCAGAGGACTGGGCAGAAATCACATTGCGTCAACACCCTTTGGGGCCATCGCAATGCTTTGTTTTAATTAGACAGTCGGATTCTCCCAGTCCGTGCCAGTTCTGAGCCAGTCGTTGAATGGCAACCGAAGAGCGGCGCGCGAGCGGTGGCCCCGTACGGGCGCGACCCGATATTGTCAACGCCGGCTCAACTGGGTCTTCTTTCCCTGCTGATTCTTCCAAGCCCGTTCCCTTGGCTGTGGTTTCACTAGATAGTAGATAGGGACAGTGGGAATCTCGTTAATCCATTCATGCGCGTCACTAATTGGATGACAAGGCATTTGGCTATTTTAAGTTTTTATTTCCTTTTTAAATAATACAATGTGAAAAGGTTAAAACACAACATCAAAATAAGCAACACCCAGTTCAAGTCACCCCTTCCCTTAGCAGCACTCCCCCCCTCCCCTTACATGTCATTTTATTCCACTGAGTACAGTTAGTATGTGTCCCTTGCAGCACCCTGGTCGTCACATTGACCAGGGCCCCCCGGTTAAGCCCCATACCCCGCAGATCTTGAGCACTTTCACTACACCAGACTCCGCGCCAGCTGATCGTCGCTGTGGTGAACTCCGGAGCCGCGTCTGGGTGACTAGTTTCCATCCACCGGCGGACTCCTACGTTGCTTGAGTACTTCTGCAACTTCCGCCGATGAACTTCCTTCAGGTCACCCGCTCCGGAGACGATCTGCGAGTCGACCAAGATGGAGCGGTGTCCGCGCCTGGCGTAGAGGTCTGGTTTCCGCATTCCCTCGTCGGTAGGTATCCTCGGTTCCCGTTCCAATGTCCATCCCTTCTGCCGGAGGGACGACTCGATGATCGACGCCACATCATCGTGTCGTTTGACTTGTCCCCCATGCGTCCTCCAGCAAACCTGGATGATGTGGGCCGTGGTCTCGGTGACAGGGCACCCAGCTCGGCACCCCGTCTCCATATTGGGCCGCCGACCCCTCGATGTCCTGATGCGGCTGGGCAGGGCGTTGATCCGCACGTGCTGATACTGGATGTAATCTCGGCCGGGGATGGCAGCTGCAGTTACGTCGACCCACGCCGAGGACGCCCTCTCCTTGGCGCAGTCTCGCAGTTCACTCCCATCCACCGACCGGTGCAGCCTGGACGCCCAAAATTTCTGGGCATCCCGTGCAGATGGCTCAGCCGCTCCGAGGCCGGCCGTCGACCTCCTGGCCCTGTCAACCAGTCTTTTGAAATGGCTGGTTGATACCACGTCTCGGGTTGCTGGATCCTCCGACTGGTGGAGCCGATGTAGTCTCCTCCACCGTTGGACCGGGATGGAATACCGGAACGCAGGAACTCCTAGTCCTCCTACTTTCACCGGGGCATGGAAGTATCCAACGGGCACATCCTTCGGCAGGCACAGCCAGGAGCGCAGAGCGGCCCTGACGCAGACGTCCATCTCCTTCAACCGCCCGCACGTCAGCCTGCCGAAGGTCAGGGGGTGCTGCATCTTCGGAATGATGTGGTGTCGCAGCACCCACAGCCGCTGATGTGGTTTCAGCGGCGCCCGCCGGACCCTCTCCAGTAGTTGTGCCAGGAGAGGTTTTCCCGGGAATCCCTCTGTTTCAAATTCCACTCCCAAGTACCTCCAGGGCTCGAGCACTCCATGTGCTTTAACTGGAACGCCCCGGAGGTAGAATGGTGGTTACGGCAGGACCTTTATCTTCTTCACCTTTCCCGCCGGAACAAGGGAGTGGCTCAGGCATTTCCCGGGATTTACCTCCAATCCTCGTCGCCCCAGTGACTCCTCAACTCGATCCAGCTGCTTTTGCATCCCGAGGATGGATTGGGATGCCAGGACAGGGTCATCGGCGTAGGCCACGGCTCCAATCGTCGTCCCCTTTAGTCTGTAGCCCACCTCGTCCAGCAGCTCCTTCAGCACACCGTCGAGGACCAAGTTGAAGAGTAGTGGTGACATCGGATCCCCCTGTCGAATCCCGCGCCAAACCGGAACTGGCGCACTGCTGGCTCCCCGATGCTGGAGTCTGGTGGTCGCTCCAGCGTAGAACTGCACGACGTAGCTCCGGAAGTGGGCAGGAAAGCCCTTCTCCGCCAGCACTCCCAAAATGGCCTGTTGGCTGACGGAGTCAAACGCCTTGCGGAGGTCGAGGGAGACTAGATGGAGCTCCCTCCGTCGGTTTCTCGCGTCCTGCAGCAGGGCCTGCAAAGTGATGATGTTTTCGCAGCACCCATCCCGCCGCAGGAACGCTCGCTGCCGGTCATCAAATACCGGCAGGTCCATAATTCGGGAAGCCAAGATCTTATGAAAGTGCCGCAGGGGGATGGATCCCACACTCAAGGGCCTGTAGTCTGCCCTCTTGTTCACCGCCCCCTTAGGCACATACACCGTCCGGTATTCCTTCCACTCAGGGGGTGAGTCACCATATAGGAGGACCAGGTTGAAGATGTACCGCTTCACCGACGAGGGAACTGCATTCCAGCGCGCCGGGGTGATGCCGTCTGGTCCAGGAGCCTTCCCCGCTGCCACCCTCTTGGCGATGATTTCCTCCTCAGATATAGGTCCGTGGAGGAGCCGGCTCTCGATGTTGTTTCTTCTGGGTCCTGGAGTGTATGGAGCGGATGGGGATCCAAACAAAGGACCCCAGAACTCCTCCATCTCCCCAAAGGTGTGAGGGGGAGACTCCTTCCTTCCCTCCAGGACCTCCCTCGTGGCAGCACCGGGGTTCTTCTTCCACAGCTCCTGGATCCTGGCATACTCCCGTCGACGCCGTGCTCTGGGCCGTGCCGGCTGGTGTGGCTGCGGCCTTCTCTGCGGGGCTGGGGCCAAGGCATCACGGGCAGGAGCAGGCGGGGCACCCATGGTCTCCCTCGACCATCTAGATAATAAGACAAGAAAACCATGAGTACCGAGGTTAGACTCCCCCATTTCGAGCAGGATAGAGATTCATAGTTACTCCCGCCGTTTACCCGCGCTTGCTTGAATTTCTTCACTTTGACATTCAGAGCACTGGGCAGAAATCACATTGCGTCAACACCCTTTGGGGGGATCGCAATGCTTTGTTTTAATTAGACAGTCGGATTCTCCCAATCCGTGCCAGTTCTGAGCCAGTCGTTGAATGGCTACCGAAGAGCGGCGCGCGAGCGGTGACCCCGGACGGGCGCGACCCGATACCGTCAACGCCGGCTCAACTGGGTCTTCTTTCCCTGCTGATTCTTCCAAGCCCGTTCCCTTGGCTGTGGTTTCGCTAGATAATAGATAGGGACAGTGGGAATCTCGTTAATCCATTTATGCGCGTCACTAATTGGATGACGAGGCATTTGGCTATACCTATTCGTACTCATGGCATTGTCGATCCAGTGGGGAGGTGACCCACTGGATCCTAGGGATGTTACACCCGATACCTCTTCCGTTATTTATGGTACTCCGACTGCACACCGGGTAGGCACGGAAGCATGCCATTTGGGGCAGTGCCCCTTTACAGTCGGTTAGCACACCAAGCCTTCGTCCGTTAAAGAAAAAAATATCTGTTGAAGAAACTTAGACGGCATCCATGCAATGACAGTCTAAGGAAGGAATTTGTGAAATATAGGAATGAATTAAGATATGAACTGAGAGCAGCTTCTAGCAATTATTACTTACATAAATTTCAACAAGTTACTGGTAATCCTAAAGCTCAGTGGAATATATTCAAAGAGCTAACTGGTCAGTCACCACGAGGTTCACAACCAATTTCTTTGGATATACAAGGTGGAATTATTACTGACCCTATTCTACAAGCTCGTTTATTTAGTGACTTTTTCATTGGTGCATCAGACAATAACCAACATAGTTATTCCAAAGGTATAAATAATATAGTTAAGGAATACTGTGGATATTCTTGCGTTAATTCCATGTATATTGAGCCGATACTTCCAGATGAGATAATTAAACTAGTGAAATCCCTTCCCTCGAGTAAATCAGCTGGCTTTGATGAAATCACAAGCAAAATTTTAAATTTAATCATTGTTGAGTTAGCGCCTATTCAGGCGTACATTTTTAATTTAAGTATTACAACTGGTGTTTTTCCTGAAGTTCTAAAAAAAGCTGTAATCAAACCCCTTTATAAAAAGGGTGACAGGTTATTAATCCAGAATTATAGGCCTATTTCACTGCTGTCAATATTTTCTGAAATACTAGAAAAGCTTGTTAAAAATGGGTTGCTCAAATTTCTAGAAAAAAACCACTTCCTCAGTAAAAACCAATTTGGTTTTTTATGTGGAAAGGGAACGGAGGACGCTTTAGAGAAGTACTTAACTCATATTTATGAATCTATCAATAAAAACAAACGTACTGCCAATCTGTTCATTGACATTACCAAAGCTTTTGATACAATCGACCATGGCATTTTAATGCATAAGCTTCATAGTGCTGGTATTCGAGGAACTCCACTAAAATGGTTCAAGAGCTATCTTTGTACACGAATGCAGTGTGTAAAAATTGGTAATGTATATAGTGATTATAAAGTGATAACAAGTGGGGTTCCCCAAGGATCTGTCTTGGGACCTATTCTTTTCCTAATTTATATTAATGACTTATGTAATCTCGAAGTTAAAGGGCACATCACTGCCTTTGCTGATGATATTGCCTTAAGTTACGATAGTGAAAATTGGGAAATTGTAAAAAACAATATGCAAATTGATTTGGTTAATCTTAGGAATTGGTTAGAAGCAAATAATTTAAAAATGAATGTAAATAAAACTAAATACATTTGCTACAATATTTGTAACAGGTATATAATTGACTGGGATTTGTACTACCACTCAAAGGATCGTCACATGTATGAGTGTTCGGATTGTTTGCCCTTACAGCGTGTGTCTAGTTTCAAGTATCTGGGAATAATCCTGGATGAGTGTTTAAAATGGCGTCAACATGTTGAAAATGTTGCAAATAGTATGAGGCAAACTATATCAAATTTTTATTTCATCCGTAACAAATGCCCAACATATTTTTTGAAACTCATTTATAACGCCCTAGTAAATACCAGGCTAAACTACGGTGTGCTTAGTTGGGGTACAGCTTATAAAAATTCTATAAGATCCATTGTTGTATTACAAAAAAGGCTTATTAGAGTAATTTTAAAAAAGAGCCGTTTTGAAAGTTCCTTTCCTTTATTTTATAGTATAGGCTTGCTTCCCTTGAGACATCTTTTCATTTACAAGGTTTTACGTCGTTTTTTCATGAGAAGTGGAAATGCGGGGTTATTATTATACAACCATCCTTCCTTCACCCTACGAAGATCATGTATTGCTTTACCTACGACTAACCTTACGTTGTATAAACGTTGTTTCTTGTTTATAGGGCCAAAAGTGTACAACGTATTACCTGTATCATGTCTGAAAACAAAAAATAATGATGTAATTATGAAAAATATTCAGTCTTGGCTGTTTAAAATACAAAGTGTGGAGGATTTTTTTATGATGTAATACCATGTTAAATATGTGTACGTACTTGTTTCAATTCAAATGTTGTGCTTGCTTCAATTCAAATGTTCTTGCTTCAATTCAAATGCTGTGCTTGCTTCAATTCAAATGTTGTGCTTACTTCAATTCAAACGTTTATATGTCAGCATGACCCCATGCAAATGATGGTAGCCAAAAAACAGGTTGTCCTTAATGACTACCTAAAGTTACTCCGTTTTCGGTAATTAATTCTATTCTGTACTTTTATTTTGTGGAGTAATAAACATTATTATTATTATTAGCCCTCAGTTCTGGTATTTGAGGTTACCTACTCTCACCACGTGGAGGTGAACGTAAGGCACATGGTCATCCTCGGCTCTCCCCTTCCACTTAAGGAATTGGTTCCTTGGCGCCCTTAAGAGAGTCAAACCCGGCCTGGCGTCACTAATTGGATGACGAGGCATTTGGCTATTTTTTTAACGAGGTGGTGGAAATCTCATTACGGACACCTAGGGAATGTTGCCCTAGGTGGGGTGGTGTGAGACTCATCCGTGGCTAGGTGTTCGGCCAGGACATACTCAATAAAACCACCACCTCCCGCTGCTCCTGGGACAATGGGTCTCTTGTTTATCCATTCATGCTCGTCAATAATTGGATGATGAGGCATTTGGCTAGTTTACAGGAATACTTCTGCTCCTGTTCCTCCCGGGCTTCTTCTTTGCTCGGTCCTAATTATGCCATCAATACTTTCTTTTCAAACACTTGCTCGACTAGTCCCTAATTTAAATTTCCCTTAATTAAATTATCCTAAACTTTCGGTCACTCCGGACCGTCAAGGGACTAACCATAATCTAGGAAAGCATTGAGAATTTCTATGCTACTTTGGAGGGCAATCATGCTCATAGTTAGACCAAGTCCTCGCGACCACAACCCAATGGTCCTGAGCCCTTTGACTGTTGCTTTCGGTACGGCGCCGCGTGATCCGATTACGACGGGAATCACCTGTAAGTGAGATGCATTCAGTAATCTTTTCACCGGCCCTTGCAGGGCTTCATACTATTCCAGCTTTTCGCCGGCCGCGGCACTCAGGAACTCCCCACTTTCGAGGCGGACAGTCACGTCGATAACGAACGCCCTTTCCCCGTCGGTCATGACGAGGTCCGGTTTGAGGAGCCCTTTAGTGTCGATGTGAAAGGAGTTTTCCTTCACTACCTTCCACTTGCGGGACTTGGCGTCTCCCTCCAAAGCGTCTACGATTCCATTGTGCCGGTGCATTCTGTTTCCTTTCGTGTGTATGCATTCCCACAGCACGTGTCCCAGTGACTCCTTGCCTTCTCCTTGCACCGTCTGCATTCATCTATCTCCACCAAGCTCCTTAGTCTTTCGTCGATGCATGGAGAATACATGCGACTCAGAATGGAGCTGATAGAGATAGGCCTATAGTTGGCAGGATCAGCCGGATCCTTGTCCGGCTTCGGTATTAAGACTGTACGACAATCCTTAAATGCTTTTGGGATTTTCTGCGCCAAAAGGCAGCAGTTGAATAATTTTGCCAGTACTTTCTCAATCCCCTTGGTTTTACGAAGATCCCGTTTCACAACGCCGTCCGGGCCTGGGGCAGTTGTCTCCTTAAGCGCCTTAATTCTAGCCCGGACCTCCTCTGGTTAGATGGCGCTGATAGAATCAGGGGATTTTTGGGGGACGAGTTGCTCGAAAGCGGTGGTCACTCGTCTCTCTACTCTCCAAAGCCTGTCGCACAGATCTTTGAACTTGCTGGCTAGTGGTGTCGGGCGGCATTAACCACCATACTCCTCCGGAACTTCCCCCTTCATTAGCATGGCGGCCAACTTTGCGGGGCATTTCCGGAAGAGCTCCTGACACTTGGCGCACCGGATCCTTTTGCGTTTATCGTGGTCTCTATACGCGTCCTTCGGCTTTCGGTAGGATGCCTTTTTATTTTCTTGTTCCACTTAACGTGGTTTCGGGTCAAGGATCTCAACGATTCTATAATGGACTGCCTCAAGCCTGCTTGCCACGGCATCCATCCATCCGGACTTCTTTGTCTCGTCCGCTTCACGTAGTGTGGCAAGCAGCTCATCAAGATCCTCGTGCACGCTGTTTAGCGTTGCATGCTCTCCATCGTCTCCTTTTGCCGACGCGAACACTTGGTCAGTGATTACCTCCCGCCAAGTCTTGCAGCGTACGGTCAGGGGAGAGGAGGAGAACAAGTCCGGGTGGCCAATAGACCCCCCGGACGGCAATAACTTGTTCTGGTGTATAGGGCCAGATAACAAAAAAGCACCCGGAGATTGTAAATGGATCTCCCCATCCCCTCCCCAGTCTGTATCTAAATTTGCACGACCGGCACTTGGACTTCTCCGGGCCCAGGACTGAGGAGAATCGCTGAGGGACTCCGATTCTCTCTCAACAGCGGGGCTTCCAGGGCCAACCGATTCGCTCCTTTGCCGCCTTTTACTTATTGAAGCCGACTCCCTCTCCCGTCTCGAGGTTTCGACTTCCAGCGGTCTCTCCGTTGTGCTAGCATCAACGGTTTCTCTACTTACTTCTCCCGCTTGGTCGTGCCGATTGGCTGTGACCTCAGAAGCGATCGGTTTCTATTTGCGAGCTCGCAGCGCTTATTGGACACTTGCTTGTGCGTTTTTCCTGGGAGCGCTGCAGCTATTTTCACATTGATCTGCCGGTCGTTACTAAACTCCCTTTCTAGTCGAGCAAGTGTTTCTATTTCATCCTAGGTGCATTTGGAAGCCCGCTTCGGCGGACTACGCAGGACGGCTTTTGCTCTACCGCTAATGAGCACTTCATCCACATGCTTGTGCCTCCTGTGCTGCCCCAGGCCAATAGAGGTGGACGAAGAAAACTCGCAGTCAGAGCACGCAAATGGGAGCCTTTTAGCAGCCACCGATGGCCCCTTGCATTTTCCCTTATGGCATTGAAGGGGAAAACATTTGCCACATGACCGGCAACGCCAGTGAGGGCTTAGCCTGGAGTGCTGATCTTTAAAGTGCTTCTGCAGGGACTTTAGATCAATACAGATGTTATTACACTCGGGGAATCCTTAAGAGAGTCTCTCTCTCATGCCTTCTTACAAGTCAGACTAGAGTCAAGCTCAACAGGGTCTTCTTTCCCCACTAATTCTTCCAAGCCCGTTCCCTTGGCTGTGGTTTCGCTAGATAGTAGATAGGGACACTGGATTCGGGGGTTGCCCCCCGCGGACCCACCTCCTCCCCTCCCGAAATCAAGTTAGTGACTTATATTCGGGATGCCGCCTTTCTTAGACTTATTTTGGCTTTATCGATTGTTAATTGCGTGTTACGATTATCCCCTTGCGGGGCCAGTGTCCCCCTCACCTTATCGAAGTGGTAAGGATCGTTGGGCAGTCGATTTTTCTTTCTTGGCTGTTAGTCTGAGGTTTTAAACCTGGAGGTTTAGACTTGTTGCTTAGGTTCCTTAGAGGTCATCTTGGTTATTCTTAGTTTGCATTTTGCCTTTTCATTTTTAGAATTTTGGCCATTGTTATCTTGGCAGTTTTTACTATTTTAGGATTTACAAGGGTCTTAGGTGTAAATTGCATATTATTACTTTCAATTTCATTTTTCATCTCACGTCTCTGTTATATGTAAGTTGGACATATTGCAATTACATGCCATGCATCCTCTGTGACTTTACAAGTGACACAGTTTGGAGTTTCAGTCAGGTTGAAGCTGTACAATTTGGCATTGAAATCACCGTGACCAGTAAAAAATTGAATTGTGCTATGATTGATATCGTCTAGGTTTGAAGCGTATCCATCGTTGACATTGGGAAAGTATTTGTAAGTTTCTCTGCCCTTTTCACTGGCGTCCCATCTCTCCTGCCACCTGTAGAGGGTTTCCTGATGACAAAGTTTCTTCGCAGCTGTTGATTCTTCGGCGGCTCTTGTTAATAGTAGTTCTCGTAGCGCAAGGTCAATGGGCTTAACTCCTGCGAGTACGCATAGTGCGTCGGTTGATGTTGTTCTATACGCGCGTGTAATTCCCAGCAGGGCGATTCGTTGAGCTGTTTTAAGTTTCTTGATGTTTCTGTTCTTGCCTACAATTTCTGGGTACCACCCTTCCCAGCCGTATGTTATTATCGGATGAGCAACGCCTACGTAGAGCTTCTTTAATGAACCTGTGGAATAGCCATGGCTCTTCTTCGCGAGTTTCATGAGGGGCAGGAATTGTGTTTTAACCTTTTGAATTACATATTTCATATGTTCTGAAAAGTCTTGTTTTTTGCTTACCATTACTCTTTTAAGTATTTAACCGACGTTTCATATTTAATGGAAACGTTGTTCATTTTTATTATTGGTTTGCGTTGAAGGCTTCCTTTGAGTAGTGTAAAGACTGTTTCCCCTCGAGAGAAGGTTAGTTTGTTACGCTCACCCCATTTTGTTATTGTTGTTATCGCAGCGTTTGTCTTCTTTTCGATGATTAATCTGCTGTCGCTCTTAACCAATAAAATACCGTCGTCCGCATAAGCTATGAGGCTTGTGTCTTCCGGGAGCTGCAGTTCAAGGAAGTCGTTATACAAGTTATTCCATAATAGAGGTCCTAACACCGATCCTTGAGGGCATCCCTTGCTTAGCTGTTTCTTCTTGGTTGCGCCTTCTAATTCCAAGTTTACCTCACGGTTTGCGAAGTAGTTTTTTATGACCTTGAAGATATTTTTGGGGCATTCTGTTCTTTGAAGGCAGTCCAGTATACCGGGCCACCACGCGTGGTCGAAGGCCCCGGCCATGTCTAAAAATACTCCGATTACGTATTTTTGATCTGCTTCCTTCACTTCTCTGATGAGCAGTGGGAGTGCATCTTTGGTTCCCCTACCTTCTATGAATCCAAATTGCCTTGGACTTTACTTGGATATTCTTTGATTCCCAAGTGCTTCTTCAGTCTTTTTTAAATTAGTCTTTCATGCACTTTCCCTTGTACAGGCAGCAGAGTGATGGGCCTGTACGAGTTTGGCATTCCGGGGCCCTTCCCTGGCTTCGGAAAAATCTACAAAATGCCTACTTTCCAGATGCTTGGAAACTCCGTCTCGCTTAGAAGTTTGTTAAAACATCCTAATAATAGAGTTCGTATCCTCGGGTACGCTCTATTAATGGTTTCTGCCTTTATTCCATCGTTTCCGGGTGCCTTATTGTTTTTAAGGTGCTTGATTGCGTCATCTAATTCGTGTAGCTCGAACTCAGGGTCATATCTAGTATTTACTTCCATATTTGCGCGATTCCTGATGAATAGATGTTCATGCGTGTCGTTGGTTTCCAGGTCGCTAGGAAGAAGTGTCTCCAGGAGTAGTGTGCACGTCTCTTCCAGGCTCTCTGTGTGGGTCCCGTCAGTTCTTCTGATGGATGTCAGAATTGTGGGTTTTTCTCTTTTCGCGCACAATCTTATAGGCTAGTCATCATGGGTTTTCGTTACCCTCTTCTAGGAGTTTTTCCCAGGATTCCCTTTTCGAGCGTTTTATTTTTTCGATGAATTTTGTTCTGCTGGTTACGAATTCACGTCTCCAATAGGTCAAATCGGCCGCGTCGATTTTTCTGCGTTGCATATACACTTTTTTGTTTGACCTCATTTTTCTACGCAAGTCTTCTAGCTCCGGATTCCACGAGTTTTCCTTTTTGTCGGTACCTCTCATTAGGGGAATGCTTGCTTGGCACGCTTCGATAAGCATGGTTTGAATTTCCTCAGGATCGGGCTGTTTGGATATTAGTTGACATCGTTCGACGAGGAAGGATTCAAACTCTTTCCAATTGGCTTTTCTGACGCTGTATTTGTTTTCCATTTTATTTATGTAGTAGATAGGGACAGTGGGAATCTCGTTAATCCATTCATGCGCGTCACTAATTGGATGACGAGGCATTTGGTTATTTAAAGATATTTATTTCCTTTTTAAATACAATACAAGTGAAAAAGGTTAAACACACAATAACATTAGCAACACCCAGATTAAGTGACCCCTTCCCTTAGCAGCACTTCTCCCCTCCCCTTACAGGTCATTTTGTTCCACTGCGTCCAATTAGTGTGTGTCCCTTGCAACACCCTGGTCGTCACATTGACCAGGGCCCCCGGTTAAGCCCCATACCCCGCAGATCACGAGCACTTTCACTGCACCAGACTCCACGCCAGCTGATCGTCGCTGTGGTGAACTCCGGAGCCGCGTCAGGGTGACGAGTTTCCATCCACCGGCGGACTCCCTCGTTGCTCTGGTACTTCTGCAACTTCCGCCGATGAACTTCTTTCAGGTCACCCGCTCCGGAGACGATCTGCGCGTCGACCAAGATGGAGCGGTCTCCGCGCCTGGCGTAGAGGTATGGTTTCCGCAGTCCCTCGTCGGTCGGTATCCTCGGTTCCCGTTCCGTTGTCCATCCCTTGCGTTGGAGGGACGAGTCACTGATCGACACCACAGCATCGTGTCGTTTGACTCGTCCCCCTTGCGTCCTCCAGCAACCCTGGATGATGTGGGCCGTGGTCTCGTTGACAGGGCCCCCAGCTCGGCACCCCGTCTCCATATTGGGCCGCCGACCCCTCGATGTCCTTATGCGGCTGGGCAGGGCGTTGATCCGCACGTGCTGGTACTGGATGAAGTCCCGTCCGGGGATGCCAGCTGCAGTTACGTCGAGGCGTTCCAGTTAACCCTCATATGGATTTACAAAATTAGTTACGTCGTTGGATTTACTGCGCCGCAGCGGCCCCGCGTCATTTTCTGCTATTATCTTTCAAAGTTAGTCTGAATTTTCATATTTTCTGATTGATAATGGTAAATACATTTATTATCTTTATTTCTTACCGTGTTTTGCCAGATTTAAACCCTTATTGTTGAAGTTATAACAAAAATTCTTGAACGCTGCATTCTTTTCCATTTCTTGCCGTAATGCTCTTTATTTCAGTTCCCTTTGTTTGTTATTTTCGAGTGAAAGTTTTAATTTCGTGTGTAATTGTTGTTTGAAATATTTTTCTGACATGCACAGCTCTACAAACTCCGCTTTTTAATGGTTACATTGTTTATAATTTTATGTATCTTAATATTAAAAATGATGACCGAATAATATTCGTTTATGCCCACATGACATAATTTTTCTTCACTGCGTCCACCCATATGTTATATCTTTGCAGTGTACGTAGAAGGATAAGGTATTAAACGTTAATAATGGAACAGCTGTAGGTTAAGTGAGAAGAGACGAGTGTAACTTTCGTGATTTTTACAAGATTCTGGCGATCAAGACAAATCTTACGAATATTCTGGGAGCTTATTTCCTGCAATTAAAAGAATCAAGTCTTACGGGTTTTGAAATATAAATAATATGGGATGATAAGCGACGTGTCAAAGAACCTAACGCTTCTTTGGAGTTGGAGCTAGAAGAGTCGGTACTCTTTTCCTACCACGGAGCCCTATTCCCCACTGGGACGTGTAGCCCAAGGGAAAGGTTTCCTTCGATATGGACTGGTAAATGTTTTGCGTCGGAGTGCATCAGATTAGGTTTTACTCCTGGATTGGTGGGAAATAAAAAAAAAATAAATTCTTAGAAGTATGTGTTATTGGTGGTAGGTGAGAAGAGGCAGCTTCCTTTTTTTCTTTCGTCCAGCTCTGCGTGAGAAACTGATGAAAGAATGCTCTGGGGTGACAAAAATACCCTCACTTTGGAAAGACTTCCCTTACATTTTCTTTCCGTTTCCTTTCTTAGCGTTTCACTGACCCAAACATTGAGATTGTCCATACCTTCCCACTAAGCTCCCTTATTCGTCATTCACCACCTTCTTCCCCCCTCCCACAAAACTTGATTGAACTTCTCTCCACCCTAATGACCCACCGAGCTGGACCTTCTTGGAATGAAGGGAGGGCCACCGCGGAGCGTTTTGACAATGCTTTTGTTCCCTGTCCCTCATGCAGCGTTGGAAGGACGAAGAAAAAGCAGACTTTTGAATCTACTTGCCTCCTTGCACTCCCAACCTTTTTCGCGATAAGGATTTTCCACTCCTACCTGTCCTAACGATCTGGGTATTCCCCGATCCTTGGCAGTCGACACACTACCACCCCTTCACCTCAAAACAACCTCTTGGCATTCCTTCTTATTTCCCCTCCTCACTCACTCCTTTACGTTAGTAACACCCCAAATGCATAAAACATCTGTGCATTTCAGAACACAAAGAAACGAGAAATATGCTCACAAATTTTCACCTCACGGTAAATTGTCTTTTCACCTATTCATAATGAAACGATTTTTACCATGTAAAGTCTAAACTCATCATCAGGAAAAAGAAATTATTTTCTATCACACAATTAGTTGGGTAGTTATCTTGATTTCACCCCAATGGTAAACTGTCACGTCATCAGTAGCTATATAAACGCCAGCAATTTTGCATAGACTATCGTAGCCGCAAAGGGATTTTTTTCGAATGAAAGGTACAAGACATATAACAATAACTGTGCGATGTGTTCTTCACGGTAGTCGGTGAAACTTCTGAATCTCCTGGCAAGTTACAGTTACTCATTCAGGGAGAAATATTCACACAACAATGAGGAAGCATTATTCTACGAATTCGGATAATACATTGTGTTAAATTTTTCTTAGAATTGCTGCTTGGAGTTATTCTAAACACAGTCACCCTAGGATTTACCCAAAGGTGGCTATCACCACGGTAGGTGCGTGGACGCGGATCGGAGAAGGTGCCCAACGAAACTAAGTCGGAAGCCACGGAAAAAAACAAGGAAAACTTGGCTAGCTATGAGTTTCTATGAATAATTCTTGCAAAAAGATGAAGTTTTTTCAATGAACATTATAACGAAGCAAACATAATGATTCTTAGCTAAAAGTGAAAGCACAATTGATATTGTAATATTTTCCTTTTGTTAAACAATTTTATTTGGATTATAAGTTTAAAAAATTGAATAATAGTATTATAAATAGATTATAGCATTTCATATGAAACATAATTGCTTTGACATTAGCGTTGAGAGTGCAGACCCTGACGTAGCGATGAGGAAATTCTCGGCCCAAGTAAAACTAAGCCAGCGGCCCGTGAAAAAACAACTTTGACTAGCCATGAGTTTTTATGAATAATTGTTGTAAAAAGATGAAGTTTTGTCAATGAACATCATAACGAGGTAAATATTTTGATTCTTAGCTAAAATAGAAAGCAAAATTGGTATGGTATAATTTTCCTTTTGTTTAACAATTTCATTTTGTTTATAATGTTTAGAAATATAAATAATATGATTATAAATATATTATAGCATTTCATACGAACCATAAATGTTTTGACATTAACATTGAGAGTGCAGTCAACGACGTAGCGACGAGGAAGTACTGAGCGCCGCAGCGGCGCCGAAAATCCAACGACGTAACTTTTTCCATTAGAGGCCAATAAAATGTAACCTATCGACACAATGCTAACAAAATTTTAAATGTAGACGAAGAAAGCAGAAAAAATAGACTACTGAAAATTTCAAAATGATTCATTGGAATGGAAAAATTTTACACCACTTTAAAAATCACGAGCGCCGCTAAGGCGCAGCAAATCCATATGAGGGTTAAGGCACTCCATGTGCCTTAACTGGAACGCCCCGGAGGTAGAACGATGGTTCCGGCAGGACTTAAATCTTCTTCACTTTCCCCGCCGGAACAAGGGAGTGGATCAGGCATTTCCCGAGAAGTACTTCCAAACCTCGCTGCCCCAGTGACTCCTCAACTCGCTCCTGCTGCTTTTGCATCCCTACGATGGACTGGGATGCAAGAAAGAGGTCATCTGCATAGGCCACCGCTCTAACCGTCGTCCCCTCCAGCCTGTAGCCCACCTCGTCCAGCAGCTCCTCCAACACACCATCCAGGACCAAGTTGAAGAGAAGTGATGACATCGGATCCCCCTGCCGAATCCCGCGCCGAACCAGGACTGGCGCGCTGCTGGTAGCCCAATGCTGGAGTCTGGTCGTCGCTCCAGCGTAGAACTGCCCGACGTAGCTCCGGAAGTGGGCAGGAAAGCCCTTCTCCGCCAGCACTCCCATGATGGCTTGTTGGCTGACGGAGTCGAACGCCTTCCGGAGGTCAAGGGAGACTAGATGAAGCTCCTTCCGTCGGGTCCTCGCGTCCTGCAGCAGGGCCTGCAAGGTGAGGGTATTCTCGCAGCACACATCCCGCCGCAGGAGCGCTCGCTGCCGGCCATCAAATACCGGCAGGTCCATGATTCGGGATGCCAAGATCTTATGGAAGCGTCGCAGGAGGACGGATCCCACGCTCAAGGGCCTGTAGTCTGCCCTTGTGTTCACCGCCCCCTTTGGCACAATCACAGTCCGGGATTCCTTCCACTCAGGGGGTGTGTCATCGTGTAGGTGGACCAGGTTGAATATATACTGGATCACCGACGAGGGAACTGCATTCCAGCGTGTCGGGGTGATGCCATCTGGTCCAGGAGCCTTCCCAGCTGCCACTCGCTCGGCGATGAGAACCTCTTAAGAGATTGGTCCGAGGAGGAGCCGGCTCTCGATGTTGCTTCTTCTGGGTCCTGGCGTTTAGGGAGCGGATGGGGTTCCGAACAATGGACCCCAAAACTCCTCATTCTCCTCCAAGGTGTCCGGGGGAGACTCCTTCCTTCCCTCCAGGACCTCCGTCGTGGCAGCGCTTGGGCTCTTCTTCCACAGCTCCTGGATTCTGGCGAACTTTCGACGGATCCGTGCTCTGGGACCCAGCTTGTATGGCTGCGGCCTTCTCTGCGGGGCTGGGGCCAAGGCATCACGGGCAGGAGCAGGCGGGGCACCCGTGGTCTCCCTCGACCATCTAGATAGTAAGACAAGAAAACTATGAGTACCGAGGTAAGACTCCCCCATTTCGAGAAGGAGCCGTGGATTCCATCGGGCCGCTACTACGGCGATCCCGGCCAGTTGACTATCCACGGCCTCGCGGAGAGGTTGAAGCTCCGCGACCTGCTCCGTGTCTGAAATGGGGGTCGGCGACGGAGGATGGAAGCTCAGGGAACTCTCCAGCTGCTGCCAATAGGCCAGCTTGCGGCGCTTCCCCATGATGGCTTCCAAGGACCGAACCAGACGGCGAGCGGCTATGAACTCGTTCATAAACCGCTCCCCCCGGCGGACCCCGTCCACCTCAAGTCGCACCATCACCCTGGTTTCCTCCTCCGACCACCGCCGCTTAACCTGCCCAAGCTGAACTTCTGCATTCGCCTCCCGTGTGTGGGCCTTCACGCGGTGGACTCCAAGTCCGCGTGCGGTTTGAAAGGCCTTGTTGCAGTTGGGACACTGGAACTCAGTGGAACCGGACCTGTTCGGGGCTGCTGCTGCTTCTGGGTTGGGGTCACTCTATCCAGGTGATGCTATTAGTGCACTCGCCCCGGCCTGTGGGTCGGGCCGTTTAACATGCAAGGTTTCTTTGGTTTTAGGAGCGGTGCACGTTGACGGACTGGGGGGGTGCATGCCCCTCGGTCCCTTGGGTCGCCGTTGCCCTCGTCAGCCACCGCCGGAGCGGTACCCGGTTCACACCACGGGGAGGTGAGGGTCGACTTGCGGAGGATGGTAGCGGGCCAAACAAGTGGCCTATTTTCCCCAGAGCCTACCGCCATAGAATTTTTTAAATTTTTTTTCAAGGAGGGGAAGTCCAATTACGGACGCCTAGGGACGGGAACCCTAGGCAGTGTGAGACTCAGCCAAGGCGAGATGTACAGCCATGGCCATACTCACTAAAACCCCTCCTTTTCCAAGTCAGCTCCCGTACCTGCCGGCTGACTGGGCGGCTTAATTTCTTGCTGCCGATTTAGATCTTTGAGCGCAAGTTACTCATAATTAAAGCGGCAGTCTCCTCCTAATCCCCTACCCAATTCCTGTTTTAGCAGAAGTCCTCTGACTCCACCGCGTACAGTTGGTGTGCCTCCTCTGGAATACCCTCGTGGTAATAGATGACAGTGTGCCTTTTGTCAATCCTGCGTCGAGTAGCTCCTCTGCAGACAGCTTGCTCCATACGCCTTTCCAGGAGACGGTGCAGGCAGCTATTTTTACGTCTTCTCTCTTCACTTCTTCCTCTGCAACCGCCGTCTTCAGATCATCGACGTCGTATTTCTTCTTCTTTCGACGATGTGATTCGTCAAGGCTGGTAGCTCCGCTGACCACCTGAGCATCCAATACAATTGCTTGCTAGTTCTTCGTAGCAACGATGTCTGGTTTCAGTTTTCCCAATCTCCTATTGAATTTCGGCTCTTCCCTTGTCTTCCATCCTTTCATTCGCAGTTCATTGCAGAGGATCCTACACACTGCGTTATGACGAAGTATCCTTCCGTCGTGGGTCCTGAAGCAGTTTTGCACAATGTCCGCGGCTGTTTCGGTCGCGTGGCATCCGGCTCGGCATTTCAATTCCTCTTGGTTGATTCTTCTTCCTCTTGATGCTCTAACTCTACAAGGGAGAGCATTAACCCTAACGTGGTGGTACTGAATGTAATCTCTTGCGGGAACGCCGTAGCTACCACCGTCGACCCACCTACTACTCATAGGCACTTTACCCGCTTCGCGCAACTCTTCCGTCGTTAGAGGAATAGAGTTTATCGGTCCAGAACTTCTCGATCTTGGTGGTACTTTCACCTTTGCACCCCATCGTAATTAGAACCCTGTCGGCCCATCTAAGGCGCCCTTTCACGAATTCCAATCCTTGGGCATTCCTTGCGGCACATAGGGAAGATTTTCCCATTGCTTCTAACCTTCGGAGCATCAGTGCTGGTATCGTCGTGGCAAATGCTGGGATACCCTGGCCTCCGCTCTTGCAGCCTGCATGGAAGTATCCAATCGGCGTATTCTTCGGCAAAGTTAACACTTCCTAACTGCCTGGCGCACTTGCCGGTCCAATGCACGCAGGATTTTAGCTGTGCATCCTGCTAGTACTAACTGATGGTAAAAGCGGGGGATTAAGGAACACCGTAAGATCTTGAGGCGTTGCTGAGGTTTCAGAGGGGTATATTTAATCCTGCTAAGCTCCTCTTCCAGACTGCGGCCAGATTTAATGATGCCGATTGGAGAGAATTCTACGCCTAAATATTTGAATCGCTCAGTTGGACGGAGCTGTCTAATCGCTGTTCCATCGGCGAGGAAAAATTGCTGCTCCGTTACAGCCTTGTATTTCTTTTCCTTTCCCGCTGGTACTATCGAGAGGAAATGGCATTTTTGTGCGTTGAACAACAGGCCATGTTTACTAGCCTCCTCCTCTGCTTTCAAAATACTTCTTTTCATGCCTGCTTTAGTCGATGTTACGATCAGCATGTCGTCTGCGAATGCTAGGTTTTCAATGCTGCATTCTCCTAATTTGAATCTTACTCCGGCCGGTGCAGATCGCAAGATCTTATTCACAACAAGACAGAAAATAGGACCCGACATTGGATCACCTTGCCGGACTCCTCTCGTGACTCGAATGACTTCCGACCGCCTTCTACCGACTTCGAGACATGTTCCGCTTCTCATATAGGTGTTCGATATGAATTCGATTAACTTCTCCGGAAGGCCAATTTCCCTGAGAACGTTGATGATTGAGTAATGGCTAACGCTATCAAACGCCTTTGCTAAATCAAGGGAAGCAACATGTAGCTCCTTGAGGTGGTTTTTATCTTCATGAGGGAGCGTTGCCAGAACAACGATGTTTTCGGCGCACCCGTCGTTCAGGGCACGTTGCCTCTCACAAATCAGGTGTGCGTCCATTAATCTCCTGGGCAGAATTTTATGTAACTGATGCACAACGGTGGAGGCAATGCTTATAGGTCTGAAGTCTTGAGGCAAATTGCTTCCGCTTTTCTTCGGGACAAAAATTGTCCGACTGACTAAATTTGACTAGGTGAAACCTGCCATGAGTAGAACCATGTTGTAGCATAAGAGTTTGATGGAGTTGGGTACTTTTTGCCACAGTCTAGGACTTATTCTGTCGATTCCGGAAGCAGAATTCAGAGGAATTCTTGCTGCTTCCAATTCGCCGGCCTCGATTGGCTTAATTATCCAATCATACTCTTTCTTGGGGCTCGGTTGGATTGGTGGATTTTGTACCAATGGCTGAGTTAGGACAGGTTTCCAATATTCCCTCATCTGGCTTAGAGACGGCGTTTTGGCCTTCACTTCTCCATCCAACACCTCGTCCGCCGCTCTAGACATGTACTTTCTAAATGCTTCTTGCATCTTGGCATACTTCTATCTCCGGAGGCGCCAGTTCGGGATTTTTGGGCTATGGGCAGCAGGTTTTCGCGCCCTCCTGTTTTTAGGCTTCTCACCTTCATCCTCCTTGGCCGGAAATATGCCCTCTAACCAATGGCAAAGCTCTTCCATTACATTATCGCCTTAAATGCATTTTTTCCAATCTCCGCTAGCGTTTTGCCATTGAAGTTACCAATACCGTTTACTTCACTTACAAGCCGTTTTATTTCATCGATAATCGCGTCGTTCGCCTCATCCCTTTTGCTTGGTTCAACTGATTCATCGGCGACACATTGTGAGGGCGGTTCTTGAGGGTTCACAGCTACCAATCTCTTCACCTCCTCTGAGACTGCTTTCTGGTGATCATTCCTCTTGCGCAGACCTTTAATACTTGATAGAGCGATCAGGAAACTCTTCAATCAGATGTTGGTTGATGAATCTTACACTCCTGATCCTTGCGCGTGCTTCCTCTTTTATGAAGGGGTTTTTCTCCTCCTCAGACCAACGCTTTTTCATTCGATCCACGTTAATCGATCTATTTGCCAGGTCGGGGTGCGCATGCCGTTTATGAACTCCAAAACCGATCTTAGTGGGGAAGCTCCTAGGGGGGTCGCAAGCTGTACACTTGTAAGGTGGTCCACCCAGGCTCACCATACCACTATTCAAGGTGGAATCGTCATCGGTTGGTTAGGGGATCTTCTGCTCGCCTCTCATTGTCACAGAGCCAGTGATTCGAGGCAACACTGGCTGAGGTTCACTTGAACCTCGGATTCTTTTTCTTGATTCCGTCGTACCTATGGCTTTAAAGCCTAGCGGGAAGGCAACCCACTAGACCCCGGGGGATTTCTCCCCCTGTTCCTCCTCTGTTGTTTCACGTGCACCAGCTGCCACCGTTACGGCACTGAGGTAGGCCACTTGGGGGGCTGCCCCCTTACAGCTGGCTAACGCACCAAGCCTCCGCCCGTTAGCCATCAATTAGAGATTGAGGTTACCGACTCTCACCACGTGGAGGTGGGCGTGAGGCACATGGTCACATGGTGTCATTGTGATTTAAATCATTTATTTCCCTTTTAAAACTTCAATACAGAGTTTTATGCAAAAAGGTTAGAATACAACATTAGCAACACCCAGATCAAGTAACCACTTCCCTTGGCAGCACTCCCCTTACAGTCACCACTCTTCTATTCCTGCGTACTTCCTCTTCTTCTCGTGGACTTTGAATCTTCTTTTTTCTTTCTTCGTTGTTCGCTTTGTCTCTCTCCTTCGTCCTTCTTTCTTTTTTCTCTACTCCCTTGGCCTTTGGTACTGCCGTTTTGATTACGGTTTTTATTGCATTTATGATACCATTATAATGATGCGAAGTTTTTATAGATTCGCAAAGAACTTTGTCGAACGTTTTACAGTTTCCATTTTAAAAAAATGGTGTCCCAATTTCAATGTGGTTATGTTTTTTTTTTCATATGCGTACATATTGAAATAAGTATAAGTCTGTCATAGCTTATACTCGTTTCTATTAACTCCCATGAGGTTTCTGTGATTAGAATATTCTTTGTTAAGGTTATGTCAATATTGCTGGCATGGCCCAGAGTGTTTTCAAAAGTTGTTAAACTTGACCATTTGTTTAAAATTATCAGGTCATTAGTTAGTATTAATTCCTCTAGCCTTTGGCCTCTGTGATCAGAGTTGACGTTGTACCAAATTGTGGACTTTGCGTTTACATCCGCACCAAATATTACGCGCTCATCCTTTTTTAAACTTTTTATTATTTTTTCTGTGTTATTAAAATGTTTGTAAACAATGTTTGTTCACAAACTGTACAGTCGAATGGTCTAGGTCTCGTGCTTTGATTGCTATTCTGTCTTTAACGTTGTTAAAATATTTAAAAGTTTCCCGGCCTTTAGTAGAAGTATTCCACTGCTCTTGCCATCTGGCAAGAGTCTCTTCCCTCAGTCGCTTCCGCTCGGTTCCGCTGTCTGCGTTCGTCATTTTTAGTTTAAAAATTGCTCTTCTTTCCTCTACTAGAAGGTCGATTGGGATGCATCCCGCTAAAACACATAAAGCCTGGGTGGAAACAGTCCGGTAGGCTTTAGTCACAATTAAGAGAGCTACCCTCTGCGCGCGAAGGATATTTTCGCGGCTCTTTCTCCTGGTTTTAATTTCATCCCCCCACGCCTCGCTGCCGTAGAGCATGAGTTGCTCGGCCAATCCCACATACAATTTCCTTAGTGACTCGCATGTGTATCCTTGATTTGTTCTGGCAAGTCTAGCGAGCGGGATAAAGGTTTCTTTGATTCTTTTGATTACATATTTGCAATGGTCGTCGAATTTTAGGGTTTCACTCACTATCACCCCCAGATATTTAATGCGTTCACTGAATTTTATGTTCTTATTGTCCATTTTTAGTATTGGTTTTCTTTGCAATTTTCCTTTTAATATTGTAAATTCTGTTTTGGCTTTAGAGAACTCCAGTTTGTTTGCTTTTCCCCATTTTGTAACTTTAAGCAGTGCCTCATTGCTTCTGGTTTCAATTTCTAATCGGCTGTCCCCTTTAATGAGGAGAAGAGCGTCGTCAGCATATGCAACTATTTGTGATTCAGTGGGTAACTCGAGGTTTAAGAAATCGTTGAAGATCAAATTCCAGAATAAGGGACCCAACACTGAGCCTTGGGGACAGCCTTTGCTTAGAGTTTTCGTTACCGTTGTATCATTGATTTCTAAGGTGGTACGGCGATTGTGAAAATAATCCTTTACGACGTTGTAGATGTTTCTGGAGCAGTTGTTAGACAGTAATTCATTGAGTATAATCGGCCACCAGGCGTTGTCAAAAGCTCCGGAGATGTCTAAGAAAATTCCTACTACGTATTTCTGTGGAGAATTTTTGACGTTTTCTATCATGTAGTTGATTGCGTCTACGGTCCCTTTTCCTTCCATGAATCCGAATTGTTGTTTATTGAAGTATTGGTTGGAGTCTAATTCTTGAGTTATTCTTATTGAGAGTAGCTTTTCGTAGACTTTTCCAAGTGCTGGGAGTAAGGTGATGGGGCGGTATGATTTGGGTTCTGATAGATTTTTGTTTGGTTTTGGGAATATTTTTAGTATGCCGATTTTCCATTCTTCGGGGAATATTTCGTTTTGTAAGAGATCGTTATAGATTTTTAGCATTTCATTTTTAATGAAGGGGTAAGCATGTTTAATAATTTCGGATTGGATTTCGTCGTGGCCAGGTGCTTTATTATTGTTTAGCTTCCGGATTATTTCACTTAATTCATTTAGTTCAAAGGGCGCCGTCGTTTTCACAGTGAGTAATTTTGATTTTGTTTTATTTCGTAGTATTCGCTGTGCTTCGTTATCGTCGATTTCGTTGTCTGGGGGGAGTAGTGTTTCCAACAGTAAATCGACAGTTTCCTTTACACTTAATGTGAATTCACCGTTGGGTTTTTTAAGGGTACATGGTATTACTGATTGATTTTTCTTGCGAATTAAACGGTAGGCATAGTCCCACGGATTTTCATTTCCTTTAGTTACTTTTTTCTCCCAGCTGACACGTTTTGCATCTTTGATTTCGTTGTTGTATTCGTTTCTTTTTCTCCTGTATTCCTGGCGCCAGAATTCCACATTATGAGCCTGAATTTTCACTTTTTTCCCAAGTTTCTTTTTTATTTTCTTGCATTCTTTCCTTAGCTTTGTTAATGTGTCACTCCACCATGGGACGTTCTTAGATTTTTGGTTTTTCCTGGGAATACACTTGACACACACCTCATGAATTATTTTAGTTAGATTTTCAGCACTATTCGCTTCTTTACTTTTGTCTTTTATTTCATTTTCGAATTGGTCCCAATTTGCCTTGGCAATATTGAAGTTTCTGTGGTTTGAGGTTTTGTTTGGCGGTGGAGCTTCTAAAATTTGAAATAGTATGAGTCGATGATCACTCAAAGTTTCTTCATCGCTTATTATCCAATCATTGACTTCGTCGTTTTTAAAACCTTGGGTTAAAGTAACGTCAATGTTGCTAAAACCATTCGGGCCTGCGTACGTCGTCAAGTCATTAAAACAATTCTCCACCGTCAAATCATAAAATAAAATAAAATCTTCAAGCGTGTCTCCGCGGTCGTCGTTTTCTCTATTAAACCAGAGTGTTGATTTTGCGTTGGCGTCAGCACACAAGATAATACTACACTCTTTAAAGGTCCTTAGATCCTTTTCTATTTCGGTCAGAAACGGGTCGATTGCATCAGAGAACTTGAAGTAGCTGTTTATTATAATTATTTCCTTTTTATTCTTCATTGTTATTTTCACTGTCACAGTTTTAGCATTTGTGAATTGGGTTAGAATTGTGATACTCAGGTTCTTATTTCTACACACTGTTGCGGCCCATAATTCACTGGAGTTCTGGAGGCAGTAAGTTTCGCCTGTGGAAAATGGTATTTTACCATGTACCGAATATGGCTCTTGAATGAGTATGAGGTCTAATTCGTACTCTTTGCTTATTACCTCGAGGTTACCCATAGCGGCAAGGCTCCTACCGGTGTTTATTTGCCCAATTTTTATGTTAAATGGGTGTACCGCCATACCCAAGCCGTTCGCACTCCTGTTCCCTTGCCTTTTTGAAGAACGGACAATTACGATCCCCGGAACGATGTGCACTGGGTTTTTCCGCACTAGAGCAGTGATGGCTCTTTGGCGTTTCTCCTGTGTGCTTACAATCTTCGATGCGGTGCTTACCCGCACAATGGGTGCAGATGTCTACTTCTCGCTTACACAAAGAAGTTTTATGGCCGTAAGCTTGGCATTTGAAGCACCGGAGAACCGAAATGTAGTCTTTGATTTTACAGCACGACCACTCTAGGTAAATTTTCTCCTTTTCTAAAAGTAGGTCCCTAATTTCCATTTTTGTTTCAAATACCAAATGTTCCTTTTCGGAATCGTTAGCTCTCAATTGGTAAACTTTTTTAAAATTCGTTTTAAATTCTTCCTCGTTCATTCGAATGTTGACGTTTTGATTATAGATTTTGTCAGTAACTGTTTCGACACTCAAATGTTTCGGCACGTCGTAGACAAGAATTTGCGGTCTCCTCTTCTGTATTTGCTCCACAATGAAGCCTTTTTCCTTGAGAAGTTTATTATTGATCATTCTTTCGATGTGCTGCTCCTTTTCTAGTTCAACTAGTACGCCCTTCTCGACGTTTCTGCTCCGTTTTACGTTCACACCTAGCTCTGCCGGGGTCACGGTACTTTTAAGCATCTCAGTAATTTCTTTGCCTGTTTTTTCTTGATTAGTGTGTTTAATGATAAGTTGAGGGGCCGGCCTTAGGCTACTTTTCACACCGATCACTTTGGGCTTTTGGGCTACTGTAGATTGATTCTGTTGAAGTTGCTTCTGTGTAATTTCTGCGAACGTTTTAATCTCATTTTTGGCCTGTGCCGAGCTTGTTTTTTCACTCTCTTTGATTATTTTGATGATCTCTTTCCTCTCTTCCGTCCTACCCTCTAATTGCGCATTTTTCATTGCCATTCTTAAGCTCAATTTTTCGATTTCTTTGAGCCTTTTTAAGTGTTCATCTACGTTTCCTTTTGAAAGTTTGCCGTTCTTCTGCTGTGTTCTTAAACTCGTTTGTATTTGTTCGACTATCTGTTTTATTTGCCCATACTGATTTGTTGTTTCACTAATCTGTTCACTTTCACCTTCTTCCTCAATTTCTCTCGTTTTCTTGGGTGTATTTCCATCACATTCATCGCTTCCGCTACCTCTCGGTCTCTTATCCTTCTTTGGAGTTTCCTTTTGCGGGGTTCTACTTAGTTTGGTTGATCGTCTGAATGCCTTGGTCGGGTCCGCCTCCTCCTCCTCTAGCACAATTTCTTCGTCGTCCGGGGTAGACATTGTTACCTATTATAGTTCGGAACCTGATGCAAGGGGATCCCCACCTTGGGGGAGCCCGGTTGACTTCTGGGCGTTTTCTTCGATTTGGGCGGGGAATGACTGGCCAGTCGGGGGAAGGCGATGGATGGAGCAGTTGCGTCACTGGGGAATTGGGGATCTTTGGGCCGGGAAGGGATCCCGGGCGATGAGATGAGGGTCCGGAGGTTCTTCTTAAGGGGGGGGACTGGGGATTGATGGCTGGACCTGGGACGATGGGGTCCCAGGGGACCTGGGACGACGAACGTCGATTAATGAAGTGTATTCTCCAACGATGGGAGTCTCTGCGTTAAACCTACACTGGAGGAAAGTTCACACACACACACACTCGTTCTGCCGTGGCAGTCCAGAGTCACTCACACATTCATACACACACACGCACCTGTTCAGGGTCTCTGTCCCACTGTCCTACGCGCGCTGGCTCTCTTTGCCGGCCGCGGGAGCTTATTGCAGGGACGGGTCCCTGACTAATGGCCCGCGGCACGTTGCCCGGCCCCAGCCCTCGAGGAGGGGGAGCCACCCAGATCTTAAAGGGTCACTAGCGATCGCGTATATTAAGTCACTGTCTCACTTACACAAACTCCCTCCAACTGACTTCGAAAAGTTCAGTGTCAAGGTTTATTCACACGTATTTGCTCTCGCAAAAACGCACTCGACAGCAGGTAGGCGACACTACACTGCTGGGCCTGGGGCCAGCCAGATAGGGACACTGGATTTGGGGGCAATGCCCCCACAGACCCTCCACCACCCCTCCCGTTCTCAAGTCGTAGACTTATCAACGGGAGGCTGCTTTTCTTGCCTTTTAGATTTGATCGACTTGCGTGTTTGATTTTATTCCCCCATGAATTATGGGGCCAGTGTCCCTCTCCCCTTACCCTTTTGGGCAAGGCTCATCGGGAAGTCGATTTCTCATGCTTGAATCTTGGCTGTTGTTTAGTTATTGTCATCTTGGTTTTGCCTTTTATGGCTCAGAATTTGATTCATAACTTTTCTTGTAGTTTTGATGATCTCGGGGTTTGTAAGAGACTCATAGGACCA
Organism: Ischnura elegans; assembly: GCF_921293095.1. Lineage (NCBI taxonomy): Eukaryota > Metazoa > Arthropoda > Insecta > Odonata > Coenagrionidae > Ischnura > Ischnura elegans. The sequence goes on along the minus strand of NW_025791659.1, from coordinate 887,689 downwards.
GATTAAATTCTTTTCATTAAGTAGCTTTTTTAGTTCACTTCTAAAGGTTTCGTAAACTGGGCAGTCAGTCAATACATGCCATGCACTTTCGTATTCGTTGCAGGAGTGGCAATTTGCAGTCTCCTTAAGCCCCCGGTATCCTCGGTAGCACATTGGCCAGATAGGGACAAAGGCTTAGAGGGTTCTGGGCGAACCCTCTCTCGGGATACAACGCACCGGGGCCCGGAACCAAGCCCGAGGCTTATACGCCAGGACACCCGGGGAGGGGGTGGAGAGAGGAAGGAAAAAGGATAGAGACGCCGTCGCGATCGGAGCCCGCCGGCGCCTCCAGGGAAAGGAAAGGGTTGGAAGGGAGGGAAGAGGGATAAAACACTCCAGTGCTATGGAAGCAAAGGAGGCCCAATCTAGCGAAACCAAGCGATGCTATTTCTCTGGCACCATCCCGGGGAGATTTTTCTATAAGGAAGAAAAATCCCAATATAGGGACAGTGGGAGCCAGATAGGGACACTGGATTTGGGGGCAAGCCCCCACTGACCCTCCACCACCCCTCCTGATCTCAAGTCTGAGACTTATTATCAGGAGGCTGCTATTTCCTTGAGACTTAATCGACTTTATTTAGTTTGTTTCCCCGAATGGGGCCAGTGTCCCCCTCCCCTTTCCGAAAGGAAAGGCTCATCGGGAAGTCGATTTCTCATTTTTCATGGCTGTTAGTTTCTTGCAATAGGTTCATCTTGGTTTTTTATGAATTTTTATTCTTGGTTCATTAGATGGGTCATTTGTCGTTTTAGTGTTAACATTTGGCTCATCATTCTTTTGGTTATTTTAATGATTTTTGGATCTGATAGTGTATTGTAATCCCATTTCATATTTTCTTTCAGAAGTTCAGTTTTTAATTCTTTTCTTAGTCCCTCATAGGCGGTACATTCAGATAAGACATGCCATGCACTTTCATTAGAGTTTTCGCAAAATTTGCAATCTGTAGATTCACTTAGTCCCATGCTATTTAGTTTAGCATTGAAGTCTCCGTGGCCAGAGAAAAATTGGCAGGAGCCATGATCGATCTCTGCTAATTTAGAATTGATCCTTAATTTTACCTCAGGAAAGTATTTGTACGTTTCACGTCCCTTTTTACTGCCATTCCACCGGTTTTGCCATGTCTGGATCGTCTTCTCTCTTCTTTCTTCTTTTAGCTGCAGTTCATCTTCTTTGCTTGATTCTGCCTGTCGTTCTCTTCGGTTTTGCCACGTCTGGATCGTCTTCTCTCTTCTTTCTTCTTTTAACTGCAGTTCATCTTCTTTGCTTGATTCTGCCTGTCGTTCTCTTATGTCCGTGTCTTCTTTCTCTTCTTCTCGCGGGCTACGGATTTCTATCAGTCTTCTTTCTAAGCTGTTTAATTTTTCCCTTTCCTTCGATTTCCATTCTTCGGCCTTTTCGACAATTTCAAGGTCTATTGGTACCGTTCCTGCAATCACGCATAGTGCGTCAGTTGACACAGTCTTGTAAGCTTTAGTGATTCCTATGAGTGCTAGTCGTTGTGCTCTGGATAATTCTTTTCTACACTTCTGCTTGTTAATTACATCTTTATGCCAACTCTCCCACCCGTACATCATTATGGGTTGCGCCACGCCTGTGTATAGTTTCTTCAGTGACTGCGTAGTATACCCTTTACCCTTTCTCGAGAGTTGCATTAGTGGTATGGAGGTGGTTTTAATTTTATGAGTTATATATTTCATGTGCTCATAGAAATCCATTTTTTCCCCAAGTTTTATTCCCAAATACTTGACGGTTTTAGAGTATTTTATGGTTACGTTTTGCATTTTTATAATTGGTTTCCTTTTCAAGCTTCCTTTTAACAGGAGGCACTCAGTTTTCTCCTTAGAAAACGCTAATTTGTTTGAGTTTCCCCATTCAACTATTTTAGTGATCGCTGCGTTGGATTTTTGTTCTATTTCTGCTCGGCTTCTTCCTTTGATCAGCACTAGCCCATCATCGGCGTAAGCTATAATTTTTGTTTCTTCGGGGAGTTGTAGATTTAAAAACTCATTGTACAAAACATTCCACATAAGCGGCCCCAATACGGAGCCCTGGGGGCAGCCTTTGCTAAGTATTTTGGACCTTTTGCTACCAGAAAGTTCGAAGGTCACATTTCGATTTACGAAGTAATTTTTTATGACTAGGAATATGTTTTTGGGGCAGCCGCTTTCTTTTAGTTTTAACAATACACTGGGCCACCAGGCATTGTCAAACGCGCCAGATATGTCTAAGAATACGCCAAGGACGTATTTCTCTGTAGTTTCTTCTACATCCTTTACTAATTGGGTTAAAGCGTCTTTTGTGCCCTTACCTTCTCTGAAGCCGAACTGTCTTGTATTGAAGTAGTTTTTCGAGTTAAGATGGTCGTTTAGTCTATTGGCTATGAGTCTTTCTAAGATTTTCCCTAGGACTGGCAGTAATGTAATAGGTCTATATGATTTGGGCAGATTCGGGTTCTTCTCTGGTTTGGGAAAAATTTTTAATATTCCAATTTTCCATATTTTAGGGAAATTTCCCGTTCGAAGCGCTTCGTTATACACTTGCAGAAGTTTAGGTTTAATTCTTCCGTAAGCTCTCTTGATGGTCTCGGCTTTTATACCATCTATGCCTGGAGCTTTGTTGTTTTTTAGTCGTCTAATAGCAGAGTCAAGTTCTTCAGGTGTAAAGTCTGGATCTATCTTACTCACTTCGTAATCTGCGTATGCTGCTATTCTTATTTGCTTGTGTTCTTCTTTGTCGTCTTCCTCTGAATCGTTTGGCAGTAGGGAATTTAGGATAAGTTCACAGGTTTCATTTGCATTTTTTGTGAATGTTCCGTCAGGTCGTCGCAGAGTTGTGGGAATTAGTGGTTTGCGTTTTTCCCTAATTATTTTAAACGCTAGACTCCATGGATTCACATTACCTTCTTCTAACAATTTCTCCCACGCTTCTCTCTTAGATGTTTTTATTTTTTCAAAGTATGCGGTCCTTGATTTTACAAAGAGTCCTCTCCAAAATTCCACATCCAATGCAGTATTTCTTTTCTTTCGCCTGTAAATCTTTCCGTTTTTCCTCATGATTTTCCTTAGGGAATCCAGTTCTGGTGACCACCAATTAACCTTCTTGTCCGTTGCTGAAGTTCTCGGCATACTCTCTTCACAGACCTCATTAATCAAATCCTGTATTTCTTCGGGACTAGGTGTGTCTGGTAGTTTAGTTAGTTTTGAGAAGAGAACGGAGTCGAAAAGTTTCCAGTCGGTTTTTCGGATGTTGAATCTAGTTTCCATGTGGTTAGTTCTAGATTTAATTTGGCCGGAAATTTGGAAAGTTATGAGTCTATGATCGTTGAATTCCTCGTCTATTAGGCACCAGTTTTTGCATTTGTTTTCCATATATTTAGTGAAAGTCACATCGATGTTCGTTCCATATCCTAGGGGACCCTCATATGTTTTTAGTTCGGTATACTTGTTTTCTACCTGCAAGTCCCAGCTGAGGATGAATTCCTCGAGTAGTTCTCCTCTCGAGTCAGTGATTTCATTGAACCACAATGGTGATTTTGAGTTGGCATCGGCTGTTATTACAATTTCACTCCTTAGGTTCTCAGCAAGTACTTTTTCTATTACATTCAAGTAATCCAGTATTTCGTCTGAGAACTTGAAATAACTGTTAATAAGGATTATTTCATGGTTAAGATGACGCACTTTGGTTGTGACTGTTTTACCATTTGTGTATTGAGAGATCCTTATTGATTTAAGTGTTGTATTTAGTATTATCGTACAACACCAAATTTCATCTGCGCTGTCATCGAAAAGAATTTGTCCTTTTGGGAAAATTATTTTTCCCTTATGCGCATATGGTTCCTGAATCGCAAGTACATCCAGATGTTGTTCGAGAGCCACCCTTTCAAGATGCTGCATTGCAGCGTAAGACCTGCCGACGTTAATTTGTCCAATTCTAAGAGTACTGTTACTTTGTCCCGCCATAACCGATTCTTTGACATTCAATTTCTCTGGCCTTTTGGTAGGCGGGGCAGCTGCGATCTCCGGTCTTGTGTGAGTTAGGTTTGTTTACAGTCGTACAGTGCAGGCATTTGGGTGCATTATCCTTGTTAGGACATTCGTCGAGCCTGTGACTTTCCGTACAATGTGGACAGATATTCTCATCTTTCCGACAATTTATAGTTTTGTGACCATAATTCTGACACTTAAAGCATCTTAATATAGTTATGTAATCTTTAATTTTACAGGATTCCCAGCCCAGAAACACTTTTTCTTTACTAATCAATACGTCTCTGATGTCCATCGAGCATTCAAAAATTTGATGTTCTTTTTCATGATTTTCTGTTTTGAGCTGATGAACCTTTTTAATGTTTTCGTAGAAGTTACTTTCACTGATGCTAAGTCCTATATTTTGTTCGTATAATCTATGTATTACAGTTTCTGGGGTCATACTTTTGGGAACGTCGTATATCATGATTTGAGGTTTTCGTTTCCTGATTTTCTCAATCACAAGTCCTTTTTCTTTTAATTTCTCATTACTGATTATTTTTTTGACTTGTGTCTCTTTCTCAAGCTCCATGATTATGCCAAATTCAGTATTTCTAGTTCTTTTGACGTTTATACCTATTTCAGCTGGGGTTATGGTTTTCTCTAGGATTTCCTTTATTTCTTTTCCACTTTTTTCACTATTTTTATGCTTGATGGTGATTATTTGTGGGGCCGGTTTTAATTTTATATTCACACCTGGAACTTGTGGTCTTTTTAGAATGGACGCGAATGATGGGACTGCTGCAACTTCAGCTTTAGCCTTAGCTTCAGTTACTTCTCTAATTATTTCTGCTCTTTCATTTTTTCTTCCTTCCAGGTTGGATATTTTCAAGGCCATTTGAAAAGCATTCATTTCAATATCTTTTATTCTTTTGAGGTGGTCCTCTACGTTACTCTTGTTTAACTTTCCATTCTTCAATTGTGATCGTAGGCTCCTTTCAATTTCCTCTAAAAGTTGTTTGATGCTGTAAAAGGAGTCAGTGACTTCCCTGGTTTCTTCATCTTCAATCTCCTTCTCTTTCGGCCTTTTTGGTGTTGCACCCTGTGATTCGTCCTGACTCCTTCTCCTCTTCTCTACATTGTCATTTTCGGATGGTGGTTTGCGTAGAAGCACACTCGAACGTCTAAAAGCCGATTCATCTGCGGGATCAAAGTCCTCCCTACCTTTCCCACTCATGTTTCACTTTATACACTAAACACAAATAAACACAAAATATGCTGCTCAGGCAGTCCAATTACTTGTGCGTGTAGCACAGTCCTCCACTGTCCCTAGTGCGCGTGGCCCTCTTTGCCGGCCGCGGGTGCTTATGGCTGGGACCGGTCCCAGACTGATGGCCCGCGGCACGTTGCCCGGCCCCCGACCTCGAGGAGGTGGGGCCGCCCAGACGCAATGATGGTTTCACTAGGTTTGTTCGTATCACACACACAGCACAAGCAAGAAGTCCTTCTCCTCCTAATTGACTATCAATCAGTTCAATTAATCACTTTTCACACAGATCGCACACGCTAATCAACAGGTTTTACGACTCCTAACCTGTTGGGCCCGGGGGCCGCCTGAAACAGACAATTGATTATAGCTACTAATCATTTTCAATCATTACGTTGCGTAAAGATTGGGCAGATCAATCTAGCGCGTGGAAAGCTGGCGACAGCTGAGTTGCATGTCCACGGTTTGGAATTGAGTGTCAAAATACATTTCCTGCAAGGGCCATACACTATTTAGGACACAGAGCTGCTTTGAAATGTGCTGGTTATGGGTATGAGTGCTCGCATCGTTCCTGAGGCGATGTAGGTAAGATTCTTTGCTGGCATAATTTGCGTAGGGCAAGGAATTGCCCTTCCGCTAATCGGGAAATACACGACGACGCACGTCGCCACTGCCGAGGTCCTTGTGGGCCAAGGTTCGTTCATCGCAGTGAGCATGTATTGTTCTCCCAGCAGGGAGATAGGACTCTTCCTATCACTAACTATGGTAATCGTGGGGAGTTCGGTAAACACAAGGTCGTCATAGGGACAGACGCAAATGCGAGAAGTGAAGTCTGGGTCGACCGCTTCACTAACCAACGCGGTCGGGAAGCGGAGCTCCTATCTCACTAAATCTGCTTGTTCTTTCTGAATGAGCCAGGAAACCCCAGCACCTTTGCCACGAGGTATGGGGATCCAATTTCGATTTGACGTAGGTGAATGAAAGGGGACTGAGGAGCTTCAAGGATTGGCGATCGCACGATTAAGTGAATGTGTCGGATCATAACTTGATCACGATGACGATCAACTTGAAGTCGCGACCCCCCGAGCAAGTGCAGAGGTTCGACTTCTCGAGAGATCGGTGGGATCTGTGTGCCGCGGCTCTGTCTGATGGTTTAAAACGCGAGATTAGGAATGCACTAGAAAGTGACGAACCCGCGTCCATCGATCCGAGGGTCAGAGCTCTGCGATACGTTCTACTCGAAGCAGCGGAAAGTCCTCACGGATCCCTAAGCGGAAAGTACTCTAGTCCAGGATTCCGTGGCGGAACGGAACTCTGAGTAGGCTTAAGAGACATCTCAGGCATTCCCGTAAACGATTCCAAAGCTTCAGGAACCCTGAAAGGAGGGTATACTACCGGCAGGGTCTCAGGGTTGCCCAGTGAAGGTACACCTTGGAGGTGAGGCGGTACAAACGCGGGTCATGGCGGGAATGTTCTCGGGACGAGTTTGTGTCAAACTTTGGGGGCTTCGTTTGCAAGCTGGCAGCTAAGAAACTAAGGCATCCAGTAGTACAGAATGTCGGAAACAAGAAAGACGGGAGAGTTTTGCTCACCGATGGTTCGGTTAAACGAATGCTTGAGACCATTCTTCCGGATAAATTGAAAAAGAGCGCCAGGTGCAACTGAGACGAGATTTAAAAAACGACGGTGAAATTCATGCTGCGAATCCCTTTACTTGGGACTAGGTTGAGTTCGTCATATGGCTCATCAAACGGAATACAGCTCCGGGACGAAACAGCGCAATTGTACTAATGATCCAGAAAGCACTGCATACAATGCTTACGGATTTTACGCTCGTGCTCAATGATTGCTTGACAGTAGACCCCTTTCCACGCATTTGGGAAGTGAAGCAGCCTTTTGTGCTTTCAGAGGAGAAAGAGAGAGACCTTGGTGACCCAAGGTCTTATCGACCGCTGCCATTGCTTCCTCAACTTAGGAATTCGTTCGAGCGGGTCATAAGAGTCAAACTGTACAGGAGTCAGATCTCTTTCATCACCGTCAGTATGGCTACAGTGAAGGAAAAGGCACCATTGATGATCTTACGCATGTGGCGAGAAGCATCAGGAGAAAGGTGAGGAAATACGTTCAAGTGATCATTGTTGATTTCCTGGTCCCGTTGGACTCAATTAGGTGTTCTCTTGTGATATAAAAGTTGAAGCGCTGTGGGGCTCCAAGCAATCTTGTTCGCATTGATTCGGGGGTACTTTGATAAAAGAGGGTAGTCTTTGATTGCAATTATTCCGTAGCGAGGAAGTTCCTCACTAAAATAATTGCTCAGGGATCGATACTGAGACTACTCCTCTGGAACGCGTCGATGAATGGGATGTTTCGTGCTCACTACACAGATCATTTGTGAGGTTGTGGCCTATGCAGATTATACTACGATTATTGTCCCGGGAGATAATCGAATGGAGCTCGTGGTGCGATCCGCCGCGTGTTTGACTGCCCAACCAGCGCGTCTGAGTGCAAGTTACAGCTCTCTACGGAGAAAACGATCTATTCTGTTTGCCGAGGGAGTCTCAGTGGGTACCCCTCACTACGTCTGAATGAATCGGTCATAGAAGGAATCGAGGCTTTATATACAGGAATAGGGCCTATGAAAATGCCTTCTTGTTTGATCAGAGTATTCAGCTCGACAAGCGCAGGAAAGGTACGCAATTCTTCGGGGTTCTCTTGGATATTTCGAAAGACAAATCGAAGCACTGTGACAATGTGCGAGGAGTATGAAAGCAGGTTGAAGGTCACCACCTCAAAGCTCCGAATTAATGGCCCTTGACTCCTCAGCTGCTGGAGGATCTGAAGCGGAAGGGAAAGATGGCGGATTAAGAGGCATGGTTGGCACTGGCCTGTCAGGGGGCGGGGGTGAAGGTATTTCGGGACGACCCCATCGGATTTCCTTTGTTCCTCATAATATCTCGATGGCTTGACGCGCTCCGTCTCCGTACGAATACAACCGGGGTTACAACTCATTGGTAGGCTGAAAGGAGCGTTCCCCCTTAATGCAGGCAGTGCAAGGGAAAGCCAAAGAGAGTTATTAGGACACGTGTAGGGTGAATGCATCCATAGTAAAAGGAAGCGAATGTAGCGTCATGATGAGATAGCAGATGTTTTGGGGGGTGAAGTCAAGTCGAGCAAGAGGAAGGTGGTCAGAGAAAATACCTTCCACAGCGGCGCTTAAAGAATCCGGAACTAGTCATGTCCGACGGGAAAAGGGCGTTCACATTCGACGTTATTGTCCGCCTCAAACGTGGGGAGATCCTGAGTGCCGCGGTCGGCGAAAAGCTGTAGAAATACGACACACCAGAAGAGGCGGTGAACCGATTAAAGAAGGCATTCACTTCCAAGTGATTCCCGTCGTAATCGTTTCACGTGGCGCCGCACTCAAGGCTATCATAAAAGGGCTCATGACCATTGGATAGCAGTCGCGCGTGCTTGACTTAACCTTAAGTGCAATTTCCCTTCGAATTATATTGAAATATTACATGCTTTCATAAAATATTATTCTTGCAACAGTCCAGAGTGACCCAAAGTTATGAATATTTATTGCTTACGGAAAATTATGTAATAAAGGGACTAGTGGAGTAAGTGTTTTAGGAAAATATTGTGAGTTGAGTAGGACCATGCAATCTAGAAATCCGTCATAAGAATAACACGTCTGTCTGATTATAACAAATCATTTCGATTGCCCCAGCGGATCCTGACGAAATGTGGTTTCTGCCCAGTGCTCTTCATATCAAAGTGAAGAAATACCTTCAAGCGCGGGTGATTGCGACTCTCTTAAGGGAATGATGGTGACTGTATACAGCTTTGCCTTGGTAGAACCTCATCATCCCATCTGGGAGCAATATTGACTGCTTCGGGAATCGGCGAAACGAACACGCTCGCGTTTAATTATGCTTATCCTGAACCTTTGTCCGTCATTTGGTAATTGTGAAGCCAAACCAAGGCCCTGATTATGCAGTTAAAGTCGATCGAAATTTCGAACCTGGAACCTTCTTGTGGTGAGAGTCGCAGTAGAGCGAAAGACCGAGCAGATACCAGATGCGGCTTATGCCCCCCCGCTTGCCAGGCCGGGGTGTGCCTTGAATTGCTGGACCCAAAGGGAAAGAGAAATGCCGGCATCCCCCTCCCGCTCTCGGAAGGAGGTTGCTCCCCAAGGGAGTACCACGGGTCGTCCAGCGATCTTCTTAATCTTACTGAAGTAACCCAAGAAGCTCGTGTAGCAACGCTGAAATATCCATGCCTACACTGCGACAGATATTTAGACTAAGATGGGGCTAGGTGTCGACGTTAAATGCGCCCACTTTACGATTGGGAACGTGAATATTTCGGTCTCTCGGAACCGTCCTCGGTGGGAGGAGGAGAAATTACGTTTGCTTGCTGAAACTGAGCTGAGGGCGATCAGTGATGGAACCAGGTATTTGAATAAGCATCTAAAAGAAGTGTTCCCGATTAGGTCCGATTAGATTAAGAGTAAATTAGTAGGTTCGATCAGATTAAGAGTAACGGAAGCGCCTCGAATACCAGGCGCTGAGCGACTCACTCAAATGCTAAACTCCTGAGATCAACCCTCATCTTCCTCCTCCGATGACTGCTGATCAAGAGCCGTTGCCAAATTTAGCCAACTGACCGACCTGTTGGAGGAATGGGCTCGGGAAGCAATCCCGAAACTCGTAAAATTGCGCACAAAAGGAAAGTTGGCGAATTTCTGCCATCCTGCTGTTGAGGAGAAGCAGGTGAACGTATTGATCCTGAAATGCGTTTACGCATGTTTCCCTCGGACTGAAAGAGTCAGGTTTAAACGAGTAAAACCTTAGAAACATACACCGATTGGCAATGGAAAGAGTAACAGGCGTAGTTACTAATGCGCGGGTCCAGAATTTGCAGTCAAAGAATCAGGGTAAAGCCGCGCGTGAAATCCTTGGAGTCTCAGGATCTCGATTGCCCTCGGTTCTCGAGAGGCGTTTGGTTACTGGTCCAAAGTCATGAAGGAAGCGTCGGACACGAACCCCCGATTCTGTAACGAACCGCTTGCGACCGAGGAGCCCACACTAGGGCTACCAGTTCAGCCCGTCACTCCATATGACGTGTTAGAGAGCGAACTAAGACCCAAGTCAGCTCCTGGACCCGATGACATAACCGTGAGGCAATGGAGGGCGGTCTCACCACTCCTACGCGCGGCCTTCGTTAACATATTCTGGTTCACCACTGACACCACTAACGATGTGAAACTCAGCCGTGCCGTGGAAATAGTGTCCGTAATTCTGCGCCAGGTGCAGAAAGTCCTGACCACGCGCCTCTCAGCTAATTCCAAGGAGATCCACGCCAGAGGGGATTCATCCCTGGCGATGGATCGCAAGAAAATGCGGCAGTGGTACGAAGTGTCATGGTTGATGCCAGAATTGTCAGATGCGTCGTCGCCAAATACACCTTGCCATTCTGGACGTATCTTAGGCATTTGATACGGTGTCTCACCAGGCAATAGTTGCGGCGGCGCAGCTTTGTGCCGGGGCCTCGGGTATTCCACCTGAATACATCCGAGGGCTCTACTCTGGCATAAGAACTGTAATCAGGTGGAACGGCTATACTCGCGAGGTGTGCGTCTGGAGGGGGGCGAGACAGGGGTATCCATTTATCTTTAATTGGGTCATATACCTCGCACTCCAGGCGATTCCGTCTAAAGTGGTCCAAAATCTCGGTGATGTCAGGGTTAACACCTTGGAATACGCCGATGACGTGGTCCTCGTTTCGGAAACCGCCGCAGGGATGAGTTGACCTTCGGCTCGGTTTGAGGAGTTGTGCGGCAAACAAGGTCTGATTCTTAAAGCTTAAAGAACAGCTTAAAGAGTCGAACGTTTTCCTAGATTCCAGACGGCAAAGGAAAGAGGCTGAAAGTCGTAACTGACCTAGGCTTCTCCCCGGGAAGTGGCCAGACAATTGAACCACTGGCTTCCCCTACGTACTGCAACTATCTCGGGAATACGTTGGGCGAGGCTCGTGCAGATTTGAAACCGGCACTCTCGGAATACAACTGTAGAGTGAGAAAATCCACTGATGACCCAACAGCTGCTTCAGATACTCAGGTCCTACGTGATCCCCAGGCTGATCCACTGATTATTTCTGGCGTGTTTGACCATTTCAAGCTTGGTTCCATTAATAAGCTACTGAGGGCAGCCGCTCACCGTTTTCTGCCCCTGCCTCATGATCTGACGTTGGGATTTTTCCATGAAGCCATTCGGGACGGTGTCCTGCGTATACTGAATCTGGAGACTATGGTACCCATCTATAAGTTGAAACGCCTTGGCCGTCTCGCGCAGATACGTTATATTGCTCGGGCGTCCTTAGAGTCGCCGTAAGTACAGAGGCAGCTTGCATATGCACGCCAAGTCCTTGACCACCGGAGGATTGATACCCATCGGGGAGAGGCGGTGAAAAAGCACTTCGCTGGAATTCTGCATAGATCCACAGACGGAGGGGATCTTCGGGAGTGTCCCCGAAGTCAATTCTCCTCCAACTGGGTGACGCGCGCCGGTGGTATTCCCGGTCGCGACATTTGTCACTTCCAGCAGATTCGCAGCAATGATGTGTCGACTAGGTAACGCACATGAAGAGACGAGACGAAAGTGGGTGACGTTTCGAAGTGCCGGGCTTGATCTTCAATCCAAGAGTCCGTCAGAAATGTAGTGCAGGATGCTTTCGCACCCACGGCCTACGAATCCGTCGGCATGACGCCATCTGCGACTTCCTTCTAGCAGCCTGAAGGATAAGGGCTATACTGTCGAAAGAGAAAATGTTAACCCTATTGAGGAAGACAACCGTAATCCGGACTTATCTGCCAAGAAGGAGGATCTCTCTAGGGCGAGTGATGTGCAGGTTGTGTCGGCTAGGGAGCCGTTGGATGCTCAGCATTCCAGTAAGCTCATATACTACGCAAGCCATGTATCAATCAATCAATATGTAGCAATTGTTCAAAAGGACCTTGATTCAATCACTATACGCAGTCTGCGTGGAAGTTGGATGTGTTTTTTGGGCATGGGGGCGTATGACGGCCCAAAAGCGCGGGGGGCCGTCACACGGTTTAGGGGGAAGTTTTGTGTGAGCTGGCAAGACATGGCCAAGATTGATGTTCTGTGCGGTATCCAACTCCACAAAATGTGCTTACGTTGGTTGTGCTTGTAACGCCAACCTTTCAAGGCCAAGTAAAACCTAATAGCTTCGTCATCCAATTACTGAAAGGCATGAATGGTTTATTGAGATTCCCTCTGTCCTTTACCTCTATCCAGCGAAACCATTGCCAAGGAAACGGCCTTGGAAAAATGAGCGGGAAAAAAGACCCTGAATCCTATAGAGGAAGGCTCGGGGGATATATGTCACTGATATGGCCCATTACCATCATTGGAAAGTCGACCCTCAACTCCTCGAGTTGTGAGAACCGGTGCCGCCTCGGCGGTAGCTGACGATCGGGCCGACGACTAATGGGGCCGAGGGTCTATCACCCGTAAACGACTAAGGCCCGTAAATGTTCACCACACAACAGAATAAAGAGAGATCCTCGGATGATAATAGTCCCGTTTCATAAGCCGGGGCGCGTGCACTACAGACAACACCCAGGGAGAGACACCAACACAGATGCAGTGGAAGCCCCGATCATGTCCGGTCCCACTGAGTACTAAGAGTGTCCCGAATGCAGCATGATTTTTCCATCTGCACGCGGACATGGAATTCATCCAGTAAAGACCCACCGACTGGTGGCGAGTGCTTAGATCCAGGTTGGGCAGGTACAGCATGGGTAAACGGAGGAGGAAACCAGGACCATGTTGTAACTTGAGGTGAGAGGGGTCCGCCGGGGGGAGCGGTTTGTAAACGAGTTCATCGCCGCACGCCTTACGGGCTGGATTTTGGAAGCCATCAAGGTTAAATGCCAACAGCTGACCTATCAGCTGCAGCGGGAGGGTGTCCTGATCTTCTATTCTCCCTTCTTCTCACCACACACTGAGCAGGTCACAGAGCTTATAAAACCCCTCGGTACTCATGGCTTTCTCGCATTATGTAGATGAAAGGGAGAGATCATAAGTCCCCCGCCCGCTACCGTACGTGATGCATTGGCCCCAGCCCCGCAGAATAGGCTGCAGCCATACAAGCAGGAGCGGCCTAGAGCACGGCGTCCGGGAGTATGCCAGAATGCAGAAGTTATGGAAGAAGAGTCCTAATGCTGCCACGAGAGAAGTCCTGGAGGGAAGAAAGGAGTCTCCCCCGTACACCTTGGGGGAGATGGAGGAATTTTCGGGTCCACTGTTTGGAACTCCATCCGCTCCCTATACGCCAGGATCCAAAAGAGGAAACGGCTCCTCTTTGGGCCAATCACCGAAGAGAAAATCCACGCCAAGCGGGTGGCAGAAGGTAAATCCCCTGGACCTGATGGTATCACCCCGGCACGCTGGAATGTAGTTCCCTCGTCGGTGTAGCGGTATCTCTATAACCAGTCTTCTTACATGGTGACACACCCCCTGAAGGGAGGGAATCCCGGTCTTTTTGTGGTAAAGGTGGCGGTGAACACGAGGGCGGACTAAAGGCCTTTAAGCGTGGGATCCGTTCCCCTGAGGCGCATTCACTAGATCTTGGCTGCCGGGATTGTGGACCTCCCGGAGTTCGACGGTCGGCAGCGAGCGTTCCTGGGGCGGGAGAGGCGCAGCGAGAACATCATCACTTTTTAGACCCTGCTGCTGAACGCATGTGCCCGACGGAAGGAGATTCAGGTAGATACTCTCGACCTCCGGTAGGCCTTTGACTCCGTAAGCCAGCACGCCATTCTGGGAGTGCTGGTGGAGAAGGGCTTTCCTGTCCACTTCCGCAGCATCGTCGGGCAGTTTTCTGCGCTGGAGCGACCACCAGACTACAGCACCGGGAAGCCAGCAGCAGGCCAGTCCTGGTTCGGTGCGGGATTCAACAGGGGGATCCGATGTCACCACTCCTCTTCAACTTGGTCCTGAGTGGCGTGTTGGAGAAGCTTCTGGGCGAGGTTGGCTGCAGATTGGAGGGGACCACGGTTGGAGTTTTGGCCTATGCTGATGACCTCGTCCTGGTATCCCAATCCATCGTCGGGTTGCAGAAGCAGCTAGATCGAGTTAGAGAGTTACTGGGGCAAGTTGGACTGGAAGTGAATCACGGGAAATGTCTGAGTCTTTCTCTTGTTCCGACGGGTAGGTGAAGAAGATTAAAGTCCTGCCGGGACCATCGTTTTACCTCCGGGGTGTACTTATCAAGGCACACAAAGTGCTTCGGCTGCGGCGACATCGGATGTTACGACGGGCCTTTGACTACCTAGCAACAGATTGGCCCAGCTGAAGAATTTCCTTGCTTTTTTTCCGAGTAAACCCAGATTCGGTGCCAGGCCTCGTTTCTTTGCTTGGGAGGGGTTTCTGAACCGGACGAGGGTTCTAAAGGTGACGTTTGCATTAGCCGCACTTTTGGCCTTAGGCCCGAACCTAGAACGAGCATGCTAGGCACCGATGTATTTTCTCGCCATCCAATAATGACAGTATGAATAGTGCAACTAAATCGCCCTTAAATGGCCTCGGACTCCAGGAAAGAGATACCACTAATCCCGGTTTCAAAAAACGTGCGCACGGATCGAGCCTGCCATTCGTGTGGTATTGTGAGAGAAGAGGGGAATGGGAAAAATCCAGAGAAAATAGTTACGAGGGAAATTAGGAAGGGGGAGGGAGCCTCACAGGGACAGTGGGCAGTAATATGAAAGGCTTCTGACCCATTTAAGATAACCGCGACGGGGAAACTACTGGTTACCCGCAAACATAATTACTGTTACGGTTTCCGATTCCTTTACACTCGGCTCCATTTATTTTGTCTTTATTTATTGCACCAGGAGCATACGGATAGGCCTCCTAATGAGTAGAAGATGGACACAGCTCGGGAACTGAGCTAACTCTTGTATCAGGGGAAGGGCGATGATTCAAAAGTCTGTAGGAATGGCTTCTAAACCCCAATTGATCGCTACAAGACTTGGCGGCAGGTAATCACTGACCAAGTGTTGGCGTCGGCCAAAGGAGAATATGGAGAGCATGCTACGCTAAACAGCGTGCACGAGGGTCTTGATGCGCTGCTTGCCACACTATGTGAAGTTGACGAGGCAAATAAGTCCGGATGGATGGATGCCGTGGCAAGTAGGCTTGAGGCCGTCCATGATAGGATCATTAGAATCCAAGACCCAAAACCACGTACCGTGGAAGTCCTGCCGGAACCATTGTTTTACCTCCGGGGTGTACCCGTCGAGGCACACGGGGTGCTTCAGCCCTTGAGGCACTAGGGAGTGTATTTTGGAGCAGCAGAGGGTGTCCTGGGAAAACCTCTCCTGGTAGATCTTCTGGAGAGGGTCAGGCAGGCGCCGTTGAAACCTCATCAGCGGCTTTGGGTGCTGCGACACCACATCATTCCGAGACTGCAGCACCCCTTGACCTATGGCATGATGACGTCTGGAGGCTTTGGCTGACTGCGTCCGGGCCCCACTAAGGTCCTTGCTGTACCTGCCGAAGGATGTGCCCGTCGGCTACTTATATGCCCCGGTGAAGGAAGGAGGACCTATGGGGGATGGAACAGGAGCCGAGGATACCGACCGACGGGGGACTGAGGAAACCAGACCTCTACGCCAGGCGCGGAGACCGCTCCATCTTGGTCGACGCGCAGATCGTCTCCGGAGCGGGTGACCTGAAGGAAGTTCATCGGCGGAAGTTGCAGAATCACGAGAGGAACGCGGGAGTCCGCCCTTGCATGGACGCTCGTCGCACAGACGCGGCTCTGGAGTTCATTAGTGCAACGATCAGCCGACGTGGAGTGTGGTGTGGTGAAAGTGCTCGAGATCTGCGGATTATGGGGCTGAACCGGGGTGCCCTGGTAGGTGTTACGACCACGGTGCTGCAAGGGGCACATACAAATTGGACTCTGTGGAATAAAATGACCTGTAAGGGGAGGGGGGAGTGCTGCTAAGGGAAGTGGTTATTTGAACTTGGTGTTGTTTGTTGTTGTGATTTTTAACCTTTTCCGAATGAAACTATTGAGTTAAAAAAGGAAATAAAATTTTTTAAATAGCCAAATGTCTCGTCATTCAATGAGTGACGCGCATGACTAGATTAATGAGATTCACACTGTTCCTTTGAAAACGATTATATCGTTGGATGTTTCTTCCTCGTAGAATGATCCTACAAGATCATTAGAACATTAATGACTTTGCCCGGTTTCGCTGTTAGAAAGACCATCTTCGCTTCTATGGCGCTGAGGTATTTTCCTCGCTCCGTTTCAACTGAGATTGTTTCAACCGACGCCTTATGTGTATTAGCGGGATGCTACCAAATTGGTCACCTTCTTGATCGCCTTTCTGATTGGCTTCTTTCACCTTTTCTTTCCGTACCGTTTCACTGACCCAACCATTGTGACTATGAATACCTTCCCAGTAAGCTTCCTTATTCGTCATTCATCGCCTTCTTTCCCCCCCCCCCCACAAAACATGATTGAACTTCTCTCCACCCTAATGACCCACCCGAGATGGACCTTCTTGGAATGAAGAGAGGGCCTCGGCGAGGCGTTTTGACAAGGCTTCTGTTCCCTGTCCCTCATGCAGCGATGGAAGGATAAAGAAAAATCAGGCTTTTGTATCTAATTGCCTCTTTGCACTCCCAACCTTTTTCCAAGGGTTTTCTATTCTTACCTGGCCTAAAGATCTGGGCATTCCCTGATCTTTGTCAGTTGACACACTCCTTCACCTCAAAACAACTTACCTGGCATTCCTTCTCCTTTCTCCTCCTCACTCACCCCTTCACGTTAGTAAAACCCCCAATGGATAAAATATATGTGCATTTGAGTACACAAAAAAAACCCACAAAATATATTTACAAATTTTCACTTCACGGTAAAATTTCATTTATCCGATTTATCATGAAAAGATTTTTACCATGTAAATAGTGAACTAATTTTCAGGAAAAAGAAATTATATTTTATCACACAATTAGTTGGGTAGTTATCTTGATTCCACCCTAATGGTAAACTGTCACTTCATCAGTAATTATATAAACGCCAACAATTTTGTGTAGACTATCGTAGCCTCAAAGGAATATTTTCGAATGAGAGGTACAAGACGCATAACAGTAACCGTGCGATGTGTTCCTCATGGTAGTCGGTGAACCCTCGGAGTCTCCTGGCAAGTTACAGTTACTCATTCAACGAGAAATATCCACACGACGGTGAGGAAGCATTCTACGAATTCGGGTAATGCAATGTCGTTTCGGAATACGTTTGACGTTTTTATTAAGGTTGAGAATGGGCAATCTATTGTTTCAGAGGAGTTCGAAATCATCCTGATGGAAGAAGGCAGGACGGTAATTGTGACTTGCGTTCGTTATATTGATTTGGCGATCACGATTCCATTTATTTTTATTCATAAAAAGTATGTATGTCGTTAACCGCAGTAATTCATCAGTCTGCTAAAGACTTCATCATGGAGAGAGAAAAAGATCTGATAAAATTGTTTGGATCAGAGATAGATTACAAATCGACGGCATACTGTTAAAATCTTGGCATTTAATGTAATGACATATCATAGACTACAATTGACAAGAGCTCGTCCAAACACAAGAGGTCTGTGGGATTGATTCTTTAGGGGATATTAAACATGGTCGGAAATGGAGAAAGTATTATAAAATACTGCTATGATCATGAAATTACAAAGTAATACAGAAAATATTAAGATTGGATCTTGATCTGCATAGAAAAAAGACGTCAGACATAGGATTCAACTTCCATGATGCCATCAATATGGAAAAGAAGGCAATTTATTTGACTTATCGGGAAATTGCATCAATTATAGAAGTACTTCACACTACTGACTGCAGTATAATCTCTGTTTGGACAGACACATATCTTTCTAGCTATGACACCTTGAACTTTGTGAATCACGTAGGAGATTCTTTAAACAACATGAAGTTGAGTGTAAAAATCGTTTAACCTTATCAGTATTTGAGACTGATAGTTGGTGTTTCCTCTTTGTCCTATTCTTTTTATTGGGATATTCCTAGTTCTATACATGAGGTTTCTACTTTGATCATAATTGCTTATGAATTGATCATGGTTCCATTTAACTTTATTAATAGAGAATATGCATGCGGTTCACATCAACTAATTCGCCCGTCTGGAAAAGCCTTAATCACGGAGAAAGAAAATGATCTGATAAGATTGTTCAGACCAGAGATAGATTTAAATTCGATGACATACTGTCATCGCCTCGGCATTTAATGTATTAATATATCACAGACTACAATTGACAGGAGTTCGTCTTTACAGAAGATGTTCATGGCATTGATTTTTTCGGGGAAATTAAGCAAGATCGGAATTAGAAAAAGTATGATAAATACTGCTTTGAACAGAAAGTTAGAAGTTACAAAGTTAATTTAAAAATATCAACATGGATCTGGATCTGTACAGAGAGAAGGTATCAGAGATGGAACTCATCTTTCATGATGCCATTAACATGGAACAATAGGCCATCTTTATGACTTATCGGGAAATTCAATCAATTAAAAAAGCACTTCAAGCAACAGACTGCGGTAACAACTCTGTTACGAGAGACATATATCATACTAACTTTTATACCACCGTCTTGAACTTCGTGAATCGCGTACCTACTTGATTCTTAAAACTACATAAAGTTTAGTGCAAAAATCGTGCCATCTAATCAGTATTTGAGACTGATAATTGGTTTGTCTTCTGTGTCTTATTCTTTCTATCAAGACATTCCAAGTTCTATACATGAGCTTTCTACTGTGATCCAAATTGATGATGATGAAATTAGTAGGTGAGAAATGGGCATTCTGGGGGAGTCATTGACCCCACTCATCCCACTCCCCCGTGACCTTGAACGTCTAGACTCTCCGCCCACCCCACCCCCACAAAATCGACGAACTCGTCAAGGTTAAAGTGGGACGGGAGGTTCCGCCCAACCCACCCCCACGAAGTCGACGAACCAATCAAGGCTCAAGTGGTGTGGGGAACCTACCATATATAAGCGAGTACAGGAGGATGCGAGCTCATTCGTCGTCACCATGAACACCAGAACAGCCGCTCTGCATAGACATCCCGAGGCTTACCTTGAGGGTACTGAGCTCGTGGTGGAGAGGCAGTCAGATTCGGATACTTACATCATCTACATCCCTCATCGGGGCACAGATTTTGTGCTCACGGTACTTTTTAACGCAGAGTACTGTTGTGTATTCCGACATCAGAACAAGAAAATTGAAGTGGTTGGACAGAAGGTGTCTTTCTCCGGCTTCCGAAATGAAGCAGGGGCGATCGTGGAGAGATTTAATGTAACCAGTCAGGATAACATTACCGATCCGGGGAAGCGACGCCTGGCGGAAGAGCAGCGCCCGATCATCTGGTTGGATGTGCACGAGTGCTACCAACCTCAATTCCATTTAAAGGCAAAGGGAGGAGGAGGAGGAATGATTCAAAGTGATTGTGTTGATGGTGCAAAACCTGTGTGTTACACGGACCATATACAATCAAAAGTGAGATACGGTACCACGGACGCTATTATAGGTACTCGTCTGCATGTAATGAAGTTTATACTTAAACTTGAGAAAGATGTGGATATTTATTGAATAAAAAAAACTTACTATTTAAATTGTTGTTGTGATTTATCCTTCAAAAAATAAAAGACCAAGGTAAAAATAAATAGATATTTATTACAATAAATTTTACATAATCATCCACACACGGATGAGTTGGTTATATTATTCACCATATTCACAGTTTCATAGTTCATATCACCACCTCCACTAATGTTATATTGTTCTTGAAATAGTTGAACAGCATGTCTGAGCGCTGACAATCCTCCAGCACTCTCATTTAAGTAATCATACTCTAGTAAATATCCCACAATGCAATCGTACCTTCTCATTTGCACAAAATTGTAAATGATTAAAGAAAACGTGACCAAGAAAAGAAACGGAACAATACAATTTACTATAAAATCTAACATACTTTATTTTTTTCACACCAATCAGCCAGCTTAAAACAATTCTTTCTAGCACACTGCTGATTTCCATCCATATGATTTTCAATTAAACATCCCTCATTTGTAGTTAATCTTTTTAACGAGGGACAACCATAAAGTTCCAGATTGACCACACAAATTCCCTTGGGAAGAAAACGGGTTAAGTAAGACGCCTTTTGCGCACCCTTGGTGAATAGTATTTTGTACTGCTTTGTATAGTTGTACAGTATGCTCTCCAAATCCTGATAATCTACGTCTCCAGAATATTCAGTCAAGCCGTGATAGTTATTTCTCAGCCAGTATGTCTCTTTTGTAGAAAGCAGTCTCGGTGGTAATTTAAATAACCACGTATTACAACATTTATTCTGTACAGCAATGATTGCCAACTCCTTGACGATAAAATCTCCTTTGCTGTCCGAGAATCCTTGAAATTCGATAATGGCGCTCATCGCGATGTATGTTCAACTTACAAGGTTTTTACACCCAATGCCAGGGGTTGAACTTACATCAAGACTCTCTAACTTACAGAACTCTCATTCGTGCCAGAGGTTAAAAAGCCTTTCACTCACACACAGGCTATTCATCAGCCAAACCATATGTTATGAGTGCCATCTCTAATTCAAGTCGTTCAAAATCACAATCTGTGATGTTCTTTGCTAGTTTGGTGGCGAGAAAATGTCTCACTTTGTCACGACCAACCGACAGTTTCTGGAGGAAAAGATCTATCAGCTTGAAGAGTTTCACAAATGCAAACCACTCATCTTCCTTAAAGTTAAAAGTCTTTTTAATAACCAAATGCGTCTTCCCAAAGTAATTTGCATACGTCAAACAGGAAGTTAAAAAATGCTTTTCTCCTTTGTAAAAGAACAAAGCAACATCCTTTTCACAGTTCAAGATACTTTTCCACTCGCTTTGTGAAACAATCACACTTTTCTTTCCAACTTGATTAAATTGCACGACTGATTCAAAGTCACTGCTGGGATCGTATCCAATACACACACTTTTTGTCTTTCCACTGTTCAAGTAATACACAGTTTGAAGCACTAAATTCTTAAAGTCGTGGAATGAAGCAGAAATGGGTTGTTCAACGGGCCTCTTTCTTTTCACCGGTGAAGGTCCTGATGTCTCCGACGTCTGCATGACGACTGATGTATGACAAGCAATGAAACTGCTTAAGAGGAGGAGGATGACGATGGAGGAGGGGTGGGGGAACAGTCATCAGAGCATGGATCAACTTCCGCCTTGAGACGGTTGTACTGAAACCATTGCGCTAATGAATGTGCATCTCTCAATGCGCAGGTACTATTGCGCAACTTGTGACAAGGATTGAGGCAGGAATAGGCAGGAAAGGAGCATTTTTCGGGAGGAGGACAGTGTAATTCTTTCTCGAGAGAGATGAAAGTACGCCCCGTGAGATCGGTCAGGAACTCACACTCTGCTTCAGTGTATGCATAAAGCGCCATTGCACCCTCAGTCAAAGCTTCCAAGGTGGATGAAAGTTCCACGTGAGATATGAATCCCTCGTTAAAGGAAGTCTCATCACGTTGTAGGGGGTCTGCAAAACGAAGTTTCTTTCCTCCAGCCACGAGCTTTCCATGTTTCTTGAAACTGCCCCAAAATAGACGGTTTGAATGTACATCAACTGCTGCAAGCTCCGTCACTCCTCCTTGGTTGAAAGTTATAGATACTACGATCTGCATTCTGCGACTGCTTCTTCTCAAATAATCACCTCCTCCTTCTGCTCATCATATTTATTCGGGAACAGCACCGCTGAGCCCTGGGATGACATTTGGTCCACCTCAGCTGGTTGAAGGTTTGTCGAAACAGCTTCAGGACTCGACAGTCGTTGAGATGAGGGGTGGTGTGATGAAAGTGTCTAAGGAATTTGTGTAGTGGTTGACCTAAAGATTTACTAGCAGTATAGAGACAACAATATTCACCGCAAATATCCGAACGAAAGCTTTGGATTTGAATGTGATTGCAAGTGACTGAGAATGGTTTTAAAATTTTTAAAATGTTTGGGATAAAAGGAGGTAGACCGTACGAATCAAAATATTCGGCCAAATGACTGTGTAAACAGACTGCAACCCAGTGTGAACCCGGCAATGTAGATGGATCTAAATTTATTATGTAAACTCCATTTCGTGGTGATTTCGGTAACCTATCGGATGCGTAAACTCCACGGAATATATTGAGTGGTCTTAGTAACCTGTTGATTTGAATTCCATCCATGACTAAAAGTTTGTGATAATGTTTCTGTTTTTATCAATTTCCAATGTTGCATCATACTCTGAGAAAAGTAAACACGTGACCGTTCTCGATAATTCATTCTCAAACCTCGCTTCTATTCTCACAACTCCTCTATCTCCAAGACTTATATAATTCTCGTTTCCAGAATCATCAGGTGTTAAATCAAAAATTAGCATAAAATAACCGTGTCCAAACATGTCGTAAGTGATTTGATTACCTCTATTGTAATGCTTAATACCACTGCCTGAGAATATCGTATCATACGCACGTGCCCAATACTTTTTACTTGAAAAATTGCATTGTAATCCCTCGGAAGGAATTTGCACACCGTTCACAAAGAGGGAAAAATTCTCGAGCGAATAGTGAGAGAGAGCAAATGGATTCTTATTCAAACCTCCAGCGTAAGCTTCATTATCCACCATTGCAAAAATAATTGTATTAGGTATTCGACCCACGATTGCATTGTCGAGGCTCAAAGTTCGCCCACCGGAAGGAACGGTAAAAGTTTTCAACTCGGTACGTTTGTAGTGATATTTCGCATTATTACTGGCTAAAATTTTATTGTGTGCAACTAAAATGGATGGGTTGATATCGAAATGTTGAACGTATAAAGTTGCGTCTAAAATCTTCAATAGCCCATCTCCGCCCATAAGATAGAAAGCATGATTAGATAACAATAGTCTTATACCGATATCCACTCGATCCAGCATCAGTTCGGATTGATTGAATACATCAACATGCAATTTACCATACAACTCTACCTCGGCACTATTATTAAACCACTCCTTACGCTTGCTAAAACCTGCATTTGAGGCATCTGTCTTATTGATATCATCCCCCGTATCCAGTTCCCAACCCACATTTCGCAAATGTGTTCTGCTCGCATCAGTACCATAATTCAAAGAATTTTCCAAGTAGCTCCTATAATGGTAATTATCCTCCGACGGAGTGACCAACGTCCCATTGAAATAAACGTTACACTGTTCGAAGAGAGAGTGCAAAATATTGTTAACTACTCCTGGCTGATTCGTGTCAGAACTAGCGTAATCATTCCCGTCTTTTTTACAAAGTTTCACTTTAAGTCTTAGATATATGCTATTCAAATCCTTGTACGCATCCCCAGAGTCTTTGATAAGGAATTCTATGACAGACCGATTATCTAGCGAAGAAATGGGCTTATAGGATACGAGTCTTTTTGCTAAGATGTTATTTTGGACGGGAGGATTGGGTTGAAATAAATCCAACGAAGACAGCATGTGCTCAGCCATTATCGTGAAAAGATATCTCCTCCTCCAGCGACCTTCTTTCCTCCTCGCCTTCTCGATGACTGTTGCTTTTTACGTCCACCGCTATGTTTTATTTTATTAAGCCTTGGACGTTTCGCGATTCTCAACCCGCCTCCAGACATGCCTTTTATCTTTTCCTCAGCCTTTCGTTTCAAGTTCTGACCAGCCTCGTTTATTCTACTGCGCAGTATCTCCTTAACCGGTTTCGTTCCAAGGTCTCCGAGAGCTGCTGCCCCAGCGCTCGCGGCTTCCTTACCAACAGTCTTAAGCCCACTAAAAAGCAAAGGTTTCGCGAATCGCCAGAGACCAGCGAGGAAACTCCCGATACCCCTCCCCTTTTGCACCCTAAAAGAGGCTCTATACAAAGGCCCAATCTCTCCCCCCACCTGCTTGGAATAATAGCTGTAATATCGATCCATCGTCGGTGCCATCTCGTCGTAAAATGATGCACTAATGTAAATCAATTCTTTTTTATAAAGTGTAACACCACTATAGAGCTTTGCTCCCCACTATGAAAAGAAATCGCTTCTCCGAGTTTATCACTCAATAGAATTTCCACACTCTCGATATTGTTTTTCTCGACGGGGTAATAGTAAATAGGGTTGAATGTTTGATATTCTCCAATTTTCGAATTCAAGATGCGGATGCAACGACTCACAGTGTCTCCGACTAGTTGAGGTTTCACTATATCTGTGTAAACGTAAAGATTTTTTGAGGAGTTTGTAATACCTCTTTTTTCTCTTTTTCCTATATTATCCTTAGCGCTAATCTCTGCTCTTGCCCCATCAACGATTTCAGCTAGCTCATCATCTGTCAACGTTGAATCTTTAAATGATAATCTAATAAGAACAGCTGATAATAACAATAGGTCATTTTTTATCTTTTCCTTGCCTTTTCCACTAAAGCCTGACAAAGTTCTATTGAATAAGCTGGTAAACGATTCATACGTTCCTGGAGACAATGAGTATTTTACTCCGCTCGCTGAAATTTGCACAGACCGTGGTAATATGCGTTCATCAACTCCAACCTGATTAATCCTTACACTCAATCTATCAATATAGCGCATTACTTCATTTGAAATGTAAGTTTGTTTTCGTGCGCTGGAGGCAATGTATGGCCTTGCAAATGCCACCGCAATGCTGTCATAAGTACCAATGGGAATTGTAAAGTATGAATCATCTTGAAGTTTCACATTTATAACTTCTTTATCCCCTCGAACTAATCCCTCTTCAGTCCGGGTCCTATTATCCTTAGGAGTCAATTCGTCTGCTCCGCGAGAAGCTGGGGTAAAGTTATCGATAACGGTAGGTGTGTCTTCGGGAGCTTTTTTTACCTCAATAGGAGGAATAGAAATTTCAGCAGGTGTATCTTCGGGGGCTTTATTTACCTCAATAGATGGAATGGAAATCTCAGCAAGACCTACATACCACTCGTTATTGTCTAAATCGATGCGATGACTCAACTTTGTACGATAATGAGCTATCGTATTTCTCGGGAAAAAATCCCTCGAGCTGTCGCTGGGGAGTGTGAGATAAAATTCATTCATACCTTATGAACGGAAGAAGCACGAATCCACGAGTTAAAAGACGATGGGTATCCGTCCCACTTGATAAAGTACTCTAAATTAGAACCACTCCCCCGACGTCTCAAAATTTTCTCAATCCTGTACTCCGTGTCGGGAGACACGTTGACTTTTACTAATTCCTCTGCATAGAAACCTCCTTTTATATCCTCCCCGTTCAAATCTTTCAATTCATACGTCGGTATTGGTTTTGCTCGATCAATGTTTGAAACTTGAAATATCTCCTTAGTATAATTTGGTGTGTATCCTTTGGCGAACGGAAGCCTCTCTTTGCTGATTCTCACGTAATCATCCTTATTGAATGTTACATTCACCTTTCTTAAGCTTTTTCTCCGACTGACAATGACAAATGCATTTTTTGCATTCACTTGAGATGGAGCTACCCCGATACGTGAATGGCTGCTATCATTATATGATCTAATGAGTTTCTGAAGCACATCGATATATTTATAAGTTGCGTATTTAGTAAAATATTTATACATTTTTGTCTTGAGAGTTCTATTAAAGCGTTCCACGAGGCTAGCCTTAATTTCGGGATTATTAGTAGTGTAAAACTTTACTCCTTGATTCGAGAGAAAACTTTTAAACTTACTATTAACAAATTCCCCTCCCTTATCGCTCTGAATTTTCAATGGTTTGCGTTCGCGAAATATGACCTTAAATGCTTCTATAATTTCCTCTGGTCTTTTTGACTTGAGAGGACTTGCCCACGCATAGCGGGAAAATATGTCTATTACGGTTAAAATGTAACAGAACCCATTGTTGTATTTTTTCAAACTTCTCAAATCATTTAAATCACATTGCCAACACTCATCTATGTAGTTTACTTCGTAACGGTTTCTAACAAACTTTTTTCTCGCCGGCTTGTGACGCGTGTACGCTTCTTGAGATTCCAACCACTCGCGAATTGTTTTTATCGGGATCCCAGTCGCTTTATTTAATTTGTGTTCTGTGGAAAAACCAGCAGGATGTGCGGGATTGTTGTACACGCTAGCTAATACGTCGTGTCCCACTCTTCCCCGAACATTTTTGGTACCCTTTTTCGCTTGCTTCGCCTTGGAATTGATCTCGGAGATGTCCATCGCTTCTTTGGAGATATTCTTTGCGCCCTTGGAGGTGTGCTTGGCTCCCTTGGAGGTGTGCTTGGCTCTCTTGGAGTTGCTATTATCCGCTTCATTTTTTTCGGTGGAGAATCGCTTTCGATTTGTTCCTTTATTCGTGCCCATGTCGAATCTAACTCTGAATTTGTCCTCTTAATTTCGTCTAACCGCCTTCTCATTGCATTGCTACCCTCAACTACTTGTGTTGGTGGTGTGTGTTTCACTATTGGAACGTGTATGGGGGATTTAAAGTCTGACACTGAGTCGAGATATTTATCGAGTATCCTTTTATACAAATGCCACTTGTCAATATCCTTGAGCCTTTTACTCGCTAACACAAGTTTCATTTCCTTATCCAATTTACTCAGCCTAGCCTTTGCACGACTTCGATCAAAGACTTCGGGACTCACTACGAGCATTTTATGCAAACTCATTTTCCCAGCAGGCTACCGATCACACCGCTTAAAATCGAACCCAGTAGTAATGGCAAAAAGCCTCCTTTTTGTACGAGAAGCGCTCGTTTTCTTTTTACACTCGTCCCCCGTTCAACCAACTTTCTCAGTGTGTTACGATGCTTGGATAATTTTCGTTTCAATCGCTTATCGATCTTATGATTTCCGTTTAGAGTATTGAGGCAACAATCGCAAATTGTTTTAATCAACTCCTCGTCCGAGCTATTCAATATGGCAGTACGTAATTTAGGCTTTGCAGACTTTAGGACGTGGAGCAAGTGTTTATTGTTCTTCAATCTTTTCATCGCGTTGGGGCATGTAAATGACAGTGGCCCCGTCTTGGGGAAAAATTTTGGTTCTAAAGCGGAATCTGTCGTCCGTGTCCTGACCAAGATCTAGAACCAAATAACCGAATGGTTCTTGCGTAACTTGCTTATATACCCTCTCCAATTCCCCCGATTTTTCCGGATAGACCTGCCTAGCTAAATGACCAAATTGTAACTTATCTCTGGGGTTTTTGAACGCGACAATATACTTTGTATTCAATGATATATTTCTCGATTGTGGGCTCTGATAGAAAATATTCTGCGTGATCAAAAACACTGAAATGTTAAAGTGATGTGAACCTCTGGTGAATAATTTACACACATCTTTGCTGTAGGCTCCCTCGCTCATCAAGTCATCGATTATGTATAATGTTGGATTGCCACCAAATTCTTCAAAAGGTGGTATTTCGGAGAAAAAGTGAACAGGTAATCGAATTTTAGGCTCACTTCCTGGAGCACAGCACCAAATTATCTTACGTATGGGACTATCTAACATATAGTTCAAGTTCTCTAAAAACCTTGTTACGAATGTGGTCTTTCCACATCCTGACGGACCTGCACAAATGCATGTAAAAGGATGTTTCCATGTTAACGTCATGATTAACACTGGAAATTTTTTATTACTTTTTTATCATTTATAAAACTTTTACGAAGAAAAAAAAGTCAAAATATTGATTAATATCGAAAATTTCTTAGAGCGACGTCCTCTAAATCGAAATATACCTCGTTTGGTAAACTCTGATATACGTCATCGCACATTACCGTTTCAATTTGACATTGAACATTCGGTTTAATGCGATGACGCACGATAGGTTCGTCACTCTCCATTATCCTTTTATATGCTACATCGAATATATTATTACAAATATATTCGATGCAGAGGTGATACAAGGTTTTTGGATTATTGCTATTCATTGTGTGCGTGTGTGTTAATACTGAAAATAAAAAGTAAAAAAATTACACATGATGATGTTATAAGTAACACAAAAATGTTTTTATCATATTTAAACTAGTTCTATCAATTTCAAGTGTTACCAAACGCCTCATCATGTGTACGTTTTGTAGGAATTCTATAATGCCCCCAAGCAAGAGTATTGATACCATCCTCACAGATGTATCTTTTATCATCAAATGGGTTTAAAGCGACTTTATTCATTTCTAATGTAAATATCTTATGTTTCCTACTTCTAATTACGTTCATTTTTCGAAATTCTGTCAAATTTTCGTATAAACATTTTGAATAATCATTAAAAGATAAGCATTTATTTATTACACATTTTGTTATACCTTTAGCTTTCTTTTTCTCCTTACTCCCGTCAACCTTGAAAGAATAAAGTTTACTTCTGAGACCAATAAAATGAGTCATAATATTTCCATCACATTCATCTTTAAATTTCCCCAACACCTTTTTATTTATTATTGAGTAACAAGGATGATCTTTGGAATAGTTTGACGTATCGAAAGATTCTAAATTTTCTAGTATATTTTTATATACATCATCTGTTTTTATTTCGTAAATAAAGCTGTCAGTATCCATGTAAGATAACTTGATGTTTTTATCATATTTGGGTAGCATTTCATGATAATGAAAATTATACATCAACGTCTTACTTAATTCTAATACACTAAATCCAGTAGAAATTGGTTTGTTCATTTTAATGCTTGTCCTTCTGAGGTGAACTGCTGCCAGTGACTTACTAAAGATTGTTCGATCCAAAAATTCAGATTTTGATATTAGTTTATCTAATCTTTTTTCGCTTGTTACTAATTCTAATCGAATTCTTTTTCTAACATCTTCCATCATTTTCCCGTATATTGCATTAGAAAGCAATTTGTAAAAATCTCTGTCAAAATCGTTGGATGCTGATTTTCTTTTTTCAGTATTTAGATCAATATATGACTTTAACCACGGTGATTGATTGAATTCAATTACTCGATGTACTTTAAGGAGTTTCATGCCTAGGGAAAGAGCCTGCTTAAGGTTTACATAATGAATTATATATTTAGTTTTATTTTCTAGTGTTGTTAAAAGTTTTTTATGCTTTCCACCGGGAGGAATTTTGTTTTCCGGACAAAGAGGTAGATCATTATGATTATCATGAAGAGAATCTGGATATGACAAATCAACCTCTAAAATGTATCCCACTTGACTATCATCTGGAATGTTTTTAACGATCAGATTATTTATTTCCTTGTCAGTTAACCACCTAAACTTTGAGTGAGGAAGTGGTCTTGACAATGCCCATCCATACAAGTTATTAGCATCTAGGTATATTAAATAATTAGATTCACAATCAGATTTAAAATTAGTCATATACCTATTGTTAGCCTCGCAGTATCTTTTAGAACACTGTGATATTCCACCTCGAATACCTTTCTCAATCATTAACAACATATCATAATCAGTTAAAAGTTCCAATTCGATGTCTGTATACTTTAGCATTGCGTCGAAACTTAAGCCTGGAGTAGTATAGTACCATGATGGATCAAGTTTATATGTGCCAATACATATGTTTCTAAAGTTTTCAAAGACATCTGCAAGAAGAGTTACGTCACTTTTTAGGTATACATCACTATAATCACCTAGCGTTTTACACTTAAAGGAAGACCATACATTCAATGCATGTGTGTAATCATCGTCTGATATACATTCATCAGTTAATCTGTTATAAAATTTTTCTTTACTCGGTAGAAAACAATCATCAAGTCTCTCAACACAATTGGTGTAATCATATGGATATACACCTTTTCGCGTAATTATATGAGCTAAATCACCAAATATTTCATTTGTGAATTTAAATTTTCTCAAGTTAGATACAAGTGTAGCTAATGATGCAGACATAAATCGAAACGTATCAACGAATCGAATTTTAAATTTTTTTTCTATTTTTTTTGCAAAAGAAATGTATTTTTCCTCAGTGCTTGGTATTACAAATATTTCTCTCTCATCATAGGCTAGCTCACGTACAATGAAATGACCATCGTAGGCTGACAAATTGTGTATAAATATGGGTAAAAAGTCTGGCATTTTATACTTTAAGTTACATAGTTTATGTGCTGGACCGCGATACCTTCCTGTCAAATGGTCATGATCTTTGACCCTATCTTTACCTAACTCTTTCTCACAAATGTGACAATTCACTGAGGTAAGAAATATACTTTCTTCTTCCTCAGTCAGCGGATTTATTGGGATAGTGTTCTTATATATTTCATAAATTTTCACTGCTTCGTCTTTTATTCTGTTAATGAATACTCGTGCTGCATTTGGTCCTCGATATAAAATCGGTTTTTGACAACCATTTGGTGTAACTAACATATAACAGAAACTAAATGGTTCATGCGTTTGAATAACATTCGTAAAGGATTCCTTTGGTGAAGGATTACAAGTGCTAACATCCTTTAAAAGACATTCAAAGTCTGCATAGATTACATAGGGTATGCGAAAAAAACGATTCAAATTTGTAAATTTTAAAATTTTGTTTTCTTCATCTGGCATTATAACTTTACTAGGCACACCTGTTCCCTTACAGAGAGCTTTATGTTCCATAAATTTTGTCATATCCCTAAAATGTATAAAGCAACGTTTGCAAATACTTATACTGTGGTGATGTTTTGTAATTTGCGATTTAATCAATTTATTGAAATTTTTTAACCCAGCAATAATGTCCTGTCTTATCGTTTGTGATGTATAGCAAATCACGATGATCATCTAATTCTTCATCAACTATTTTCATTGGATACACATTGTTCTTTTCATCTAAACCAAAGAGATTAATTGAAATATTATTCATCCTCTCAAACTTGATGATGTCCTTTGGATCAACCGGATACTTGATACAATCCCAATTATATGCGTTTCGAAATTCATTATTATTGTAATTCCAAACAAGATTTGGATGATCTATAATGTTTTTGGACCAAATAGCATACTTAAAACAATAACGATCATTATTCTTTACATTTACAACTGATTTAGTATTTTTTATTTTAGCCGGTAATTCAATATATGTAGATCCGCGAAGTGGATTATATTTATTAATGCGTAATTCCAAACCAATCACTTCAGAAAGTGACCAACCAGAGCCTTTGGCTTGGAATTCAGATTTTTCCTTTAGTATTTTGGAAAACGCTTCATCTATTATTTCATCAATCATATCGATAAGTAAAACACGTGTATTAGGTGTTTTAAATGCCGTGTCAAGTTCTTCCTTTTCATTCTTACGAAATTTACAGATTAACACCAAATTAAATTTAATTGAATTGTTTTCAATAACTCCTTCGTTAAGTTTTTCAAATAATTTTTGTTTAATATCGTTTAGAAATGAAATAACATCTATACTGCTATTTTGCTCTGGTGTTATCCAAAACGTTTTAAGTCTGGACCGAATTGCGGATTGTATTTGATTAAAACCTCTACCAAGTTGAACTGTAACATAATGCCTATGCTCATTGGTGTTCTCATGAGGCATAGCCTCATCAATGCTGTAGAAGGTTTCACAATAAGTACAATATCGTCGACCTTTCAAAATGTCTAATCTAGCTTTTAAATTTCTGAAAGTTTCCAAATCATTAATTACATCGTTTTCAAAAATTATTCTTTCATTTATGCGTGTTAAGGCAAACTCAATTTCTTCTTCCGTATTATAGACCCCAGCTTGAAAATAATTAAGAATTTCCTCATTGTTTAACGATTGAGTAAGATTGTGTATATGGTTGGTTGTGTTATCGTGCGGTAATTCATCACTTAAGCAATAATACTCTTCGCAAGTTCTACAATATTGTCTGTTTTTAAAATTATCTATTAAGTTTTTCATATTTTGATAAGTTATTTTATCATCTATAGAATCATTATTAAATATTACATTATTGTGAATATCATTATGCGCTTGAATTAATTCCTCAATTGAATGGAAGAAACCAGAATTAAATTGATTAAAAATTTCTTGATTGGTTGACATTTTTTGTTTGCGTTTAGGTATGCTTGAATGTGAAACAGCCTGAAATAAGAATATTGCTATATATTATAACTGATGAGTATAACTTTCTAAATATATGGAAATTGATGGTTGTGTTCATAACGATCATTGTCACAATCAAAACCCATTTCGAATAAATATGCTTCTTCCTCCAAAATAACATGATATGTCACTAGATTGAATATATGTCTTGGTAAAGACTGGCAAAAAATCATAATGATATTATCTGTATTGTTCTGTACTACTCTATGAAAAACATATCCTTGTGTATCTTCATTGTTTGTGATACTATATGATTGTCTAACAATAACTTTCGATATTTTTTCCAAGCATAAATGAAACAATGTATTCATTGTAAATGTGATCTTTTTTAAGTTTACTGCAATGGAAAAGTAAAACATATCAAAATGTGTTTACTATTTCTTTCTCAATTAATATATATATCTGAATGGGAAGAACATTTAAGTAATATTTCAAGATCAATTTAATGTTATTCATCAAGAGAATATTATGTGAAATTTGGCTACAGCTTAAAGGAAGTGCAAAATTCGTTTTCATTTCTGCAAAATATATTATACTGTCTGTAATTTGTTGAATACATAATAAACGTAACGACTTCATAATTGCTTACCTCTAGTAGTGCGAAGAGACTGCAGAATAGGTACTGGACCAAGAAGCAAAATGGTGCACTCTGCTACAAAATGCGGTACTGATGTGTGACACAAGTAGCGTGAACATAGAGAACAACGTTTCTCTTGAGAAGCAAGGAGATGAAGAACTATGATCTGCACGCTAATCGTTAAAAATCAGAACTGTACTTTCCTTTGGAAACGCTGCTGTATTTATAAACGCATCCGATGTTAAAAAATAAAAATTTCTGGAGAGATGGAGTGTGGGTACATCATCCAGTTAAGACTTGATTCGCTCTCCAAGGAGGCTGGTGTATGCAACGTGATGTGGGAAAAGTTCAAGGCTAATGGGTGGAGGCGCTTTGCTCGGAGCGAAGACATGCTTGAAGGTGAACTTGAGGTGAACAGACTATGAACGCTGGAGCAGGTGGCTGACGTGAGAAAATGATAATAAATTTAAAGAAGGAATTTTCAAAGCTAAAGTGAATGCATGCTCCAAGGAGAAATTGAGGACGAGTATAATTCAAGGAGAGTCGAGCAGGTGTACATGATGTGAAAAAGCTCAAGGCTAACTGGCTGAGGACGCTTTGCTTGAAAGGTTAACACACGGTCCAAGGAGAAAATGAGGACGAGTATAATTCAAGGAGAGTCGAGCAGGTGTACGTGATGTGAAAAAGCTCAAGGCTAACTGGCTGCAGACGCTTCGCTTGAAAGGTTAACACATCTCCAAGGAGAAATTGAGGACGAGTATAATTCAAGGAGAGTCGAGCAGGTGTACGTGATGTGAAAAAGCTCAAGGCTAACTGGCTGAGGACGCTTCGCTTTAAAGGTTAACACACGCTCCAAGGAGAATCGGACTTGAGATAAAAAATGAAATAGCACTTACCTTACCGCGAACAGGGGAGTGGGATGAGGGTGAAGTGTGGTGTGAGTTGCCCGAAGATTTTGTATATAAGACGATCCTTTTCGAGGTTGCATCACAGCGTCTTACCGTCGTCCTCACCGTCGTGGTACACCTTGCAGTTTGCCTTAGACCGTCGTCACCGCAACTCCAAGCCTGCTTTCGCCGCACTTCCAGCCTGCAATTGTTCTCATCATCGTCGTACACCTTGCAGTTTGCCTTAGACCGTCGTCACCGCAACTCCAAGCCTGCTTTCGCCGCACTTCCAGCCTGCAATTGTTCTCATCATCGTCGTACACCTTGCAGTTGACTTCTACCATTGCCGCAGTTGATTCCTGCAATCCAATCCATAGTTCCAGCCTTCTAAATTGTAAGTAAGAAAATATTATTAATATCATTCATATGAGAATCATACAGATGTAATAGATTGACAATACATCAAGTTTCAAGTAAAAATGATAATATGATAATTCTTAAAAATACTTACTGAGATACAATATTACATTCAAACTTATGCTTTATTTTATAGACCATGAATACTAAACCGACGACTACCACCACTGCTGCTGGTACCTCACATGAACTGACTTACGCGACCGTGACGTCCCGTAAGGGTAGCAGCAGAGCAGCAGCAGCATCCGCCTCCACTGCCGGATCATCATCCTCCGTCATCTCGCCAGTGTTTGCATCGCTGATGAGATGTCAGGAGGAAAATTTGTGTGTGAAGAAGGAGAAGCTGGTAAAACAAATGAGATATCCGGTGGAAAGTTTAGAGAGCATAAACACGCAATACGGTGATGCACTAGTGGCACATTTTCTGTTCGATGGGAGGAAGAGGAAGCTCTTCCTCCCAAAATACTTTAAACTAACAAAAAAGGAGATAAGTGAATACAACTACTTTGAAGAGAAATTTTCAATTTACCTAGATGTGGATAATATCATTAAAATTGAAAATTGAAAAATAAAGATAACTTAAGTGATTGATTCTTGTGTCTTATTCATCAACAATGTAACCCTCAAATTTTCTCCTCGGATTTGGAAAAATATAAAAAATGCAAAAAAAAAAAAAAAAATTTAAAAAAAAAAAAAAAAAAAAAAAAATTTCAAAAAAAAAATTTTATATTATTCCTAGACCTAGACCTAGACCTAGACCTAGGCTAGACCATGGCTACACCATGGCTAGATACGAGTTATTCTATGGTTGATATTATCGGTCAACGTTAAGGGGAGGTTAAGGAATCATTTCTGCTATCCCTACACAGTCTGGGATTGAACTATACAAGCTGTATATATTTTGTCAACCTTTATGAGTATAGGTTAAGTATTTTATAGCATTCACTTAGCTAGCATAGCATATAGATCCGTTCATTATTCTCAACCTATTAAGCTATAGGTTGCTATGTAACATGCTTGATGAGCATAGCTTGATGAGCATAGCTTGATGAGCATAGCTTTAAGAGCATAGCTTTAAGAGCATAGCTTTAAGAGCATAGCTTTAAGAGCATAGCTATGAGAGCTTAGCTCTAGATAGGCGGATAAGTTCCACCAGTACTTCATTAGGAAGAGTAGGTACTTACCCGAGCTGCAACTGGTGATTCCAACGAAGTCCTCAGTCCTCCCCCTTTGGGGAGGGTGGTGGGCCCGAAGGCCCAGGTGAAGTGATTCCAGCGTATGCTGCACGGCTATTTATACGAATCTTAAAGAGGCCAACACCCAACTTCTCCTCATTTCCCCCACTATACGTCTTACCCCTTACGTACCAACCGCTAATATTACATTCAATCGCTGACTGAGATACCAACCCATGCATGATATATATTTGAACGCGGGAAAATTTAAATTTCAGAATTTTCGTGCATTTATAATTTTTATAATTTATTTTTCGTGATAAGTTACAACACTATCGTCATGTGTAATGTATTGACTTAAAGTACATTCTTATATCTTTCTAAAACATAATTTGTCGAGTGATCAATTATCCCAGTTGACTAGATAAAGGCTAGGCAATGTTGATGAGGAGGCAGAAAAATTTCAGAATTAAAAGAACTAAATTGTTTCCACTCTATATATGAATATAAATGTAATTTATTTTTTACTTTTCGTAAACGGCAATTAAATATCTTCCATCTCACATCATTTTTTAATTAATTTATTAATTTATAACTAGATGAAATTAGGAAAAATATCTTAATCGTAAAAAGTTTCTAGATTTATTTATTGTGAACATGATATTATGCAGATGTGTGAGGGTGACAGTATTATTTTAATACATCAGTTGCTTACCTCACCCTTCACATTTATTACATATCCTCAGCAATGTGTGGTTACATAGATAATTGATATTTCAGAGGAAATATTCACAATACAATTGTACTGACTGCCTCTCCATCAGGAGATCGGTACCCCCAAGGTAAGCCTCGGGATGTCTCTGCAGAGCGGCTGTTCTGGTGTTCATGGTGACGACGAATGAGCTCGCATCCTCCTGTACTCGCTTATATATGGTAGCTTCCCCACACCACTTGAACCTTGATTGGTTCGTCGACTTCGTGGGGGTGGGTTGGGCGGAACCTCCCGTCCCACTTTAACCTTGACGAGTTCGTCGATTTTGTGGGGGTGGGGTGGGCGGAGAGTCTAGACGTTCAAGGTCACGGGGGAGTGGGATGAGTGGGGTCAATGACTCCCCCAGAATGCCCATTTCTCACCTACTGAAATTGGTAAAACACTGTATGTACCTAAAAAAAGATTTTCTTCCTCGTCTTAATAAATATTTTTTCTGCAGACTATGCTGTGGAAACACGGCTAGGCCTTAAAGGAATTAATATTCAAGGTTGAGACTGGACGTTCTTTTGCTTCGGAGGAGTTAGGAATTATCGTTGAGGAAGAAGACAAGGCGGTAATAGTGACTGATGGTATGATTATATTGATTTGGTGATCTTAATTCCTTTTAACTTTATACATAAGGAGTACGTGTGTGGTTCACCGCAAGTAATTCACCAGTCTGCCAAAGACTTAATCATGGAGATTGAGAATGATTTGATCAGATTATTTAGATCAGAAATAAATTTCATCTCTATGACATACTGTTATCGTCTTGGCCTTTACTGTCATAACTTATCAGAGACTAAAATTGAAAAGAGTTCCTCTAAACAGATGACGTCCGTGGGATTGATTAATTCGGGATAATTAAAAATGATCGGAGGTGGAGAAAATATGATAACACTGCTATGATTAGGAAACCACGAAGTTGTTCGGAAAATATTAAGATGGATCTGTATCTATATAGAAGGAACGCATCAGCAAATGAACTCAACTTTCATGATGCCATCAATATGGAAAAACAGGCCATCTTAATGACTTATCGAGAAATTGCATCAACTGAAGAAGCACTTCACGCTACAGACTGCAATATATACACTGTTTGGAGAGACATATATCTTTCTAACTATTACACCACCATTTTGAACTTCGTGGGTCACCTACTAGTTTCTTTAAACGACATGAAGTTGAGAGCAAAAATCGTTTCATCAAATAAGCATTTGAAACAGTTAGGTGGTCAGTCTTCTGTGACTTATTGTTTTTATCGGGACATTCCGAAGTCCATACATGAGCTTTTTACTTTGATTCCAATTGATGATGATGAAATTGGCAAAAATACTGCATGTATAAATGATTTTTTCCTTGTCTTAATACATTTTTTATACAGAATATGCAGTGGAAACGTGGCTAGGCCTTCAAGGCCTTAACATTCAAGATTGAAAATGGATGATCCTTTGCTTCAGAGGAGTTAGGAATCATCCTGGAGGAAAAAGTCATAGCGAATATGATAATAATAAACTGTAGATCCTGATTCCATTTAACTTTATTTATAGAGAGTTTGTATGTGTTTCAGCGCAACTAATTCCCCAATCCAACAAAGCCTTAATTAGGGAGAAAGAAAATGACCTGATATGATTGCTGTGGGCAGGGGTAAATTACAATTCGATCACGTACTGTTATCGTCTTGGACTTTACTGTAATAACTTACCAGAGACTACAATTGAAAATAGTTCCTCTAAACAGTTAACGTCCGTGCGATTGATGGTAGTATTGATCGCTAGGGTGCGTCGACGGCTAGGTCATTCTGCACCATACTCAGTCATTAGTTTCAAGTGGTTAATTAGAAGTATCATCACTGCACACTTTATTTATATATATTAGAAACAATCGGGCATTATTTTTAAAAATTGAAATTTGATTAAACAGACCCGTTTCCCTGAGAAACAAAATTATACCATTCAGTTTAGTCGGGTTGTCTCCGAGGAGGGATTCAAGTCCCCCCCCCCTATATTGAGCCAAAACCGCGCTTCACGGTATTTGTCGCACTCTGTCAGGATATGTCGGATGCTTAAAGGACGTCCGCACTCATCAAACTGAGGCGCTTCCTTCTCTTCCGTAAAGAGAAAGGAATGAGTCAAGCGACAGTGCCCTATCCTCAGCCGAGTAATTAGTACTTCCTCCCTTCGATTGTTCCTGGCCAAGGAGTACCAAGCTGAAGTTGTCGCCTTGATGCTTCGCAATTTATTATCGTACAGAGTCCTCCACGACTCCACCCATTGTCCGAGCACAGCTTTTCTAAGGGACGCTCTCAAGTCTTCGTATGGAACTATA
Organism: Ischnura elegans; assembly: GCF_921293095.1. Classification (NCBI taxonomy): domain Eukaryota; kingdom Metazoa; phylum Arthropoda; class Insecta; order Odonata; family Coenagrionidae; genus Ischnura; species Ischnura elegans. The sequence goes on along the minus strand of NW_025791659.1, from coordinate 849,177 downwards.
CCATTTTTCTGAACTGAAGGCGGCTGGGTGGAAAATAGCAAGTAGCCAATCAGAAGCGCTGCCCCTTCCATGTCTCCGTTCCCCTCCATCCCCTTCCCTTTTCCCCTACGCTCCCCTCCATCCGGCCGACCGGCGTTGCCATCCTTGGGAGTAACGGTACTTTCGGGGGCGGCAGAACGAGCGCCAAAGCGATCTCCAAAGATTCGGCTTGGCAACACTGCCAGCTGGAGAGCGATGTGCACTGCTCGGAGTTCGGAGAGAGACTGCGGGCACTTCCACACTTTCTCCCGTCGCTCTTCTGTGATTGGCTAGAAGAGTGGGTGGGTTGCGAGCACGCTCAAGGTCAGCCGCCTTAAGTTCAGAAAAATAGTATAGCATTGATGTGTGTACTTCGTCGCTTAGAGCTTCCTTGGCTAAGACGTCTGCTTCTTCGTTCCCAGCTATCCCCACATGTCCCGGAACCCAGAGAATGCACACAATGACTCCCTTTCTCATGAGGGTCAGCAGCGTTGAGTGAATATCTTGGATAATTGGGTGCATGGGCGAGAAACCAGAAATAGACTGTAGGGAGCGAAGGAAGTCGGTGCAAATGACGAAGGAGCCACCATAGTCACTTAAAGCTTCCAAAGCCATCTTAATTGCGAACAGTACCGCTGTGTAGACACTACACAGAGTATGTAATTTCGCATTCATAGCTCCATGGAGGGTAGAGAACGCTGCACATGCACAGACTGAGTTGCACTTTCATCCGTCAGTGTAAATGGGGATGGAATTGGGATGGTTCCACCGAAACATAAGAAACAGACGCTGGTACTCGTATGGAGTAGTGGCGGTTTTGGTCGAGATCCTACAACCATGTTAACAAAGGAGTGGGAGTCAACCAAGGTGCATGGATAGAGTACGCAGCAGGGTATACGTCGGGTGATTGCAAATCACATTCGAGAATGAAATTCGTAAAACGAATACCTACAGGTCTCGTTGGCCTAGTCCTTCGACTAAAAACGTTTAAAAAACATGGTTTAAAAAGTATGTCGTAGCATTGGTGACTCGTTATTGATAAAATTTTGGATGCATAACTGCAAAGCAGCCAAGTCCAGCATTAGCACAAGGGAGGTTCTCCTGCGTCAGAATGGATGCTTGGGACTGGGCTGGTTCGAAAGGCCCCACTGCAGAGTCGTTGTGCGGCGTTGTGCAAAGAATTTAACGCTCGTAGATACGATGGGCGGGCAGATGCATAAACAAAGGAGCCGTAGTCTATTTTAGACCGCACCAATGTGCGATATAGTAGGAGTAGGGTGGTGCGGTCTGCTCCCAACGATATGTGACTCAAAAACTTTAATATATTTATAGACTTAAAACAACTTGCCTTTAGATTATTGATGTGATCTCGCCAGTTGAGTCTTTGATCCAATGTTAGCCGCAGAAAACGGATTGACTCCACAAATGGGAGATTTCTTCCGCTAAGACGAAGTGTAGGAGGTATGTGGACGTCTCTGACGCGGTGGAAGTGAACGCATTTGGTTTTCTCAGTTGAAAATCGAAAACCGCTACTGAGGGTCCATTGGTCTAATTTGTTCAACGTGAGCTGGATCAATCTCGATGTGTTAGTCACTCTTGATGACCTGCAGAAAATCGCCAGGTCATCTACGAACAGCGTGGCCATTATCGGCGTCTGGATGCACTTGGCTACATCATTGATCGCAAAAGCGAAAAGAGTCCGACTCAAGACGGACCCCTGGGGGACTCCGTTGTCATGAGGGTAGGGACGCGTTAGGAACTGCCCCGTCCTTATTTTAAAACTACGATGTGATAAAATATTTAATTAAGGCATAACGGCGAGGTAATGGAGGGTGGTCTCAAAACTCCAGAGTGCAGCCCTCTATAACGGCTTCTTGTTCACCACTATAATCCCTAACAATTTCTAACTTAGCCTTACCGTGCTATTCCCGTCTTATAAGGCCCCACTGACACCGGCAGATTACCGACCGCTGGTCATATCGTAGGTGAGTCTGCGCCAAACAAAGAAACTTCTGTCCACGAGTCTTTCCGCTAACACCTCAGGCAACCCTAGTCAACAGGAATTCATCCCCGGTGTAGGGGCGCTCGAAAACGTGACAGTGTCCCGAAATGCCTTGGCTGATGCCAGCATGCGTAGCCGCCACATCCACCACGCCATTCTGGATGCCTTTGACATAGAGTCACACCAGGCAATAGTTGCGGCGGCGTGGTCCTGTCCGGGGTCTCGGATATTCCACCCGAGTATATCCGAGGGCTCTATTCTGGCATCCGAAAGTTCATCGGGTCGAAGTTCAAGAGTCGAAGCAAGGTGGGCTTGCGACAGGAGGGGTGACATGGGGCAAACATGAGTCTCTTTCCCCTCAATCGGGTCATGGATCTCGCACTCCAGGCGATTCCGTCTCAAGTGGGCTACTAACTCGGAGTTATCAAGGGTTAATGCCTTGGCATTCGGTAATGACGTAGTTCTGGTTTCGGAAACCGCCGCAGGAAAGCGTCGATATTAGGCTCGATTTGAAGAAGTGTTCGGCGAACAAGGCCTGGCAATAACAATTTAAGAGTCAAACGATAACCAGATTACTGACGGCAAAAGGAAGAGGCTGAAAGTCGTAACTTACCAAGGCTTCCCCCTGCGCAGTGCCCAGAAAATTGAACCACTTCCCCTGCGGACTGGAACTATCTCGGGACTACGTTGGGCGAGGCTAGTGTAGATTTGGAACCGGCACTCTGGGAGTACATCCTTAGAGTGAGGAAAGACCCAATGAAGCCCAAAGAGCTGCTTTAGATGTTCAGGTCCTACGCCGTCCATAGGCTGATCCACCTATTAGTCCTGAGAAGAGTAGCCGTTACTAATCTGATTTCATAAATAGGCAGCTGAGGGCAGCCGCTCGCCTATTTCTACACTTGCCCCATGACGTGACGGTGGGCTTCTTCCATGCGGCCATTCGAGACGGTGGCCAGTGTATACTGAATATGGAGACTACGGTACCTGCCTGGAAGGTGAAACGCCTTGGCCGTCTGAGCCCCCATGAGGTAGCTCGGGCTGCCTTTGAGTCGCCATCTGTTCAGAGGCAGCTCGCATGGGCATGCCATGTCCTTGACCACCGGAAGTTCGAGATCCATCGGGGAGAGGCAGCGAGAAATCATTCCGCTGGAAATCTGTATAGATCCGCAGACTGGGTGACCTTCGGGAGTGTGTCCGAAGTCAGTTCTCATCCAATTGGGTGACTCTTGACGGTGGTATTCCCGGTCGCGACTTTTTTTCACTTCTGTTCGATTCACAGCAATGCTCTGCCGACGTGGAAACGCACCGCGAGATGACGACGGAAGGAGTGTGGCCTTCTTCATTGCAGGGCCGGATGTTCCATTGTGGATCCCGCAGGCCACGTAGTGCAGGGTTGCTTTCGCTCCCAGTCTACGCATACGTCAGCATGTCGCCATCTGCGACTCTCTTGCGAGCAGTCTGGAGAATAAGGGCCATACTGTTGAAAGAGGTTTACGCTACCAACGATGTTATGCGGACCTGAAAGAAAATAAGTTTCTTGTTAGAGTGATTGATATCCAAGTCGTTTCGGCTGGCATAACTCGTGAACTGAGGAGAGATGGGGGGGGGGGCGCTCCGCAATCAGCTGCTCGAATTGTACCGCGTTGCGGAGGTGAGTTTGGTCTGGGGAATCGGCGGACAGTCTGAGGAAATTAAGATTCTCCAAAGGGACCTTGTATCAAATCACGATACGGTGTCTACGTGGACGTTGGATGTGTTTTTGGGCATTGGGTCGTATGACGGCCCGAACGTGCTAGCCTAATGTAAGGGAAGGGATTGAGTGAGCCGACAAGGCATGGCTAGAGGTGATGTTTCTATCTGCCGTAGACTACCTCGGCAAAATCTGCTTCGGTTGGTTGTGCTTGTAACCCCAACCCGTCAAAAACCAAGCCAAACTGAACATCCAAATGCCTCGTCATCCCATTATTGACGCGCATGAAAGGATGAACGAGATACCTACTGCCCTTATCTACTGGACCCATTAGAGCAGTGTCGACAGTCTGCAGTCTACGAGTGCGTAGTGTTACAAAACCCGAGTACAAACACTGAACTATTAATTCAGTTTTGGAAGGAGCGTATTCTTTTTGTGAACTGTGACTAACACCAATACAAACCTATTGTATTGAATAAAAAGCTGGGTGGCCCGGCTGCACGAGGCCTGGGGCCGGGCAACGAGTACAGGCAATAAGCCGGGGACCCTGCCCTAAGCACCTGCACCGGCATAGAGGGCCAACGCGAACGAAGGCGATAGTGCAAAACTGATAGGGCAGTGCAGGAAATAAAAACTGTTTTACGGAAGAATTTAAGACTAGCTACGGTGGAACTCGTCTACGGAGTCCCAGGACCACAAGGATCCGCGTCCCTAAGAAGAACTACCCCATTCCCTCAGCTCCCTCTGCTGATCCCGTGATCTAAGAAGAAAGAAGAACCCCGCCCCGTCTACGCCTACTTTCCTTCCTCCCAGAACTGGCCAGTTCCTCTTCGCCACTTGTCCAAGTGAGCAACCGAAATCCACAAGGTGGAGATACCCTTCCACCGAATTTTTTAGAACAGTGTAAGATGTCTGATAACGAGTCAAGTGCAATGGTGGTGACGGTGAAAGAGATTGCATTTCGACGTTCAAGCAAACTAGATCGCACCCCTTCTAATGACGAGGCTCCGGCGAGCGACAAGAAGGGAAGAAAACCAGGAGAATACAGGGAAGAAGGAAGTACACCTAAGAAGCCTAGGGAAATGGAGGAGAACGCGTGTGAAAGTGTGAATGAAATGAGTCGCACAGGATACGAATGAATCAAGTTTCTAATAGAAGACATCGAAAAATGTTTTAAATCGTTGACGGTCAGATAAAGGAAGTGCTCCTGAGCAAAACTAATAAGCAGGTGCCAAATAAGTGCGACAAGCTTGTCAAGTCGGGAGAGAACAAAACACTCGTTCTAAAATCAAAGACAACCGGCTAGACCCAACGGGAGATAATTCGCAAAATACCGCCTAAACAGAAACAATAGAAGCTGCTGGAAGTCGAGACCTTCAAAAGGCTTTGGGAGATAAAAGGACGGGTAACCGCTTCTTTTGAGCAACCTTTTCCCTCAGATATCCCCAATTTCAATCACCGCGATAGACCCAGAAGGGCCAGAGTGAAACGACTGAAGGAGAACACTGCCTTAGACCCGGATGGTGTTGTTATGTGGCATCGATCTGAAGAAAGAGAAGGTGCTTGAGAACGTTATAACTAAAATATTCAAGTTCTACCTTTTGGTACAAAATACTCCCTATATCTTTAAAGAGTATTGCACAGCTCTAATACCTGAGCCAGAGAAAGATACGGCAGATCCTTCCAACTATATACCTATTTTAATCAGCTCAATACTGAGTCACATGTACTCCTCATACCATGATGAGCGGCTCCAGAGCTTGCTTGAAAAAGACGACCGTCAGGGAGGTTTCTAGAATGGAAACGGGGCTTACAAGTATGCCTTCCCGCTTGACAAGAGAATTCGGCTTACCAAACGCAGGAGGGCTACGCGATTGTACGGGGTTCTCTAGGATGTATCGGAAGCGATTGACGCGATGCCCCACGCTTCGATTCCGGAAGCCCCACGCTATTTTTGAGTCCCGAAACACCTGGTTCTAGTCGTTGAGGAATCCTATCAGGGTAACTATTCTCACACAAGGCGTCAACGTTTGCCCCGCTTGTACCTTAAGCAGAGTTACTCACTGTCGCCCATGCTGTTCAACAGCGTGAGGATTCCGGGTTCCCGGTCTCTGAGTGTCCTTTTGCTGTTCTTGTATTCGCGGATGACCGTGATCCTAAACGGAAGCCAAGAGCATTTGAAGAACCAAGTCAACATGGCTGATGCAAACCTCGATTCCCTGAGTATGGGCCTTTCTCCGTCCAAATATAGGGCTTTTGGCATCAAAAATCGGGGTAAAGATTGGAAAGTGCCAGGGACTAGCCTCTCTGTGGGACAGCCAATAACCCCATCTGAAGTGGCGGACAACGATTTGAGATCCGTGTCTCCTCCAGGCCCGAAGGCGTAACGGTGAGACAGTGGCGGGTGGTTTCGTCACTCCTAAGCGCAGCACTCTTTTACATCTTCCTGCTCTACACTGATATCCCTGACGATCTTAAGCTCAGCCGTATCGTACTCATCCCGATGCCGAATGCTCTAAAGATGCCTGGACACATTCGACCGTTTTCCATAGCGTCTGTTATTCTCCGCCAAGCAAAATAAAACTGACCACGCGCTTCTCCATTATCATCCAAGGAGGCCATCGCCAGCGGGGAATTATTTCCGACGATGGAGCACTGGAAAATGTGGCATAGTTACGAAGTGTCTCGGCTTATGGCAGAATACGTCGTCGCCAACGCCATGTAACCATTCTGGGCGGGTCGAAGGCATTCGATACGGTGCTTCATAAGGCTATACTTGCGGCGGCGCGGCCATATGGCGGGGCTTTTGCTCTTTGATCCGAATATCTCCGAGGTCTCTATTCTGGCATCCGTACTAACATCGGGTGGAAGGTCCAGATTCGAGAAGCGTGCGTGCGGATGGGTGTGGGTCATTCATCGCCTCCCCGTGGAGAAAACTGTACCCGCTTCTATGGGGGCAATCAATGGCTGTGACGGCAGGTCGAGTGGAGAGTCTCCCTAATCGGGGGAGTCTTTGGGGGCCACACTGGCTCGCCCTGAGAAAGCACCGAGCGGGCTTCTCAATTCCAGTTTACCTGGGCAACGGGCGCTACCGAGATGCAGTGTTAGTGTCGTAGGAACTGATTGAAGCCATCCCCACTGGGATCCACCAACGCACAGTGGTCCCAAATCGAAAAAAGTTGGCCAAAAGTCGTTTTTTTCGATTTTCTTCTAGGAGTTTTTGGACCTTATATTCGGATTCTACAGGATACGGTCTACAAAGTACACTACTAAGTTAGTATTTTTGTTCATCAGAGCGGCTGCAGTGATCCGTTAAACATGGAGCATTCACCGTAAAAATCACAGTTGCGTGAAATCGGTCGATTTTGATGAAGTTCAGCGTCATGCAGGACAACCTTTACGCGATATATTGAGCCAAAAAACATTTTTACCTAAAAATATAAACATTATTACATAGTGGGACATTAATTTAATTCGGATTTTACAATGTTTTTATTTTATATGTATTTTTTGACTTTTTGTGTTTTTTACCCGAATTTTCAAATAAAATGTACAATATCGTTTAGAGAAGCACGTTCCTGCACGGTGTCTTTTGCACCAAGATTTAGGGAAAATTATATGCAACGCAGTAGTGAAGAAAAGTTTTGCTAATACTTGCTACTCCGTCCTCAGCAATGATTTAATCACAATGATGCAATTCGCTGAGGTGGGCGGCGGCCTGGCTGGCGCGTGGTAGGGCTCGAGGAAATCCAGTATTTATGGGTGTTATTCAATATTGTTGGACATTTTATTTCTATAACAAATATTTACCCTTTAAATAAACATCTCTCTTTTATCATTAATGGTTTCCAGTTGACCTTACTTTTTATTTACGCGTGCCCATGCTCTCCTAAAAATTGCTTAAGGACTCGAGCGGAAGGATATATCCAAGAACCCTACATAAGGACGGTAATGTAGTATCTGAAGTATGTTATCAATGGCTGCGCAAGTAATTCAAGTTCATACTTTGGCCGCAGTGGCGCCGCCCACCGCATGCGAGGCTGGTAGCAGACGTTACAATAGGGAAACAATGTTATTTTTCAATTTTGTTTAACCAAATTACGGCGAAAAATGATGAGTTTTACCAATTTTTCTGATAGGATGAGTTAGATAATAGTCATATCTCTATTTGATGCGATGGAATAAACCCAGATGTCTGTGATAGTACAGCGAAGTGAAATTATATTCGCACCGGTGCCATCCGTAAGAAACTGTTTTAACTGTCTGAAAAAGTCGAAAATCCGCCAATGAACCTCAGGTGCACGATATAATCAAGGAAGGAAATCGATAAATGAATGAATATACAAGAAATTTGCAGCATGCAAGTCTGTTCGCCATGATATCTTGACAGACTATTTCGAGAAAGCTCAGGTGATAGTGTAGACTACCGACACATTTGAAACATGGCGGATCTTTGTTTACAATTTTTCGGCACAAGCTGATGACTTTAAACCATTATCTCGGACGCTATACAGACATGGAAGCGCTCACATTTTAGGTATGTATAGTAAATTATTGATTTAGCCCTCGAAATATAATATTTACGTTGTGGGAGCAGTGATTAACTTTACTAATTTCTAATTTTACACTCACATTACACTACGTCATATGAATACATTACGAATTTATATTTATTCCTTCACTTCACGATTGAAACAAATTGCTTCGATATCACTCATTAAAAAAGAGGTATACACGGCCCATAGGTATCCACAATTGAATAAGTAAATGGTTCTGAAATCAAAGTATACTTAAACAACTGCTCCGCTACGCAAGATCGATGCATTGTTATTGAAAAATTTTCATGCATTCAGTTCACTTTCTGCGTAACTTCAATAATTGCTGTGACCGGCAGAATATAGAATTAAAACTACAATACCTTAAACTTTCTTACCGTCATTGTACTAAAAATACCTTAGCGGGCATTCTTTCACGTACACAGACAGCATCGCCCATTGAAAATACAACACTCTCACCCTCACTGATGCCGATATCGGTGCGCACGGATTTTGTGTCAAGCAATACTATTTCTTTCACCATAGGTACTAACCGAACACTTAAAACGACTTTAAAAGAATTTCTTCATTTTAAGATCACCGAATACGTACCTTGCATTCCAACGGAATAAACGGGCAATAAACAGAATGATTGCTCGAGACAAAAAGAAATTTAATGAATTACTCCATCTTGAAACAGCATACATTGCACTAGAACAAGGCAAAGTCTTCATACTTGCAGCGATATATCACAATTTTACCCTGATCCAGTCTATTCAGTAATTCAGAGTCCTATCCTCGCAAAGGCAGTTGAAGTAACATACGAATAATATCAAAAGGCAAACATTTACACTTCAACAATCGTTTCTAAAAACAATGAAATTATAATCAGCAGAGAATTGAACGAACTCACAATCACAACACTCGATCATTTTTTCTCTACGAATGACCTTTTAATCGTTCCACATGTGATTTCAAGCCACAGAAATGTTTTCTTACGACATAAAAACTTCTGCGGAAGTCGTAGATTTGTAGCGAACACTAAAGCAATCGATGTAAACAAGTCACGCTAAAAGATACACACTGACACAATTAAATCAATGCTGTCACTACTAATCACAAATTAAAATAATTATACGCCTAAATAATTAATTCTGTGATATCTTCAGGGCGAAAGTGTAGGTCACACACTCAAAAACACATTTGCAAACACGGTAAGTGCTAAAGCGCAATCCTTCCTTGAAATAGCCTTCATCCATTTCTCAAGCTCGGACTCCATCTGAAAAAGTATCGTAATACCCTTTTAAATTTCGATATTTATTAAAATAATGAGAATAATGAGACTTAACGCACAAAATTAGGAGCAAAATGACTTCAAATTTTCATGCAACCGCAATGGCGGACGACAATGACTCACGTGTACTTACTTTGTCTTTAAACAACCTCCTGATCTTCACACCCTGAAGTTTATTATTCACATTCGCAGACGAATTTCCGCAAAAGAATCCTGGCTACCAAAAATTACGTAAACCCATTTCTTCCTGAGTAATCTTCGATTTTAGAAGAGACGCCCACTTATCTCCCATAAGAGGAAATGGCAAAATGACGGTGTTGGTGACTACACGCAATGGCCAGCGCTGCCATCGGCGGGATTAGGAACCATATTAACTTGCGACACGAATTTTGGACAAATGACGATCGGAGCGCACGAAGACAAACGGGGCTGGATATATCTATGGAACGAAAGTTCGCAGCTGTGCATATTGTAATCCTCAAAAACTTGAATGCATTCAAAACAAAAAAGAATCCCTCAAATGCTACTCCACCCTTTCCTTCCGTTAGACGGATTAGTTTTCGCCCTCACGCGGCACATTGTTCCTCTGTCGCCTCCTTAGCGGCCTCCTCAACCACATGCAGGGCAAACGACTGTCGGAAAGGCCTAGGCTATTTATTGCGCCCATCGGGAAAACACAACCACCGCTCTCTGTATATTTGTTATGAATTGCACCTTGGCCACCGGGGATGAACGGAGTAAGCCTTCTCACCCTTCAAATGTGATATTTCCTAGAAAATGGAGATAATAGCATCGCGAACCTCACACTGTGGAACCCCCAAATTACTTCTAGACATCGCTTGCCCGAGAATTTCTCGCCAAAACTCAGTTTTACTCATATTTTGCCAAACGAAAGACGTGAAAGTTAGTTTCCTCAAGCGTGAACATCGAGTCTTGGAAAATTAGAGTATCCTCGAACTTTTGAAAGAAGACTTGTGGTGTTGAAGAAGAGTGCCCATAGTGCTTTAGTTCGATAACCCTGAAAATTTTCACGCGTCTAGAGATGCATGAAAAATTTCTTGAAAGTGGAAAAGGGTCCGTATCGTTTCAAAACCAATACTTATTGGATTGCTGGAGCAACAAGTTAGAGTTAGATGAGGACGTTATTTCAAAAGTTATCCTAAAAAAATTGCGGAGAAGTTTTTTTCCTCAAATTATCTTCGCCGGTGGAAGGAAAGCAAAAGAAATGACAGGTTTTTAGAAAAAGGTTCGCTGATTGCCTAAATGAGAAGTTGAAATTTCCTCCGCCTTTATTTAAACGTCAGCCCATTACATCCAGTAAGTATTTAATGTGGAACTTGTGATGAATTTTTAGTGATATTCATTCTACTTAATTCAATATGTTAGTCAAAATTGCTACTTTTGAAGGTTCATCAGGTTTATTGAAATTGGTCGATCAAAAAAAAAAACAATCGGAGAAGTCCACTGAAAGGGCCTGGAGAAGGAAAACGGAGGATCTTAGAGCTAGCACATCGCCAGATCGTAGAGCATCCATGAGTTATCGAAGCAAAGGTGATGAGTTTGTGGCGAAAATAATAAATGAGGTGACAACAACCACTCTCTCAAGAGCGCGGCTAGTGTTATCAAAATGGAGAGCCAAGGCTGTGAGGCAAAGTAAAATTTCCCAGGAAGAAGCCATTTCCATGATCGTTTCTGGTAATTTCACGAAACATCAGTACTTGCTCCTCCGACGGACATCTAAAGAAGCTGCCCTTCCTATTGTCCACTTATCCGAGGAGGCAATGGAGGCGAGGAATAAGGGCATAAGAAGATTCAGGGAGCACCATGCAAGGAAATTTTCCTGTATAGCAACCTGTTTAAAAGATTACTCTTAACTTCAGATACAATGATATCAAGTATTTATAAGGCTCAAAGAAGGAAATTACTTCAATTACCAGTCGAGGTAAAGAGTTTATTAATCCTGGAGGAATTGAGTGGATGACGACAGTGATGAGGATTTGTCGGATATGAATGTATTTAAATTTTTTCGTAACAATGACTGAGAAAGATAAGGAGAAATGTTAACTTATTTTTTTGATAGTTAAAAAGCCCAAATTAATGGAAAATCTCATTTAATTTTTCGTACCAAATCATGTGGTCGTTAAATTGATGTCTCACTGCGTAAAGAGCTTATTGCAAGCTTATCAATAAATTTGGCGTTCAACTTGAGTTATAGGAGTTATGAAATATTTTTTATAACATTTCAATTATTGTAATAATGCCTCCGTTGAAACTTGTGAAATAAGGAACCCCGTTTAAAATTGCTTCCAAATCCATTGGCACGTTACAAGGAACTAATACATTGCCTACTTAATTAGAAATAGATATTATTATTTTTAAACAATTAATGCAGTACAATAATATTAATAATATACTTAAAATATAAATTTCCAATTAATATTAACTTATTTTTCGTATAAAATACGATCAAACATATGAGAGAGTAGAAAATGTTCTCTTGGTTCATTCAAAATCAGTTGTTCAAAGATTGTCCAAAAATAAACAATGCAGTCATTTTATATGCATATATGTATGTTTTAAATAACTAATTCAGTTTTATGATATGCATAATTTTTATTTACTATCACCAGTATAATCTCAAATTCCAATGTTAAAAAAATTAATTGTTTAAACAAAATGTAAAATAACAATAAAATTATTGCAAATACATAAAAAATTGTTATAAATTCAGAATAGGCGGATCAAAAACAATAAGAATAGACCTTTAGGTCAAATATATACATAATAACAACGGCGTAATTAATTTTGGCTAGCTTTTTTCGATTTGGGACCACTGTGGCAACGGTTGTTCTGGTAACCGTCCTAATGTGGAAATAACATTAAATGCTGGATTAATCTAGTGAGGCACCACCGTTTGAGGAGTCGTGAAGGCCTTCATTGTAACGGAGGAAAGAACCCTAGTAGACAGGGTCCATAAAGGGCCCCTAAGGCTCCCTAATCCCAGTTACCCCTGGGTAATAGGCACCAAAGGGACGCAGATAAAGAGCGTTAGGGCAACGCACACCATTGCGATAACATTTGACCCCGTTCTCAAAGAGTTGCACAAAAACGAAATTGGTACCTACAGGAGAGGGCAGCGATGCTCATCAATCGCCTATGCAGACGAGATAACCATATACACCAAAAGTGAAACACAAATATATTTTAAATCAGAGAAATGATTGCAAATTTGGAAACGGCCGCACAGTGGGCTGAAATCGAAAAAAGCTGGACAAAAGTCCAAAATGACGTTTTTTGAGATAGAGACTTCAAACTTGGCGTAAATACTTATAAATGATTACCAACTATAGATTTATGTGCCATTTTACATCAATACGATCCGTTACTGAGATACAGTGGCCCAAACATGACCAACTTTTTAAAAACACGCGCGGTCTCGTTTTTCTTCAGAAACCTTTGAATTTAAGCAGGTGGTGTTGCGTTGGCATGATTTTTATGGAATAAAAAACGCAATATTCCTTTGACTTGATGCTTTGCCTATACTTTCCATGAATTTTGAAGATTTTGGTTCCCGTTTGACTGGTTTTACAACGCAAAATGGCGGACCCGTTTTTCACGTGAAATTTGACATAAAGTAGACATTATCTTTCGTTTACGAAATATATAACTCAGGAAACTCACATCACGGTGTAAAGGAGAGATTACTTAAGAATGCTAAGCAGAAATCTTGGAAAAAAGTCTGCGACGAAGGAAATGAGAGCGATTTTTCGATCGCGAGTCAAGGCTGAGCTCCACGCCGCGGGACCCTGACGCTCGGTAACCGAGGTCGATGTTTCAAGTTTTTTGAAACTTTATTCTAGAAAATCGTCATTTTAAGCACAGAACCTAGTCATTAATGACCTAAAACACTATACTCATGACATTAGCAAGGATTATGGATCGACCGAATAGGGAAGTGCACTAGTGTTTCAAATGCACCAAACACATTTTTTAAATTAGACTTCAGAATAACATAATGTCGTAAAACCACAGTTTAAATCCTAATAGTGAATACTTGATTCGAGATGACCGTCTGAAATATGGAAAAATTCAAAGGCCGCGAAAACGGGTGTCCATGTTGAATATTGACCGTGACGTCACAAGGCAGTAGCAGAAGGCAGCTTCTACACCGTTTAGTTCTATCACTATTATTGCATAGAAAAATTACAGAATTTGAGGGTATCCGTATTTTGCTGTCATAAAATATCTTCAGATTATATATGTGGCTGCTTCTCTTTTGAGTAAACGACTTCATCATTTTGTAATATATTAATATTCATTTACGTGTCAACTTCAAGTTTGGAAAGAGTAGTACGAATAGCACATTGAATCTTTAATAAATGCATGATGGCATTTATTTTTCGCTGGGTATATTTTGGCACAATGCCGTTTATCATGCCAAAACTTTTTTTGTGAGAACCGAGTCAAACTAATAAACCTATTTCAGACGTTTGCTGCAAGACCTATTCGTTGCGTATGTATTCACGCCGGCCGGAACGTTCGCCCTTCGCTACTAGAATCATGGGATGTTAGCCTTATTTCCGAGCTGGCTGATTGTTGCAATGGTTCGCTGTCCAGGATGGGTTCAAGAAAAGACAATCTTGGTTGGGAGAAGGAAAATTCCAACGATTTATAAATGGTATACCAAACTTTGATGTACCTATTTATGGTTACTGAATTTTTGAATAAGGAGGACAGGTTCAACGCTCCATAGAAATGCGAGACGTTAAGGCTAACAAGGGGAGACCGCGTACCTTGCTGCATCTTTTCAATTAGGGCGTTAGTTAGGCTGTAATTAATTAATTTTCATGCGTTACTTTTTACAAATTATATATATAATTTAAAATATCCACGATTTCCTAATGGGTCGGTTGGGATAGCGGTAGAGTGCATGAGTCAAAGGGAAGCAGTTACCCGAAGGACCGTGGTTCAAGTCTACGTCATGGCATTATTTTTTGTTGCCTTCATTGTGATCATACGGCGTCTAGTTTATCATTAATTATAATTGCAGCAATCATTGACATGAGACAATTTTTTTATCGGCATTATGGCATTTAGGTATTTTAGCAGTGTCATTACAAACGCCGAGATACGATGACTACAAGGGTTGGTGTGCGCTAAAATGTTAATTTTTTCTTTGCTTATACTGACCAACTTCCACATTAAAAATGAAAACCACTCTTGCAAGAGCACATACCATTAAAGGCTCGCGGCAAGCAACAATATGCGTTAAGGCATAATTAATAAGAACACAAAGCGAATATATAATGCCATATATCTCGAACACTTGTAATTCACATTACTCCAAAGGGAGTTTACTTACTCAGTACATACCTCAGTACCTTGTACTCAGTACCAACCAGTTTACCTCAGTAGCAGTGCTAAAAGAACCATTCTGAAATATAATTTCAACTAACAAATAGGATGAAATAAAAGTTGATAACCCTGGACCGGGCGCGCTGGCGTATAAAATACGTCAATCTTTGGAAACCAAGGATTTAGACATTGTACGTACATTCTGGGCTATAATGGTCTCGTGTATTCTTATAATGTACTTTGACTGCCTATATTGCGAGTTTTCAAAGTTCTAGGTATTGTAGCTAATTTTTTAGATCAGCAAGATGAACCCGTCACCAGTGGAGTACAAATTACGCCGCGCGACCTGCCGTGTACCTTTATATCTGTATCACCTATAAATGTGTACTAATTTCAACAAATAAAGATTAACTTTAACAAAAATCGTTTGTTATCATATATGCACATATCATGGCCAAAGTACGCATTTTGCCCGGTCGTGTAAAAAAACAGTCGCGCCATAATTCTTTAACCAAACTACTTTCAGTTTATAAATTACGTAGGTCTACGCGGAAGATGCTATATTTTGACTCAACACACTTTCTGATGTGACTGAGGTACCTATTAAGTAAATTATAATAATATAAATATCAATTTGATCTTACAATACCTTCAAATGATCTTCAAAACAGAATATCATCGATAGGTAAGAGTCAGGAGCAGCCTTGAACCATTTATTCCGTATAGCTTGTGCTTAAGGCACGGGAATGAATATCTTCTCCAGGCTTTTGTTTCGACGTCGAGATGAAATTTGGAACAAAAAATCATTTATAATTCTATTTTGAATTCATGTTTTCGGTACTAGACGACATTTTTAGGAAGCAAACTCCACCGATTCCCGGAAACTCTCGCCGCGCTAAAGAAGGCGACGGAATACAGCGATACTCCACTGGTGACTACTGCCTTGTGACGTCACATCTCAATCAAGATGGAGGCACTGTGTTTCAGCGCAACATGAAATTTTCCGACTTTCAAAACGTTTTAAAGTGCATACCCCAGATGCAGAAAATAAAAGTGACTATACTTATGTTTCTTTTTTAGGCTAAACTTTCAAATTCAGCAATAAAAAAAAATTAGTGCACTTCCCTATTGACCATTTAACGCGTTACTCGAGTGGAAATGCTTGGGATTGGATATTTGTCGGAACCATACCACGAATAAGAAATATGCTTCGGGTATTGAAGTAGGGTTAAAAGATTGACTTGGAGAGAGAGAAAAACAAACTGTTTTCGCGAATTGCAACTACCGTTAACAATTTCCATTTCCACCCTCGCCGAGGTGGGTCGCGTGGAAAAGGGCGTTTTATGACGACGCACAGCCTTTGAAGGTATTTAACAGATCGCTCAAGGGTTTTTAATTTTTTAATCTGACCAAGATATATGCAATAGGGGAATGTTTTGTGAAAATGAAAATACCGTTAAATTTAAACTCATTATTTTTATGTTATTATAAAATATAAGATGAAGAGGTAACCTGACCAGGTAAAATTTCACTTTCGGTCGTCCATCTTAAAGACAATATACGTGGGAGCGAGTCCAATAAGTGAAAATTCAGAATCAAATCATACATATGTATTGGAAAAATGTTTGATAATGTTTGGCTCTATCCGTAAAGGGATATTTAAATTAAAATACAATATACCATCAATGGAAATCCATGTGTTACCTTAAACTTACAAATAAAATCAATCCGGAATCATAAATTGCGATATAAATAGAAAAGATGTATGTCACACATAAATGTTCTTCCTTAAAGTTACTGAATTGTATTTGTTTTCATTTATAGAGTTTCTACCATCAATCCTCCGATGAACTTATTCCGTCACTAGCGTCTGATCCCTCTTCTACACTATCATAAAAAATCAGCAGTTCTTTTTAATCTTTTGGTATTTCCTTCGGTCTCCTCGGACTTGATACCAGGATGGTGAAAAGAAATGTGTCATACCTTAATAACAGTCGTTTATAAAGGTCTTCGTGCCCTATCTGGATTGCTTTCTGTTGAATCTCAGGCGGAATTTACGCGTGTCCTTATTCTGGGCTCGTAATGCTTCTTCAGAAAATTTTCCCATTGGAAGAATCAACTCTTTTTCAAAATCGCTTCTATGCTGAAGCTCCTTATGTACCGTGGTTGTTATTTAACACCAGGGATACATCTTAGTGAATAACTCCGCAGTTCTCTGGCAGTAGTCCGAGAAAGCTGTATAATTTAGAGTTATTCCACTTGATATTGCTCTCAGAATGATGGAAAAATGTTTGATTAGGTCAACATTGATGCCTGTACTTATGAAAAATTAATTTTCTTCTGATGGTACATTACACTTTCCTGTGAAAACATATAATTTAGATGAAGTATTTAACCATTTCATTTGCAAACATGCGTGAATGTTACACTTGCTTTACAGTGCATGGGTTACAAACGCTATTGCAGTCTACATTTACTCAATTGCCCGTCAAATCAGCAGCCAAGTCTGGGGAATCGAAGAGACGTCTTGCGGTATTACCGTCATTCAAGTTCCCTGATACAGGCCTTGGAACATCAACAATAAACCCCATCCTTCCTCTAAAAGCATTCTGAAATCTAAATTTTCTCTCTATAAGGAGTGTTTTCAGGTATCCTCGGGCCTGTAAAGAATGTTAGCCGTAATTAGTAGGCATTTTCACCATTGAACTCGATTCCAGCTTTGTTGTATTCTTCCTTACCTACATTTTTAAAAATTCTATCCAGTGCGATATGTGTAGCATACATTCAAAAAATCGGATGTAGCAATGTGAGGTTGATAATCCAAAACAATATTTGGTCACACCTACAAGTCGATTCTATATTGCCCTCAAATCATTCATCTCCATAGTTGTTGATCCGAATATGTAGCACTAAAATCTTTTATTGCTCCAGTAATATTGTCTCCACATTTTTTCGTAATTAGACCAGAATCTCAACTTAAGTAATTCACGGAGACCATCTAGAGCAGCCTCGTAGCTCTCAACATTTAATCTCAGCTACAAAAAATCCAACAAGTGTATTTTTTATCTTGATACAATTCCCTTCGTTTCTAATAATTCATTATGAAACTCAAAACGAGTTTCATAATGGTTTGAATACATTTGTACGTCAAAAAGCACTCGAAACCCTGCGAGGTGAATCGAAAATTATAAATATATGTTAGAGAACACGTATCATAATTGCCATGGTTACTGAGAGGCAAAAATAGTCAAAATTCATAAGTAATTAAAAGATTTCATTGAAATTGTACTGAAACAAACGCATCTTTGAAATGAAAAGAATAAAAAAACTCACCTTACGAAATTCAAGCTGGTAAATCAATGCGCCGTCAAAACGAACTTGACAATCACACTACTGAACGACACGAAACTAGGAGAACTAGAACGGCACTTCTTCACCGATTTCAAAATAATACTGCAAGTTGAAACGTATTTTTGTAGAGAAAAGGGAAAAACCCTTGAAGCAGAATCTGTTAAATACCTTCAAAGGCTGTACGTCGTCATAAAACGCCCTTTTCCACGCGACCCACCTCGGCGAGGGTGGAAATGGAAATTGTTAACGGTAGTTGCAATTCGCGAAAACAGTTTGTTTTTCTCTCTCTCCAAGTCAATCTTTTAACCCTACTTCAATACCCGAAGCATATTTCTTATTCGTGGTATGGTTCCGACAAATATCCAATCCCAAGCATTTCCACTCGAGTAACGCGTTAAATGGTCAATTCGGTCGATCCATAATCCTTGCTAATGTCATGAGTATAGTGTTTTAGGTCATTAATGACTAGGTTCTGTGCTTAAAATGACGATTTTCTAGAATAAAGTTTCAAAAAACTTGAAACATCGACCTCGGTTACCGAGCGTCAGGGTCCCGCGGCGTGGAGCTCAGCCTTGACTCGCGATCGAAAAATCGCTCTCATTTCCTTCGTCGCAGACTTTTTTCCAAGATTTCTGCTTAGCATTCTTAAGTAATCTCTCCTTTACACCGTGATGTGAGTTTCCTGAGTTATATATTTCGTAAACGAAAGATAATGTCTACTTTATGTCAAATTTCACGTGAAAAACGGGTCCGCCATTTTGCGTTGTAAAACCAGTCAAACGGGAACCAAAATCTTCAAAATTCATGGAAAGTATAGGCAAAGCATCAAGTCAAAGGAATATTGCGTTTTTTATTCCATAAAAATCATGCCAACGCAACACCACCTGCTTAAATTCAAAGGTTTCTGAAGAAAAACGAGACCGCGCGTGTTTTTAAAAAGTTGGTCATGTTTGGGCCACTGTATCTCAGTAACGGATCGTATTGATGTAAAATGGCACATAAATCTATAGTTGGTAATCATTTATAAGTATTTACGCCAAGTTTGAAGTCTCTATCTCAAAAAACGTCATTTTGGACTTTTGTCCAGCTTTTTTCGATTTCAGCCCACTGTGGGCCGGTGTAAAAATGAATCAAAGCAAGTCCAGAATATTAAACCTGGACAAAACATGGACACTAACAGATAAAATACCGTGGTAAGACGCAAAAAGGGTCTTAAGTGGGAGAGAAATATATCGAACATGATCAAGAACAATTGGGAAGAAGCTTTAAAATTAGTAGGACACAATTACGCCATATTTGGTCAAACAAACATGCCTCTAATGGTTAGGTTAAAAACAATAAACTCACAAATTTACCCGGTATTATGGTATATTGCGCACATATGGCCAATGCCCAATTAATTAGAATGGCTAATATGGTAATCTGGAGTGGCTTCCTATTAAAACAAGAAAGACAAAGAATGTACTTGAGCGAAGAGAAGATGACCTTCGTTTGGAGGACGCCAATGTGAAGGTAAAAACTATATACCTGGCTAATTTTAATAAGGTTCATGGCTCACAACATAAAACAATAATTGACCTACTGGAAGCCGCTTTAGAAATAGGTAAAAGGACACAATTTTTTTAATTAAAAGAAAGGATACAAGAATTCCGGAAAATACGCAATACAAAAACACACCATTTAAAAATATCATGGATGAAGGAAAAAGGTAAAGCAGTAGGACACCCACCACCCAGTGCAAGGGCATGGTTAACTCTTTAACGCGTATAATCTTCACGGTAAATTAATTTAATAATAACAAAATTAATATATTTAATGATGTCAATAGTTAAAAAAGTTACATATTGAAAGAATGAAGTATGAAGGGGAAACGAATTTACAGCTGATAATATGGAAAAGTTCCCTAGCGGCCCAATGTTGCTCTGAGGCAACATGTTGTAAAATCTACATGTGTGAGGGAAATTTAAAAAAAAATTGCATTCATGTATTCTAATGATTATATTTACGCAACCCAACTACAAAAATTAAAATAAAATTAATGGAAAAACGTATTGGGCTTTAAAGGATTAAATTTCAAAGGACTAAAAACTTGGATGGTAAGTTAATTATATGAAGTAGATTGAAGCATGCTCAAATTGCATTCAGCCAGAAGCATCCAATGTTGCTTCTAAGTTCTCGCCTTTTAACGGCTTTGATTATCGATTATTATCATGAAACCTACATACACCCTGGGTCACTTCATTGGCACTGCCTTGTCCAGTCGAAATTTTGGATCATCATTGATAGACACGTTGTTCGTCGAAGAATATTGCACTGCATTAAATGTTTTTGTGTAAACCCCAAACCGAAAGAACAGTTTATGGGCAATCTACCGCCCTCTAGATTGAAAAAATGAATCAATTCAGCATATCGGGTGTAGACTATGGCGGGCCATTTGCTCTAAAAAATGGCTAAAATCCGAAATGCTAAGATATTAAATGGATGCATTTGCTTGTTCGTTTGTTTTGAAAAAAAAGGCAATACAGTTGGAGATTGTTTCGGATTTAAGCACAGACTGCTTCTTAGCCGCGCTAAAGCGGTTCATCGCTTATAGAGGCGCTGTGACAGAAATCCATAGTGGCAATGGTACAAATTTTGTAGGGGCACAGAGAAGGATGGCGACTTGGAGAAAAGTATCGTCACCAACTGACTTCAATGACAGAGCCGAGCGGTATCTTGGTGGAAGAGGAATAACATGGACATTCATAACATTTGTGTCCATTACCGCTATCGCATAATTAACGTCTGAGTCCGGGATTTCGTTTTATTTTTTGTGATGTTAGGTTTATTACTTAAGTTCATAATTAGTGATTCGTATTTGTGAACCTTTCCGAGGGCTTCCCATTCCTATTAAGTCTCCTTGATGGCCGCCTTGAAGTGAAGAATAAGCAATCCTTTCCTTTTTGTTTTGTTTTTCCCTTTTCCTTACCCGAAGTTGAGGTTGGTTTAATTAAAGTTAGACTATATTATCAGAGTCGAAAGGTGAAGTAATATATGATTGTTTATCTATTCGGAATTAATTTAAATAATTATTACTTTTGTTTCTTTTTGCTTTGGAACGTTGTTCCAATGTTCGGTTGTGTATTTGACCCACACCAAGGTCAGTAAAGTCTTTTACTGACCTTGCCCCACACAAAGTCGAGCCACGCCCCCTGTTTCGATTTGCTTTTGTTTTTGTCACTCCGCGAACGGGAGTGAATTTGTGTTGTGAGGAGACGTCCTGTGAACTTCCTACGTCCATGATCGAATAGCAACCCTGGGAGACGGAGCCATCGGCCTGCCCGATCGAATAATTGTAATAGTAATCCGTAATATACAGTCCACAATTCTTGTAATCACATTCGAGAGTGATCACATGTCAAAAACCATTCTTACCAATGAAATGGAATTTAAATGCGGTCTGATTCCAACACCAATGTGTGAAACATGTGATATAATGGACCCCACTACACACAGATTCTTAAGTTGTAATGTTGGGAACAGAATTTGGAAAATGATATCGTATGTGTACAGGACTTCATCTACATCTACATAGTACCCCGCAAGCCGCCTAAAAGGCGTGTGGCAGGTGGTGTTAGGACACCAGCCGTTTACAGCTTTAAAAAAATGAAGTGCTCTAACGAGGTTGGGACAAGCGTTTATTAAAGTCCTTCATTGTTCGGGGGAAAAACGAATTCCCATATCTATCCGTTCGGCAAAACATCTCTCTTGAAACTCTCTTGACTTGGGAAACGTTTGGAGGTGGCCCAGCAACGGACGAAGAACTATTCAATTTGAATTTTAATGTTTTTCCAATCTGTAGAAAGGACATAATAATTAACCTTTTAGCAAACTATTTTGCACAGGTGCTGGATAGAAATTTGAATGTTAAAAACGTTGTATCAGAATTTAACACAATTGTCATGAATAGCGAGGAAAGTTTTTTTTATAGTGAATGTTTTAAATGATGGATCTGCCCTTGTGTGTTTTGTAAGTAAAAATGAAACAAATTGGCCGTTAAATTTTATTATTGCAAACAAAAATTTTACTGTATGCCACATTTCTATTTACTACAGTTTAGTAATATCGGTATCAATTTTTAATGTCTTTTTTTAAGGATGAACTAAATTCTGCATTTTACAAAAATACAAATGAACAAAATATATTGTATTGCAACTGTAATGCATTGATTAGTTGGAAGAAATGAAAACATTATTAAAAAAAAAGTACACCGGTTCTCGACCGATCACCGAAGTTGAACAGCGCTGGGCCCGGATAGATAGCCCGGTTACGATAGTCTTGTTAGTGTAACTGACCTCTTAGATAAACTCGGATGGGAATCTCTGTCGGACCGTAGATTGGAAAATAGACTATACCTTTTAGATATATTTAAGAGCAGTGTCTTTTCTGACGAAGTTAACCATATCTTGCGGACGCCATCGTACTACGGAAGAGCAGATCATATAAATAAAATAAGAGATAGATTGTAGAACAGACAGATTCCGAATGTCATTTTTTCCACGATCAATAAGAGATTATAACGGCAACAATAGAACTCGTAAATAGATTGCATGACTAGTGGTGTAGCAAACTAACCTATTTAAAACTTAACGCATGTTTCTTAATTCAATTATTATTTCTAACAGCATATAGTAGTATAGTTTGTTATTATGCGGGACGTTTTTTGGACGGTGTGGTGTGCATGTGGGAGTCCAAATGCATGCTGCATGCTGGTGATTGATCACCCCCTGCCAAACACCCTAGAGGTGGCTCGCAGGGTATTATGTAGATGTAGATGATGGTACTTGGATGGGTGACTGCCTGGGAACACCGGGTGCTGTTGGTATTACTTTTAAATTTTTTTCCATACTCTAATGAGAATTAAATACACGTTTTGCACCGTATTGACGAATGCAATGCATGCCGATTCACGTGACATGTAAGTTCTTTCTTTGACTTCCAGTGAAACGAATAATTTCCCTTTTGCCAATCGCGCAAAACACTACCATTGTGCAGTTCATGTCATTCCTTAAATTCCTATTTCATTCCTTCTGAATTGGCGCCAAGACATTTAAATTGCGCTCACTACCTTTCGTTATTGTTTTGTTTTTTCTTTCATTTGTCTGTTGTCAGTCACTTAGACCATATAAGAACTAGACCCGCAATTCCCCACCCCTACCCATGTCTCACCGTGTGGCCGACATCTCCCCTCCGCTCCCTTCCTTCCCCGCCCACTTTTAAAGCGACGTGACGTCACGGTTGGGACGCTCATCGTCGTAGCGCATGGCTACGAATGGGGATTCATTGTATCACTGCGGTATTCTGACCATTTTCTTCGCGATTTTTCAATTAAAAGTACTAATATATATTGCGCTATGTACGAGAAGTATTCTCTCAGCCATGGTTGGATTGGTGAACTTAACAATTAATGAACAGTGGCATTTTTCGGCATTGGCAGCGACGAAAAAATATTGTGGCAGTGAAATGAAGACAAAGCCCTTTGTAAACTTACGCAGATTTTTTTATTATCTCGTTAGCGATGTAGCATCATTCGGAACATCGTTATAAAAACATGAAATCTTGCACAAAAGTTGTAAACGGGGGGAATTTTAGAGAGGAAAAGGGTCATGGTGTAAAGAATTTGCCGGTCGTCCACGAAGTAACGCGGCAACGCCTTCGCATCAGAATTCATATTATTTAGGTAAGTAATTTAGATATTTCATAAATGCATAATTTTTTACTTAGCAGACAGCTCTCGTGTTATTTATATTTTGCGATGGTGGAAAAAGGTCTAGCGCCGGCTTTGCAAGTGACACCTACGATTTACGTACGCTACGGAAAATTCTGGGAATAAATAATACCTATTAACATATTTATAATAAGAAAGAAAGAGAGGATTGGATTAAAATAATTTTAAAGATAAATTTGCTTTAAAACAATCAATTATATTTATATCATTGAATAACTTAATAAATATATTCTTGCAATTTTGTACGTATGTACTTACCGAGTTTTCAATGAAATTTTTTAAAACTATTTATGACATGATTTTATTTTTTAGATTTTTGTCATAATGCGCGCGTAACAAAAGAGGATGCAAATTCAAAGATCATATAAGAAGTGAATCTCATTTTATTAAAAAAATCCAGGAGCGATTACTTTGCGATGTGTGAAATGTAACGGGTAATTTTCTATTTTTCACGGCAGTAGGAATGATATTTCGAAGCACTTGGAGACGCAAGAGCATAAAAGATATTTAAATACTTCTGCATCTTCCTCCAAAATACAGAAATTTATGAAAGATTTCGTGCTTTCCCGGCGAATGGACTTGGTAAAGAGTTCTCGGGATCGCCACCGGGTCAGGAACTCCATATCTGCCAACGTTTCGATGACCGAGTCGGACATCGAAACGTTGGCAGATATGGAGTTCCTGACCCGGTGGCGATCCCGAGAACTCTCTACAGAAATTTATAATAAAAACGAAGAAAAGAAACTTGCATCAGCAGAAGGATGCCTTTCCATGCCATTTTTCATGGTCATTCCTTCAGATCTAAGGCCTGTACATCACAAGTTATTAAATCGGTTTTGCAGCGCACATGATACACAACGCCGTTCAAATAGCTGCTGTTTTGTTGCCCGCAGATGTGGAAAATATTGTCATTAAAATATATGTTGAATTAAAACTTTTGGGCTATGTCGCCGCGTCAGATTTTGGGTGGCCCAAACGTTTCCCGACCGATGCTGGTCGCTTTCTCAAGGGAATCCCTTTCAGATTCCCTTGAGGGTATTTGAACAATACCAATGACTTGGGTGCCCTATACAATCCATGGATCGACACCTTTGTTGGTATGCTATTCTTTTTGCCACCCTTATGACCTTAACGGTGACCTTACTGGGTCAACGGTTGAATTTTCGTAAATGAAAGTGTTTTTTCCAGGTTTCTTGTGTCCGAAAACCCAAGAATTGACATTTTGGTCAATGAAATTCAGACATTTTTCAATCTCGATTTTTTACATTAAAACCACATAAGGCAAATTAAAATTTTTGGTTTGGACCCACATTGTGGGGTCAAAAGGTCAAAATTGTAAAATTTTGCTTAAACTCAACAAAACTTAGGACCTTTCCCCATATTAGTGTGCCAATTTTCATGAATATTGCTCGATGCAAAGTTACTAAAATTACAGGTCAAAAATGACACACGACCGTTGGGACAGTCTTAATATTCATTTTCTAGGAATGTCACCGTTAGGTTAATCTACTAGTAATAAGTAATATTCCTAAATAATTTTGCCTTTTTATGGACCCCTCCCTTCATCCTATGTGAGATATCGTGGGATTTTGCTCCACGCCTTCTTTCTAATCTCACGTAGGATTTTTCAAAATGCGTATTTTCAGTGTAAATACGTTAATCTAGGCTTCATTGTGTTGGGTTCATAAATAAAACGATTTGTTTAATTTTTTTTATTGAAGATTACCGCGGTCGCAATAAACTGGTTTTTGCGGAGAAAATTACGTGATACTTTCCAGAACCCCTGTTTTTTCACCTAGAGGGGGTGAAGCCATGGTCTAGGGGGAGGAAAGCCATTGTCTAGGGGGGAAGCCATGATCTAGGTGGGGGGGGCAAGCAAAGTTGAGACATTTTAGCATGGAAAAGATGAATGAAAACAACATTAAAAGAACATTATAAGAGCGCTTTATTAGTTTATGAGATTATTTCATTGAAAAAATAGTTTTATTTCATTTACTTAACTTATACTAACACATATCATTTTTCGTTGGTTTGAAGAAAATTTGTTGAATACTTTCGTTTCAATTCAGTTCTGATTTTGCTTAAAGACTTTTGCGATTTTTGCTTCTAGGGGGACAGCTGCTCCCCCTGCCCTTCGCTGGGTACGCCCATGTTTACATATGACATTCTTAATCAATTTATTTCATACGATCGCTTCTCCCTTTATCTTGATTTATTTAGCTTTTTGCGCACAGTCAAGGCTATAAAATGCCTTGGTTCATCGTAAAAATATATTTATTAAGAGTACAATCATTTTGCGTGCCCAATATCGTCGCTTTTCAGCGACTTTGCAGCGGATGAGCGTTAAAATATCTCAAGCGCGCATACGGAATATCGTCGGCGGTCCCAACCGTGACGTCACGCTGCCTCATCCCACTCACTTCCCCGCCGTGCGATGTTGGCCACAGCGTTCCGCCCGAACGGCAGGTCTACTTACTTAAATTGTCTAAGGTCAGTCAGCTGGTGCTGGTGCACATTGTTGAACTCTCAGTTCCTCTTGTAACGTACACATGTACAGTCCAATTATAATACAGTCCACTTTATATATATTTTTGAATCGGGCTTTTTATTCTCTTAGTTTTGCCTTCCTCAGCGCAAAACATGTATTCTGCAAAGCAGTTATGTAACTCGAATAAACTGTAAAAAAACATCTACTCGCCCTAGAAAATTCGGACAGGCGTGTTAACAACTTCACATGAGAAACGGCAAAAAAGCTTGACATGGGAGTTATAGTCACAAATGAATTTGCAGACTTGAAAACAAGGTGAAATTTGTAGTTTTTCAAATGCAGTGGAACTTGGTTATAACGTCATCAAAGGGACCAGAAGATGCACTATTATAATTCATTTTTGGGAATACGTCTGCGTGCTTAATATTTAACTCAACGTTTCGTTCCACTTACTGGGAACGTCGTCAGGAGAATGCAAATATAAACACCTATCATACCGTTGGAAAAACTGGTCCATTGTTGTCAAGGTATTTAAAAAAGTAAATAAAAATAAAATAAAAGCCAACTTCTTTAAAACATCTAATATAAAAAAAGGAAGATGAAAGGTGGAATATTGTAATTAAATTTTCGAAATGTATCTCTTCCACACATGGCTTAAATTATATCCATCATCCCTGTTAAAATTCATTGGTCGTTTAGAAATTTCTATCGCCTCTCTAATAAGCCGTGGATAATATGCAGATTTTCTTGCAATGGCTTTGGCCTCATCCAGGAGGATCTTGTGTCCTGGCCCCGACATAAAATGATCGGCGGAAAAGAATGATAGGAAACGGATATGCTAATTCGTTCATTAGGAGAGCTTTAAGGGAAGTCAAGGCCCCGATGGAGAAAACAAAACCAAGTGCTTTTGCAGTTCTGCCTTACATATCAGGAACAACGGACCGGATTGCTCGCATCCTTGGAAAAGCCAACGTTGAAACCAGGTTTGGCACGTTGAGGAAGATCAGAGACCTACTTCCATCCGTCATTGATGCTGTTCCCCCATTACAAATGGAAGGCATATATGAGATTCCGTGTTCATGTGGGTCTAGTTACATCGGACAGACCAAACGGAAGATAGTGACAAGGCTGAAAGAGCATGAAAGGGCGCTGAAGGCAAGGCAATGGGAAACTTCAGCTGTCGCCGATCATTTTATGTCGGGGCCAGGACACAAGATCCTCCTGGATGAGGCCAAAGCCATTGCAAGAAAATCTGCATATTATCCACGGCTTATTAGAGAGGCGATAGAAATTTCTAAACGACCAATGAATTTTAACAGGGATGATGGATATAATTTAAGCCATGTGTGGAAGAGATACATTTCGAAAATTTAATTACAATATTCCACCTTTCATCTTCCTTTTTTTATATTAGATGTTTTAAAGAAGTTGGCTTTTATTTTATTTTTATTTACTTTTTTAAATACCTTGACAACAATGGACCAGTTTTTCCAACGGTATGATAGGTGTTTATATTTTCATTCTCCTGACGACGTTCCCAGTAAGTGGAACGAAACGTTGAGTTAAATATTAAGCACGCAGACGTATTCCCGAAAATGAATTATAATAGTGCATCTAATCGCTGCGAAAACCTTAAAACTAAAATTTGGAACCTCTACGGGGAGGATATTTTCAAGAAAATAAGAAAGTTGGAAAACCTTAGGAAGAAGAGAGCCACCCTTCTGACTTCTCTCGCCTTCCTACAACGATGCCGAGACTCGGATACTCTTCCTGGTTGTGTGAAGATAAAGCATCATATTCAAACAAGTAAAGCCAAGAATATATTGAAGAATGCTGGCCGAGCTCTGCTAAGAGAACGGGTTCGTTTCACGCGTTTTTCTCTCTTGAATAACTCACAGGAATTGTATGAGCTTCATTTGGAATTATCAAGTGTTCTTTCTTTAGATGATTGGAATTTAATAGATCGTATTACTACTTTTTCGGCTTCAAATGTTTTCTATAATACGCAAGTCAAACAGAAGAAAAAATTTGAATTTCTTCAAAAGAAGAAGCCGGTGCAGAAGTGTTCCCTTCCTTTGGCGGTACACAACCTTACTGCTGAAGTGTTTAGCAATGATACCATCTCAGTGTTATCCAGAGGACTTAACTTTGCTGTTACACCAAAAACATTGCCGGTAGAAGAAATAATAACTGGAGTAGAATCTGCTATACGCGTACTTCCATTTGGACTAGCTGAGGATATTCGCCATGAAGTTGTGCAAACCCTAAGAAAAAATAAGCTGCCTTCTCCTAACCTGTCTATTTCTGAGAGAAAAGCCATCAAAGAACTCAAGGTACAAAAGAATTGTCTCATATTACCAGCCGACAAAGGAAATTCAACAGTTATAATGTATAAGCATGATTATGATCTTAAAATCCGTTCTCTCTTGGATGATAAGACGTATGTTAAACTTAACAAGGACCCGACAGCTGCCTTAGAAAATCGAGTGAAGAAAGAAATCAAGCTGTCCTCCATTTCAAAAGAAGATCATTGGAAAGTTATTCCTCATGCCTCTAAAACTCCACGACTGTATGGACTTCCCAAAATACATAAAGCAGGAATACCTCTGCGACCGATTGTGAACACTATCGACTCACCGACGTATAATTTGGCCCGCTATATATCTAGAGACATTCAGTCCTTTATTGGGAGTACCGAATCCTACGTTAAAAACTCAAGCCATTTCATCGAGCTACTAAAGGATTTAAGAACATCAGAGAATGATATTCTGGTCAGTTTTGACGTTGTGAGTCTTTTTACTAAAGTTCCGGTTAATGATTCAGTTCTGATTTTAAGGGAACTAACTCAGAAAGGGCTCCCTAATTATGTACCCGATCTCGTAGAATTATGCCTCAAAAACAGCTATCTTCGCTACGACGGAGAAATATATTCCCAAGTAGAGGGAGCTGCTATGGGATCCCCTCTCTCTCCGGTCATAGATAACCTCTTCATGGAGAAGTTTGAAGCCGATGCTCTTTCATCAAGTGAATATCAACCGGTATGCTGGCTCCGATACGTTGATGACACTTTTGTTATTTGGCCACACGGGAAAGAGGCTCTTGAATATTTCCATGAACACCTGAATAATATTCATGATAACATCAAGTTCACCAAAGAAATCGAAGAAGATGGCTCCTTACCGTTTCTTGATGTTCTAGTAAGGAAAAGGCAAGACGGAAGCTTGGGACATTCGGTCTTTAGGAAGAAGACCCACACAGATAGGTACTTAAACGCGGCATCACACCATCACCCGCGTCAGAAGTCCTGCGTTATCAAGACCTTAAGACATAGAGCCCTTGCCGTTTCTGATGAAGATAGCGTAGAAAGTGAAATGGAACATCTTATTTCTATTTTAAAAGGAAACGGATATGCTAATTCGTTCATTAGGAGAGCTTTAAGGGAAGTCAAGGCCCCGATGGAGAAAACAAAACCAAGTGCTTTTGCAGTTCTGCCTTACATATCAGGAACAACGGACCGGATTGCTCGCATCCTTGGAAAAGCCAACGTTGAAACCAGGTTTGGCACGTTGAGGAAGATCAGAGACCTACTTCCATCCGTCATTGATGCTGTTCCCCCATTACAAATGGAAGGCATATATGAGATTCCGTGTTCATGTGGGTCTAGTTACATCGGACAGGCCAAACGGAAGATAGTGACAAGGCTGAAAGAGCATGAAAGGGCGCTGAAGGCAAGGCAATGGGAAACTTCAGCTGTCGCCGATCATTTTATGTCGGGGCCAGGACACAAGATCCTCCTGGATGAGGCCAAAGCCATTGCAAGAAAATCTGCATATTATCCACGGCTTATTAGAGAGGCGATAGAAATTTCTAAACGACCAATGAATTTTAACAGGGATGATGGATATAATTTAAGCCATGTGTGGAAGAGATACATTTCGAAAATTTAATTACAATATTCCACCTTTCATCTTCCTTTTTTTATATTAGATGTTTTAAAGAAGTTGGCTTTTATTTTATTTTTATTTACTTTTTTAAATACCTTGACAACAATGGACCAGTTTTTCCAACGGTATGATAGGTGTTTATATTTTCATTCTCCTGACGACGTTCCCAGTAAGTGGAACGAAACGTTGAGTTAAATATTAAGCACGCAGACGTATTCCCGAAAATGAATTATAATAGTGCATCTAATCGCTGCGAAAACCTTAAAACTAAAATTTGGACCAGAAGATTTTTAACGTTATATCCGAGTGACGTTATAAAAAAAGCAGCCTTAAATCCGAATGACACCACAACTTGACATTGCGCAAACAAAACACAACTAACGAGGTATAAAACAACTGTCAACATACTCGATGCTCACACGAAGGTATGTAGTGATGTGACTGTTGATCTACCGTAACTATTGAAACAAACAACACAATATAGTGTGCCTGTGTCAGTGACCTTGTAAAATGTAGGGGTGGGGAGGGATAAGACCCAGGTATGCGGGACAGCCCCCGCTCCCTCCAGACACCAATTAAACAAAAGAGTTGCATCCCGTCACCTACTCAACGTCCAGCTTGTGACCTGTTTTTGATTTTGATGTTTATACACATGGTTTCTATGAAGTTTGGGACACTTGCCACTTTTGTAACCTAAGAACCGCATATTTTTTGACGCTATACTAGAGCGTCGCAATATTCGTGGACGATATAAACGGGTTTTCGTACAACATAAAATGTCCAATTTTGGCTGGTATGTATAAAATGTGACGTTAAACCCGAGTTGACGCTACAGCCGATGCCGTTATAACCAAGTTCCACTGTGGTAAAAAACTCTTTAATTTTCCCGAGGATGACAATTGCTGCGGTCAATAAGTTTTAATATACCACTCACAGTTGCCCTCAGTTACCTGGGTGCAAATGAAGTATCGTTAATCGATTCATGAGCGCCACGAATTGGATGACGTGACATTCGGCTATATTTAAATTATTATTTCCTTTTTATCCTTTACCGGAGCGTGCGGTTTGCATCTTAAGTGACGCTGTCGAGGTTTAGGGAATTAGTATGGCTAAAAACAGTCGTATCGCGCGAAAGGTCATGGAGGTGCAGAGAGGCTGTCTTCTGGTAATCTCCGGTGCATGCCAACCGTCTTCTACAAAGCCCTCACAGTTATTACCTGCACAATCCCGATCAAGTATGATTTCCTCCTTGCGATCGAGGGAATGCCCCTTTGAGTTCAAGCGAAACGGTACAACGCAATGTTTTGGAGTTTCGTTATGGGAGGGACAATTTTACAGGAAGAATTTTACAGAATTTAATTTACCTCAACACTTCGAAGCAGACCAGGGATGCGCCATCAATGAGGGAACAGCGTCTTGAATGAATGATTCTTCAGTAGTTCGTAAATATTGAAGCATGTGAAACGCTCATGATGAATAAATCCGCTACCTACAAGCGAGATAATATATGGCCCATGTCTAAGTTGGCGTATTAAATAAAATACTGTTAATCTAATAACCATTGTGTGCAAAGCGAATTATGTAAGTCTTGCTTACTACACCCTTATAAGATGAAGGTAATCTATATTTGAAATGCAATTGATTTTCCTTCTGCCAATAAAATTATCTCTATTTTAAGGTGTGTACCCGGCTTTTTCTGGTTGAAGATGTGCTTCATGAAAGATCCTACTTCGATGAGAAGTCAGGCAAACTGCGGGTTTTACCATTAAACAGGCAAAAACTGAAGGACATGCCAAGGGTCTTCTCTGATTGCCCTGGGTACCTTACCACTTCGAAGCAGACCTGAGATGCGCCATCAATGAGGGAACAACGTCTTGAAAGTGATACTGTGGAAGCTGCTTAAGCTGAGAGTTTAAAAACTCAGGAAGCGTACAAGGCCTAGAAAAACCTGCATTCTTTCGGAAAAACCTTAGCGGGAGAAGTTCTGCGGATAAGTTCGGAGGAAGTTGGGAGGAATTCGGAGGAATTTCTGGGGGGTACCAGAAATTTGGGGGGTGGGTACAATAAAAAATGCCAAAAAGTCACCTTTTAGTTTAAACACCATCAAATTTAATCCCCATCCATTTTTTATCAATTCTACCTCTCCGGTGCATGCTTCATACGTACCCGTCATGGGAGTTTACGAGTACATGCAGGAATTGTACAGGAATAAACGCAGTGATGTGATGCGGTTTTTGCTCAGAACAAGATGCTTGCAATATCGTCAGTCATCGAAAATGCACCCTGTCCCTCGCCTGTCTCGTCGTGGTAAAGCTCGCAGGCTAGGTTACCGTGCCAAGCAAGGTTTTGTAATCTTCAGAATAGGAGGGCGAGGTGTTGGTCGTGAAAGTGCCGTCCCAAAAGGATGCACTTGTGGCAAAGCCAAGAGTCATGGTGTGAATCAGTCAAACTCTAATCGCAACCTCCAATCAATTGCTGAGAAGCGTGTTGGCAGACGTTGTGGTGGCTTAAGAGCCCTCAACTCCTACTGGGTGGCTCTGGACTCGACATACAAGTACTTTGAGGTCATTCTGGTTGACCCATCTCACAAGGCCATTCGTCGTGACACGAAATTCTCTTGGATATGCAACGCTGTTCATAAGCATAAAGAACTTCGTGGAAAAACCTCTGCCGGCAGGAAAACCAGAGGTAAAAGGGAAAGGACATAGATACAAACAGACTATTGGTAGTTCGCGTAGAGTATGCTGGCTGAGGAGGAATTCGTTGCAGCTTCATTTAAACGCGGATGGTGAAACCACCAATAATTAGACAGTAAAATTAATGAAAGTCGCGCTTTAAACCGTTTTTATTTATCAATTCCACCTCTCCGTTTTTCAAATTAAGTTTTTAGGTAAATTTATTCTACTTCCCTCCCCCTTATTACTAACATAAACAATTCCACATCTTCTCCCTATTTTTCCGAAAAAATATTTCCCCCCTCTACCAACTCCCGTCATTTTTCCCGGTGGATATTTTGCGGACACTACCGGACAAGGTGTTGCTGGACTGCTGAGCATATGATGCCACCAGCAGTCCAATTCGTGCCCACAGCACCACAGCCGGAGAGCAGGCCCGGACATAGAACACATGGAGGTGTCCGCTCTAGACTAGTTTTAAAGTATACCGGGACTAGCCGCGGTGATAACTTTTACGGGAGTCACCCGCAATGCACAATCGTGCGAAAGATCCACAGTAAACTTCACGTATTCCAGTATTGCACCAAGTACGCATTAAAAGCAATGAGTAAATGACATAAGTTAAATTAAATACAAACCAAGTTTTTGATTACGAGCGAAGGAGATCGTTGATTTAATTTATGTTGTATTTCAATTTCGTGGCTTCTCAAATCTGCGCCGAGAAAACTTCCTTATTGGAGAAGAAATGAGCCACCTTGTTAGTTAGAGCCTTACTAGTCTACCTTGAGAATGTCCCAGAAAGAATGCGTCTTTACGAAGTCAGAGTCAGCCTTAGCGCAGAACAAGTACCGTAAAAACTTTTAAACTATTCAGAATGGTTTTTGACACACCCTTCAAGAAATGATTTCGTATCGTCGTTGATGTTTGTTATTGTCGATACTGTTTTGTTATTGCCGTGGAGCGAATCTGTTTACTCGTATTCTGACGTCAAAGGGCGTTTTTTTAGCGCGAAATAATTTAGCGATTTCCGCTAGCTTTGAAGCTCTGTAGCAACAAGAATATTGGGGTTGTGAAGCCATATTTTGCATAGGTTAACAACTTTAACTTATTTATCCAGACATGTTGAAAAAATGACCATTTTAATTTTAGGAGAGCACCCCGTTGTAAAAGTGATTCGATGGAACGATGCCGAGAGGATGGCATTGAGATCAGGGATTGAAAGTGATTAGAAATGGCTTTCTGATTGCTATAATTGGGACTGTCCTGTGGGCCTATGCCTGAGTTTTCACTCGCATGCGAGTGAGTGGTAACTAAGGGGTCACGTGGCCTTTTCTCGAAGTACGAGTGAATTTGGTATGCTCGAGTCAGGGGAGTGAGCTCGTACGTACGAAATTTCACTCCCTCACTCAAACCCGGTGAAAACCTTTTTCGAAGTACGAGAAATCAACAAACATGGCGATGGCAATATTGCGACTGCAAGTACTAGAAGATTTAGAAGAGGAAGAGCAAAAGGTACGACGAGTTCTTCGTGAAATACGGGAACGGAAGTCGCCCTTCAATTTTGACAATTCCAAATTTATTAAATTATAACGTCTAGCCAAAGAGGTGACCACGGAACTTATTGCAAGTGTAACTCCGTATTTGAGAGCCCCTTCGCGATTGTAAGCTCTAACTATCGAAATAAAGGTTATTATCATTTATTAATGCTACTTTTGCCAAATTGACGTATTATGCTTAAATATTTGCTAGTAATAATACTAGTTTTGACAGCTAAATTGTACAAATAAGTTAAGTGAATGTGATATAAACACCGCCATGAAGAAAGAATAATTTTTTCCTAATAATTTACTATATTGGTCCTTGTAGTACCAGGGAAATGGGAATTAAGCGTTATAGAATACATTATTTTCAAATTATTTATTTTTCATTTGAGATAATATCTTTTAAGCTACATTTATCAATCTCCCTCCCAGCCTTTCAATTCCTTCCACCTTCCTCCTTTCCAACTGCTCCCTTTCCTCCTCCAACTCCATCTTCCTCCTTTTTATTGCCACTTTCTCTTCTTCTAAGCCCCTTCTCTACTGCCAACATCCTTCTCTCCTCCAGCACGATCTTCTCTCTCTCCACCTCATCCAACTGTCCGCTGCCATCTTCGTTAATGCGTGCGTTCTTGAATCTGGGTTGTAAACATATAGCAATTACTTCCATTGAATCGATAATTAACAACAGGTAGCATGGTGCTTAGTAAATCAGTTTCTTGTAATGTGAATGTGAATTGCTACTGGTATTTTTCACATACATTATGAGTGGGTACACATAGGTAAATTCAATCACCACAAATTATATATTATGTATTTCGGCCAAAATTCACATTTAGGGAAGGCAAATTAATGCATTTTTCATGGTTTTTAATAATAAATGAAATTGGATACTGCTTTATGCACACTTCTTTTCATGCAAGATTTCAAGTTACACAATTGATCTGGAAGGATGAATACACCAAGATGAATTTAAATTACAATAATTTTAAGGGGTCATCCAAATTTTGCTGTTGACTTACATGTTAGAAAGTAAATATAGTTGAACATTTACCATCAAGTTTAAGTGTTAACATGTAAACATTATTGCTGAAAAGCATCTTCCAAATCCATGATCATACAGTAATTTAAATAATTGTAATTACTTTAAAGTCATCTACTCATTAAACTCACACTTCACTCATTTAGCATCAACACTGATTCTCAGTTTTATCGAAGTTTACGGGAAGTTTACTATGCTACTTACGGCAACACGTAATAGATATCAGGATCGACCTTCTTAAGATTTTTCGTTTATTTGTGATTGAACCAACCAATTTGTATTGCTTGCGACTGCGGCAATAATTGCATAAAAACTGGAAATGTCAACTATAACAGCCACATGCACACACCTCCTCCCACTACTTGAATTCGGTATTATAAATTCAGCATAATTGAAAATAAATAAAAATTGATAGCTGTGACTGTGGACCTAATTACTTTTAGATAATCATAAGCCCACCCCTAAGCGAAAGGTATTAATTACAGCTCATATGAAAACGCACGTAAAAAACCTTATTGATACAAAATTACATCAGTCACACACTTAAGAAGATCGCCATACAATCACACATCCTATACTGCGAGCCGTTTTTTTACTTTGAGAATAATAGCGTTCTACTACAGATATCTACAACAATAACGTCATGCACTCACCTTCCGTTACTCTTTCCACGATTTGCGTACTCCGCACGCATTCAGCTTCATCGCTACTTCCTCCCACTGTCAGCAGCATCCTTGTGGGGTAGAAAACTATCTCTTGGTAAGATATTTATTCGCTGAGATAGGACATTGGAAACATTAATATCAACACTAATGCGGTAATTTATTTTCTAGGCAAGGCCCACCAAGTTAATTACCTTCAATGAACTCCATCAGCATTTCCTTCTGCTCCTTATTATCTTTGGACATGACTGGTTCACTTCCAAAATGCCCTCGGTGAATGTGTAAATGAATTTGGCGTACTCGTAAAGCGTCATTAGCAACGCAGTTGTTGAATTCCCGGGTAAAATTACTCATACAGAAAGGTGGGCGATGATTGGTTGCACGCTGTCCGGAAGCCCTATCCTACCGCCCCTACCATTACCCTTCCGACGTTGCCACGTCTTGAAACAAGGATCTCCCCTCCCCCTCAGCCTGATGACACGTTGCCATAAACAAATCATTTCTCCCTCGCACCACACTCCTCGAAGATGGTTCGGGCATACCGAATTCCGCCTTGAACGCTCGTAGTGCGAGATCGGTCGTGCGAGTGCATTCGCATACGAGATATTTCGAACGGACTCAGGCATAGCCCCCCTGGGATCGGTAAATTTATGTTATTTGCATAGTCTAACCGAAAAGATCATTGAAGAACAGCCATGACAATGATGTTATTTAAAGACAAAGAACGCACTTATAAAACGAAGAATGTACACTTTACGCACAAATTAATTACGAGCAAACTCTTCAAACATTTGTGTAGCGTTCTCTTAATTATAAAAAACACCAACTCCGGGTTTAACAATTTAGTGTCACTGAGTTACATCGAGGGAAGACGTTGTAGACTGCCTCCCCGTCATGCCGGGCCACGGCCTTATATACAAACGGCAGGCGATGACGCACAGGCTCTGCGTTAGTCGGCCGCATCGGTCGACTGTCTCGGGCGGCACCTGGCTCCCAACGCCCTCCCTTCTCTGCAAGAAAGAAAAGTGTTAGCCTCTTATCTCTCACTCATGCATATTGGATCTCTCACCACCCGCCCGCTGCTTGTCATTATTTCACCCCACTGGAATTCCCCCGCTCCGGACCCGCTGCTCTGCGCCGCCGATTTGGCCGCTACGAGGAACGCTCGTTTTCTCCGAACAACGCCGCCGTAAGTTTCCACAACGTATGACCTCGGCTCGTTGCGTCTGTTGACGATTTTCCCGTCGTGTTTCCTGTCACCCTGGTGCTCCCTCCGGTTCGGCCACGATGGCTGCAATGAGTATGAAGAAATGGGAAGGTTTGTGAGTAATTTTCTTCCCATAGCTCAGGAAAGCATATCTGGGGTATAAAACTACTTACCAGGAACGCGCTCAATAGTGTACTGGTAGCCCAGAAGTTTCATGCGAAAACTTTGCAATCTCGGAGATAAATCATTTAATGGTTTGGTACTCAATAAGGGCACTAATGGTTTATGATCAGTCCTTAAAATGAAATGGGATCCTTGGATGTATGAGGTGAATTTCTCACACGCCCAAGTCAAAGCCAACGCTTCTTTTTCTATCTGCGCGTACCTTTGTTCTGTGTCCGTTAGGGTTCAGGACGCAAAACTTACGGCTTTCCACACCCCGTTTTGGTTCTGCTATAGAACGGCCCCCAAACCATACGATGACGAATCTGCCGACACTCTGCATTTTCTGTTTGGAATGTTAATCCCCAATGCGGGCACTTCACTGAGCCTCTTCTTGATTGCTGCAAACGCCTTATCGTGAACTTCAGTCCAAGGAAGTTTCCCCCTGCAAGATAATAATTCTCGTAATGGTTGTGTCTTGTCTGCCAGGTGATCCAAACACTTTAAGTGGTAATGAACCATACCCAGAAAACGTCGCACCGCTTCTGTTTCCTTGGGTTTTTCCATCTCGCGGATGGCTTCTATCTTCTCCGGGTCAGGAAGTAATCCTTCTTCTGCCGAGATTATATGTCCTAAAAATCGACATTTCTTTACTCTCCGTTTGCATTTATCATAATTCAGGGTGATTCCTACTTCCTGAAGCCTTCTCAACAATGCTTCCAGGCGCTCGTCGTGCTGCTACCTCGTTTCACCAAACACTAGGACTTCATCGAGCAAATTGGCAACACCCTCTGAACCTGCTGATGTTTCCGCCATTATTGTCTGAAACTGTTATCCCGATGACGCCAACCCCATTGGGACGCGGTTGAAGAAATATCTTCCGGATGGCGTGATGAATGTCGTCATTTTCTTGCTGTTTTCTTCAAGCGGTATTATAAAATACCCTCTGCAGGCGTCGAGTTTACTCATTACTTTAGCTTGACCTAGACGGGCTAAAATTTCATCCACTGCTGGTAGCATGTGTCGTTCTCGGCGTAATCCTTCATTTATCTTCGTGTAATCGACACATATCCTTACTTTTCATCTGACATGGGAACGACGACCATCGGTGCACACCACTCTGTTGGTTCGTCAACTGGGGATATGACGCCTTCTACTTCCATTTGTTTCAGCTCTTCCTTCACCTTTTCCCATAGCTGAATTGGCACTCTTCTCAGAATAGACACAGCAAATGGTCTTGCATTATCTTCCAATCGAATTTCATACCGCTTCTCCATTTTTCCCAGTCCATTAAATAACACAGGGAAGGTTTTCCCCGGTGGCCCGTTATGTAAGAAAGTCTGACCCCGACCCATTTTAATATTCCTAACTTCTGAATAGCTGGCCTCCCTACCAATACCTCTCTGCCCCCGGGAGTTGCGTAAATTGTTTCATCACACAACTTCTCCTTCCACTGGAGCTTATCCTCGAAACTTCCCTTTGCACAAAAGTTCGTCCTTCCTGTGCCTGCCAGACGTTTAGACGTAGCGGTTAATTTAATTCCTTGCAATTTATCTTCAACCACGAGGGATCTTATCACTGTTACCTCTGCCCCTGTGTCTATTTTGAATCTAATGTCGACACCATTCAGCGTGACTGTGACCCACCATGGCTCTACATTAGTATCTACAATTCCCAAGTCATAAATATCTTCTTCGTCTCCTTCCCGGACTACGACGGTCCCCACGGATTTCCGCAATCTACACATTTTTCTCCAATGACCCTTCTTACTGCACGCGTGGCACGTTGACTGTCTCGCGGGGCAGGTTGCGAACGCGTGTTGAGGACTACGCCCGCATCGGCCGCATCTCTGGTGCTGGCTCTGTCCACTGCATCCCTGGTGATGGTACCGCTAATTGGCTTAGTCCTCTTCTTTACTTCACTAACCTCATAGTCTGATGCCACTCCGCGATGTGTTGACCCTTGGGTGCCTCTCAGCACCCCCTGTTGGTGCTGCAACTCTTCCGCCTGACGTGCCTTCCCTAGAGCTTCTCCAGTGTTAGGCCAGGATCCATCTGCAACGCTTGCGACAGCTTCGCGTCGTAGACTCCGACCACATTTCGATCTCCGTGAAGATCGTCCTGGAGTGACCCATATTCGCAATGTTGTATGAGGCGATACAGGTCTGCCAC
Organism: Ischnura elegans; assembly: GCF_921293095.1. Classification (NCBI taxonomy): domain Eukaryota; kingdom Metazoa; phylum Arthropoda; class Insecta; order Odonata; family Coenagrionidae; genus Ischnura; species Ischnura elegans. Next base: position 809,276 of record NW_025791659.1, on the reverse strand, counting down.
GGGCTCTCCCTCCTTCTGGCACCGTTGGTTAAACCTCGCCCTCGTGTATTCGATGTTAACCCGTCCCATGTAGTGATTCTTTAATTCTTCGTATACCTTCTTGTACTCCTTCTTGTCCGCTGCTGAGAGCTGTAGGCTAGGCAGTGGATACGAAACCCTAGGGCGGGCTTGCCGGTTACACTCCTGGGCCGACGTCTGAAGCGCTAGCTTATCACCTCTGCACCGCAGAAGGGGGAGGACTGGAAGGAACAAGGAAGGAGGCACCGCCGCGATAGGAGCCCGACGACGCCACCTGGGAGGTGATAGGGAAGGAAGGGAGGGGAAGAGGAATCCCGCACCGTCACAAAGGCGGGCGGGTCCTATTAACAGCGAAACCAACCTTACGCAATTAATATTCTAACGACCTTGGAGGATTATTCTATGAGGAAGAATAATCCAACGATCAAATCGTTAGATATGTAGGTTAAGCAGTACGTCTTCCGCCTTTTCGCACATCACGTACACCAGCATGTTGAGTTGCTCCTTATCGCTCTGCTTCTTCAGCCCAGACGCAACCCAGTATCTCTCCTAACGTTGCGCCCATCGTGGCCAATCCTCCGCCACGAAAGAAAATTGGGAGGGCGCCGTCACGCCTGCTGTTAGCACGAACGTGCTGTTGACTTCCGCCATGTGGATCTCGCCGCTGCGCTCCTGGCACCGCTGCCAGCTTCGAAGCTCTGTAGCAACAAGGATATTGGGGTTGTGAAATCATATTTTGCATAGGTTAATAACTTTAACTTAGTTATCTAGACATGTTGAAAAAATGACCTTTTTAATTTAAGGAGAGCCCCCCGTTGTAAAAGTGATTCGATGAAACGATGCCGAGAGGATGGCATTGAGCTTGGGGATTGAAAATGATTAGAAATGGCTTTCTTATCGATATAATTAAGACTGTCCTGGGATCGGTAAATTTATGTTACTTGCATAGTCTAACCGAAAAGATCATTGAAAAACATCCAAGACAATCATGTTATTTAAAGACAAAGAACGCACTTATAAAACGGAGAATGCACCTCTTCAACATTTGTGTAGCGTTCTTTTAATTATAAAAAACACCAACTCTGTGTTTGACAATTTATTGTCCCTGAGTTACATCGAGGGAAGATGTTGGGTTTGTAGACTGCTCCCCGTCATTCCGGGCCACGGCCTTTTATACGAACGGCAGGCGATGATGCACAGGCTTTTCGTTAGTAGGCCGCCTCAGTCGACTGTCTCTGCCGGCACCTGGATCCTAACAATTGGATATTATTTAATGCCACTTTGAATAATTCTCTGAATAAAAAAATGCAATGGTTACTCCAATGAAAAACTTGAGAAATATGTCATGAATTAAAATCTCTATAAATTTGGAAATAAATGCGCCAATTTTAAAGGAATAATACGTCCTATATAAATTTAATTTGCACTCTTCAACGTAAGCGTTGTTATATTTTTCCTCTGTTTAATATGAGCTCAAAAGAATCATTTGAATGTGACCTAAAGTTTGCCGCGAAGTTATTCCCGATTTAAGAAACCTGATTTTCCGGTCAGGAACTAACATTTTAAGTTCCAGTCACTAATTTAAAAGCCCTACTGACAAATCCAGCCATTTTTACTGACGTACATTTTTCCAAACATTAGCATCAAAACCATATTTATAACGATGTTTATTCCAATAACAATGACATTTGATCTTGCTAATGAAAGAGTTAAATAAAATTTAAGGCTAACTTTTAAACACATAATTCAACAATGAAAAAATACTCTTATTTAAAAATAAAAGTGTTTCAAAATGATTTATAGCCATGAAATGGACATTATTTTTTGTAACGCTCAATATGAACTCTTTAAACCAAGGAAATAAAAAATCGTTTTTCAAAGCAAAGCAATCAAAATTCCGGATGAAAAAAGGGTAACTGCACCCTCAACAAAGGTGCTTTCATCCAAAGAATTTTTACATAAAGTGGGCTAAGATAAGAATGCAAATAGCTACAGAGGAATTTTCGTCCTCAAGACAAAATGTGAACTCTTTTTCCGTCGAGGAGTTGATTTTTGGAATAACACAACCACTAAGTAGTAAACTGGAAAAGTTCCACGGGCGAAATATTACGGATTCAAGCAAACAAAGTCAGGAAAATAGAAATACGTTATAATACGTCCATGGCACTCAAAATGTTAGCCAATTTCAAAATAGCAAGCACAAGAATAAAGCCATTGAAAATTCAAATGCAAACGCCGGTTATCTTTCTTACTGGTTCAAAAAGGCTTAGAGGAATCAGATGTTTTGAGAAAATCATCTTGTAAACTCCTTTTTTTAACAAGCTCCATAAAAATTGAAGACAATTGGCCAAAAAAATTATTTGGTAACTCACAGACGATGGCCAACTTCCGTACTTGGCCGAAAGGCGATACCGCTCCACAGTGCAGGAATAGCAAAAGGTTCTTCCACGAATGCAGCTGATGATACAAGTTGACGGGATAGTTGGAGTACAAGCACTGCTACGCGACGCAAATTGTCACTTGGCAATGTGCTCCTCAGTCCCCAGCTAAAAGCTGTCTCCTGAGGTTACATAGAATAATGATTGTAGGAACAGAAATTCACATGGAATGATTTAGAGTCGTGGCATAATGTAGGGGATATTAAGAGATAGTGATATGGGAAGGGTTTGGAGCACATTTTGGGAAGGCTGTGCTTAGGTTTCAATGGGGGTAGGTGGTCCCATAGATTTACTAAAAGAGACTTCTTGGTGGCTTTGAAAGACTCAAAACATTTTCTGGTGAAGATTTGAGTTTTGATAAAATTTGAGCGATCTTTAGATCTTTCCTGATATTTTGGTTCTTGATATACCAGGGTGCTCCGATAATGTTACGTACTATTTTGTCAGAGATGAGTAGCAGCGGCGTAAAACCATGCGTAGCTTAAGATCGGCCTTATTGTAGACGTTGTACATTAGGAGTTTCGTTTTTAATGGAGGCGGTGAGTTTGCTTTGGATAATGGGAAGAGAGCGGCATGACTTCCAGTCGCCTTTTGCACGGTCGGGTGAATGTGCTTCGACCACGTCATTTTCCTGTCCATTTCCACACCAAGATATCGTGCGGAGTCCTTTCTCGTTAATCTTTTGTTTCCGTAGAAAATGTGGGCTCCGACGCCGGCCTAGTGCCTATTCTACACGCTCGGATCAGTGCCTCGGATCAGCCGTCCTGGCGGCTGATCTTGCCGTGTAGAGACATTGCCACGGCTCAGCCGAGGGGGTCGGATCATCTCGGCTGGGACCCCCAGCGCTTAGCGTTTAACGCTGCGCTCTTGTCATCTAGTGTGGTTCTTCTCACCTAGCTAATAAATGACAATGTTAGCGGAGCGTGCTCGAAATGGGGTTTTAAATGAGACCAACGCCCTTACTGGAATATTTTTATACGTTCCCAGTGAACAATAAATTTGAAAGCCTTTGCCGTTGTCGCATTCCTGTCAGCGTTTCCGCCATCTTCTCGCGGTCACCTTCTTAACCATTCCATTGATGATCCAAGACAGTCGTAATATTCAATTGACGGAGTCATAACGTACCAAATATATATTTAGGATTTTTTTCGATGTAAAAACTTCAAAATTCTCGACTTTGCTTACAACAAAACCTTAGGAAGCAATGTATTATCGTCCTAGCCGACGAAAAATCATCTAAATAATTGTAAATTCATCTCCTTCCGTATTAGTGCCGTAGATATCAACTCGGGAATTGACTGATCCGCCAAAATTAATCCGGTAATTATCTGATTTGCTAGATCTTTTCCCGACTTTTCCCATAAAATGCTCCAGCGAACGCCGATTCTCAAGTGTCCTTAAGCTCTCAGTCATTGCCATCAGATGGCGAGGGGTTGGCTTAAGCCTCTCGTTAAGAATGGGTTCGCGCTGAGCGATTTGGCTGAGCTAAGCCGAATGAGCTGATCTGAGCGTGTAGAACATGCATTTGGTCTCCTTGAGAATACATGTGGGAGCATTTCTCTGCGTTGACGGGAAGCTTCCAACGATCGACCCATTTTTCGTACGAATGTAAATGCGCTTGTAGCCAGTCGGCTGGTTTTTCGGGATCGGAGCCCTGGGCGAGAATAGTCGTATCGTCGGCATACATGAATAGTTTGGCGTTGGGTGAGGTGGGGGTGTCGTTTACGAACAGGTTAAATAACGTAGGAGTGGGAATTGCGCCCTGAGGGCGGCAATCTAGAAGGTTGTGGCGCCGGAGGTGATGGGGTGAAAGGTTGATGCGGCGGGTTCAATCTGAACGTAAAAAGAACGATCAGATGTGAAGGATTGAATCAGCTTAATTAGGTAAAGTGGAATCGGGAGTTGGGATAATTTATATATTAAGCCCAGGGTCCATACCCTGTCAAACGCTGCTTCAAGATCAAGAAATACAGCGTGGGAAATGCACGTCATATTGAATCCTGAGGCAATAGCTTCGGTTAGTCAAAGAATTTGATGCACTGTCGATGATTTCGCCCGAATACCAGTGTGCTCGGGGGAGATGTTTTTCTCCTCACGCAGAATAATCTTCATTCAATGGTAAATTACAGCTGCATACATTGATTCCACCAATTTTGCCGGGATAAACCCTCGTGAAGGCAGATCTGCTGGGTTGTCTTCTCCAGGTACATGACTCCATTGGCTGGTAGTGATGGTGTCAAGAATGCCTTAACGCGGTTCGACACAAACTTCTCCCACTCGTTACCTCTTTTGATCCAAGCCAGAACTGTAGTTGAATCGCTCCAATAGTGAAAAGGATGTCCTTTCCCAGCACTTCCTTCACCGGTCTTGCCATCCTGGCTTCCAACAATGCTGCTAACAACTCTAATCGGTTGATTGTTGGCTTTTTGACTGGATCAAGACGCGATTTAGCACTGAGAAGTTTGACTTCGACTTCTCTTTCGTATTCAGATCGGAGGTAGATAACAGTGGCGGATGCTTGTCCACTTGCGTCGCAGAAAAGTGAATCTCTTTCTTGGAATCGGGTGGAAGTTGACAGTAGCGTGTAATCCTTATCGACTTGAGTAGGTAGAGAGTAGCGTACCATGACCGGAAATTTTTCTCTATCTCTTCACCAATCGCGTCATCCCAGCCAACCTTTTCCTCCCACGACTCCTGGACAAGTAGCTTTGGCAGAAGTAGAGCTGGTGCGATGAATCCAACTGGATCAAACACTTGTGCGACAATGGAGAGCATGTGACGTTTTGACATGAATATGAACTCCTCCTGTGATTGATATCTAATGTCAAGTAGTCTTCTTCTCGATTCCGCATCAGCCCCAATACTGGTAGTATCGCAGGCATTCCTAGATCAGCTGTTCCGCATCATCCCCAATACTGGTAGTATCGCAGGCATTCCTAGATCAGCTGAAGTTTCATCTCTTCCTGTAAAGGTCCATTGACGCAAATCCATTCCTGCATCAGCCATGACTCGTACAGCTTCCTCCTTAAACGTCTTTGCTTGTTGTTGTGATAGGAGGGAAACGAGGCAGTTGTCCACATAGAAAGAGTATCGCAGTATTTCAGCTGTCTTCACACGTTTCTCTGGTTGCGTCTCCAATTGATGTAATAAAGTAGCCATGAGAAGAAACTGGCTGCCACTTACGCCAAAAACCACTGGGAGGCGCTGGAAGACCTTGATTCTTTCACAGGTTGAGTCTTCCCACCAGAGAAACTTCTGATAGTTTTGGTCCTGCTCTTTCAGCCCCATCGTCTGGAATGCTTTCCGGATGTCAACGTAAATTCTAACCTTGTGAAGACGAAAGCGGAGAAGTAATGTTGGGATAAGCTCGATGAGATTAGGACCTTTGTATAAGCACTCATTTAGAGAGGAAAGCCGTCCATTTCAACACGAAGCGTCGAACACCAGTCGAACTGGAGTAGTGAGGCTTTCCTTGAACACTGGTCGATGGGGAAAGAAGTGTCCGTTGTCACCATCATCCACAGTTTTGATGAAGTTTTCTTTCTCCCAATCTTTGAAAATGTAGTTGTAGTTCTCCCACTTTCCTGTTTTCTTCAACTTTGCCGTAGCTGACCTCAATCGTTTCTCTGCTACTTGACGATTTGTAGGAAGTGTTGACTTGGGCCGCTTCAAAGGAAGGGCCACATTGTATCGCCCGTTCATCTCTTCCTTCCGTACGGTCGACTTGTAATAAGAAATCGCTTTGGCATCTTCCTCTGCTGCTGACTTGACCGCCACGGGATCTGATATCCCAATTGTTTCGAGATTCCATAAATCCGTGATGCTCGGATTGGTAGCCGTCATTGGTAGCCTGCTGACTATGGTACAGGGAAAGTTATAACTAACGATCCTTGGTATATCAGGAACGGGTCCTCCCAACGTCCAACCAAAGTTTGTTTTTCTTACAGTTAATCCACAGCCCATTTTGAACCAATTTCCGGTTAGAATGGAATCCAAATAGTCATTGCCGATGATTATTTGGATTTCTTCGTATCCCTCACCAATATAATTTATATGAATCCCCACATTAGCTAGATCTATGATCCACTGTCCATGGGGCACCTTGGGAAGATCTCCGCGGATCTTTTCCTGTTGTAGTAGCTCGAACGTTTTCTGTCTATTGTTTTGAAGAGACTACAGTCGTATTTGAACTATCGAGTGCTTGACTGGGGCCGTAACTTGATCTCCAAACAACACGTTTCTGAGCAATTCGCTTCCAATTGTTTTTGCCTGAATTGGAGTTGCAGTAGAAGCCTTTATGTAGCTGCGTTGATTACCGGTGTCTCCCACGAGCCTGACTAAAGACGAGCCTTTTTCTCCCACGACTCGAACTTGTATAGTGTTCAGAAGTACATCCTTGGCACAACGATTCAGATTGTTAGCTGCGAGGGGAACATCGTGTGGTAGTTTCTCCTTTTTTCCAGCCTTTGACTCTTGTAATGAGTGGATTGAAGGGCAGAGAAAAGGATAGTGTTTTCCTTGGCACACAATACACTTCACATGACTGCGACAGTCCCTGCTCTTATGCTTTCCCCGGACACGCGTAACATAGATTCTTCTCTCCCAATTTCTGTTTTCTTTCATCCAAAATCATGGACTTAGCCTTGACACATGCCATACTTTCATGTCCTCCATTACAGAATCCACAAGAATGTCGTTGAGGAGCGGGACTGGCTACTAGACCAGCTGCTGTAAGAATATCATCTTCCTTCATGGACTTCCAGTTTCCCTTTTTTTGTCCTTCCTCCTTTCGTCGATTGAGAGGTAACAGGTTCACTGCAGTGGAATCCTGCTTTAGCCAGATCGGTCTGCTGGACACTTCGTACCTCCACTCTCATAAATTCTATTAGCGCCTTGAGTTGGTTGCCTTCAGTTTTGCTAAATGAGCTTCTATGCCAAGCACGAAGAATTTCTTCACTAAGGCCTGACTCCACAAGTGGGAAGATAAACGTCTCAGGATCCACTTTCCCTAACTCCAAAGCTTCCAGTGATCGCAGATGAGAACTGAGTTTGAATTAGTATGACGAAAGGGTCATTTTTTCCTTTCCATTTGTATTTGTGATAACCAAATTCAAGAGCTCTCGAATGTAAACTTGTAGCAACAAATCTTTTCTTCCGAAACGTTCTTTTAAGCCACTTATGACATTGGGGTAGTTTTTGGCATCGGCTGGATAACTTTCCACCAACTCCTTAGCTTCTGTCCCCTTCTCCATAGCTTGTGATAGATAATCCACCTTATCTGAATCCGTGAGTGTATCGTCGTCATGAATCTTTCGGAAATGAGACCACCATCCAAGCCATGCCTTCAACTTCCCGTCAAACTTCTGGAGCTCAATCTTGGGGAGTTTGAAGCTTCTTTTGCTAACTGATCCTGCGTTACTAATGTTGTCCATTTCCGTTAAGGTCGCTGCTGAAGGCTGAATAGAATTGATTATTCTCTCACACTTCCGTTGAACTGCGGTGAATCGTCTTCGCACATTAATTACTGCTTGCATTTCATCTGCCAAGGCCTCCTCGGATGCTTCTGATTCCTCTAAATCCTTAAGGATGGTGACGCATATCTCCTCCCATTCCCTCACTACGTCGTTCATCAGGGTGAGCTCGACTTCCAAGGCAAGATGATCAGGTTCTTCATTCTTGAGGTCAAGGAGCTTCCCGATGTCGGTCATCATCCTAGTAATCTGTATCTTCAACACGTTCCTTCCTCTAATAAGCTTCTCCATTTCCTCAGCGGCAACTGCGCACTCTTGCGACCGGGATACTAAATTATGCGGCGCACAATTATCCGTTGATATCTGGAACCAAACTGGAATGACGCTGCTGTTCACTCCACTTCAGATGGGGAATTTAGCCATGGTGAATGACACTCAAACTGGTGCGTGACCCTTACGTTTAGCGTCTTCTCCGTATGTATATTCTCCCACAATCTGGCTGCACATTTGAACGTGGACGATTGGCCACTTATGGACCTTATCACGAAACAACGGTCTGATCATTGAATCTCGGTGGGACCTCCAAAGGTGTAAAATCCACTCGCCTACCCGACAGAGAGATTTAAAGTTTCGACCGATTGATTCAGTGTTCCGTTTTTTATTGTTGATAGCAAGATTAAAAACAACAAATTATATCCTTGACATTGCATAGCAACTAAAATAAACAAGTTCACTTTCATAATTTCAAGTTGATTCTACACAGAATAATCTTCATTCAATGGTAAATTACAGCTTCATACAGTTTCTCGAGAGTATCCAATAGACTGATGGGCCGATAGGAATATGGTTGGGTCGGTTTTTTTCGGGTTTTAGGATCATGATGATTTTAGCACGTTTCCAAGATGTTGGAAAGTATTAAAGCGAAAGGAGGAAATTATTAAAACGGGTGAGGACGGGAATACGTGGCTTAGGCAGGTTTTTAGAAGCCTATTGGAAATACCATCACGGCCTGGAGCAGATTTCTTCTTTTAAGTAGAAATTGTAGGTATATCTTCCGCTGCGGTGATATCGTCGCGCTTGTAGATCGGAATATAGTGAAGAGACAGCCAGGTATCGATGGTGAGATCCAGGGAGTTGGTGAATCGCTGGCTGAGTATGTCAGCGAACACGGCAGCTTTTTCGTTGTTGGTGTGCGCTTTTGCGAGCTGGGTGCTTAGCGATGGAATGCCGATGAAGGCGTAACAGACGCTGGATTCTGTTACGCAAGGCGTTGCATGGCATCCTGTCCTCGCGAAGTCTGGAGTGTTTCCAGAGTTTTCGTGCAGTGTAACGCCGCTGGATGTTGTGAAGGATCACAGAGGGGATCGCATCTGGAAGAGTTTGCGAGTCGGGGATGAACTCGGCATCTTTATCAGCTTCTTGGATGAGGTTGGTAAGTAGCTGAATGAATTTGTCAGCATCGTTTCTGGTTTGAAACGGGAAGTTTTGCAGTAGATTACATTTGTCGCCCAGATTACGGGTGAATTTATCCGAATTGGTTCTGGGTCACGGTGTGCAGATTTTGTCAGCCAACAGAGAAGAGAACGGGGTAATGATCCGATGTTGAGGAATCCAAGGTAGTTAATTTGGATATTTGAGGAAGGTTTAGGGAAAGGGCAATATCAAGGATGTCAGTCGATCCTCTGGTGCTGACGTGGATGTGCGTGGTTGGTGCAGAAATGACGAATTTGCTTCTGCGTTGTAGCTGAAGAAGCATTGTGCCAGCTTTGTTCGAGGAATTGCAGCCCCATTCGACGTGCTTAGCGTTAATGTCCCCTGCTACAATGCTGCAACCGGAGATTAATGAGTCAAGATGATCAAAGTCATTTTTTAGGGGTTTTTGGGGATCGGTAAACAGACCACACGTTGATATCGCCGATTTTCCACCTGATTTTTACGCCGACTGCTTCCAGAGTCGAAGTAAGTAGGTTCGGAAGTTGATGAGCATTTATGGAATATTTTGACAACAGAAGAACACCGCCTCCTTTGTTATATTCACGGTCATTTCGAAATTCCGAATATCCGGGGATAAAGATGGATTTATTAGGTTTTACGAATGTTTCCTGGATAAGTGCGGCGTCCACTTGATGAGTACGTAGCAGGTATTGTAATTCTTCTGTTTTTTTTATATTCCATTTATGTTCCATTGGAGTATTCTCAGTTGAGATGCTAGACGTTTATTAGCCATTGCTACGGAATGAGAGAGCTCAAGTATATTCACTAAAACGTAAGAAACTCTCACTTGGGACTTGGGAGGGGGAGGAGTTTATGCCACGACTCACCGACTCAAACTCGGGAACGGGGATGGCTGACTCAGGGTGGACCTCCGCGGGCGGCGGTGTTGAGTTTGGTGGCGTGGAGGCTGGAGGGCTTCCGACGTCGCTGGAAGAGAAGTCCTCAGAATCCCTTTGCTGAAATCCCGGGGTGCTGGGCGATGTTTCTTCTACTATTGCGCCTTAGTAGCGTCGTCTTCACTTAACGGAAGTTAATTGGCGAAGCACTTGGAAATAATACTACGCGCGCGTAGAAAAATCTCGTACTAATGATCGCGAAGTGACCGAATAGTACACCAAGCTCAGTATCTGGTAGGCGCGAGAATCTACAAACACTGGAAGTACTTCAGCAGAAATGTAACACGGAAGACACAAACGGAGGAGGTGAAAAGTCGCAGAAACCGTCTTTCTGGTACCAATGGCGTTGTTTGCGTGAAGCGACCGATGCTCCGATGAAATAAAACGTCCTCAATACTCCAAAGATGATTCCGATCAAAAATCCGTGAATACCAAAAGCTAAGTTCGACTCAACGAGTAAAGTTGATGTTAGAACTTTAAATAATGCTACGAGAGCGAACACTGGAAGCAGATACACAATCGCAGGAGGCGTCTTTCAGATACCACTGGTGGGTAATGAGTGTGACCTCCTTATTCAACCCTACTATTTATACCCCCGTTTTTAGGGAATCCATTGCCATAGTTGAAAAATATTAGACCCTTACGTAAAAAAAGCTGTGCTTACAAGAGAAGCGAATTTGCAACTCTTAGGTGCTCTATTTTGGACCCATCGCACCCCTCAATTGATTCCTTCGCTAAGAAAACGCAGGTGAAAAATGTTGACCCCCCAGGTCCACCAATCAAGACATTGCAGTCTCGTCAGTTTCAATGATAACCCTTCAAACCAGGGGCAATATGTTGTGCCTAGGCGATTATATGTACAGTGACTCCTCGTTTAACGTCACCTACCGTTCCTGAAAAATGTGAAGATAAACGAAATGACGTTAATCGAAGCATAATATCCCATAAAAACAATGTAAAAATTGAATATCGGTTCCTAGACCTCATAATTCCTATGCGAAAAAATTTTTGCGTATCATATCTGGGGCATTTTTTACGATGGGAATGCCAAACTATGGCATAAATGCGAGTTCCTGTCTTCATCGACGACAATAGTAGCAGTGACGTAAATCCTTCTCCATTTTTGTATCTTCCCGCATTTGCTTTTCGGCTTCGCTATAGTGTGGTCCAATGAATACTACCAGACGCTACAGACCGGGGATCCGGTGCTTCGGTCCATAGGCCCTACCCTCGCTACGAGAATTTCTTTTCGGACCGGTCAGGAGCGAATTCAAAATGGCGGAAATGAGCGAGGGCGGGCAAACTGGGATTATGAAATCGAACAAATGGTTTTAATTGCGAATTGAGGCGGGCGGGCGTCGCCTGGGTATCATTATCGCTGAAACATCGTCGCAGTAACAGGAACCAAAATTATTGTGAACACTGTTCTCTTGGACATTGTCATGGAAATGTCTCTGATGCTAAAATTTTCCAAAACCGTAATCGCAATTAACAATATACACACCGTTTTACACTTTGAATAGACTGACCGTATTACCGCCCACGAAACAAACAACCTGTAACGCCTGCCACTTCGCCTTTTTTCTCGCGCGAAATTTAAAATACGTGACGTTATCGCGAAACGAAGGGACGATAAACGAATCACGGTCGTAAAAATTTCGTGACGTTATCGCGAAATGACGTTAAACGGGGTGACGTAGAACGAGGACTCACTGTATAACGCTGTCCCCCTCCCCATCGGCGCAGCTAGGAAATAAGCCTAGGGGGGTTTCAAGCGCACCTAATACTGGGGTGTATGAAGGTATGGCATACCCGCCAGGATAAGCGGGAGGTGCGGAGGTCCTCCGCCAGAAAATATTGAAATAAATGGTTCGAATTGTACAATTTTACAGCCTTCTGAGGGATATTTTATTGAATCTCACAGTATTCTATAAGGAATATTAATCCAACTTTATATTTTTTTTAATTATTTGTGGTGGAAAACTCTTCAAGTGTTAATATTGAATAATAGTCAAGTCTAAATATTTTAATTGTTTTGATGTCTTAATATATAAATTTATGAATTGTTAGTACTTCGCATTTTGACACTACCCAATGTACTACCTAATGTTCATTGTAGGTCATTCACCTCAGAAAACGACCGACGACCACGGCATAGGCTTGAATACTTTTTCTTATATTTTAAAAATTGATAGTAGAAAACAGTCGTAGTGGTCTGACGGCCCACGAAAAACCAATTGTTTTGAAAACAATGAGGTCGTATGTCTAAACTAAGGTTTTTAAAGGCGAAATACGTGATTTGATGATAAGTGGCGTGGAAACGATAAGTGCCCACCGAATAATCCAATTTTTAATCACTACAGAAATATCAATGTTCACCCAAAGTGCAAACCCCAAGAGTGAATACAATATTCCGAAGGCGAACTGGGAAAAATTTGAGATAGAAATACAAAACTAAGCCGACGAATTTAAAAACGTCGAAACTTTAAAAAGTACAATACGGGAAGCATGTGAAAAGACTGTTCCGAAAACCACACCTTAACAGAGAAACATCCCTTGGTTGTACAACAATTTAACAAAAATGAAAAAAATTGCAATGAGGCCAAAAAATTACAAGGTAAGAATTATAATCAAAGCAGACACCTTGGAAATCTGGTATAGGAATATGAGAATCGCGGAAATAACTAGTATGACGGAATGGAAAGGGCAAAAAGAGTAAGCTGTAAAAAATTTGGAGCAAAGAAACGACCACCCCTGGGATAACGTGCAAAGATTAATAAGAAAGAAACGGCAAGTGGTAATACCGTAAAATGACAGAAAAACGGTCGAATTATTTTTCGACACACTTCTGTCCTATGACGACGAATACGGCGAATATGAAATTCAAAAACATCCCCGAATCAACAATTCTAAATTAAAAACTAGAAAAACGAAGGCTCCCTCCAAATAAATTATCTAAACGAAGTAACGAAATAATTAAGCAATAAAAGCCCCTGGGTCCGACGAGGTTCAATCAAAAATGATAAAGCATGCCTATCTCAACGTTAAAAACGAAACGATATGAATAATAAATAAAATATATCAAGGAAGGATTACTAGTGAAAAACTAAAATTCGATGAACTTGCAAATATGTAACAAAAAGGATCAAATAATAAATATTTGTATGAACAATTAAAAGAAGAAAAATTCCTAGAAGGGTGGAAAAAGGGTACCCTTAAAAATTTTCAAAAGCCAAACAAAACCCTTGCTGAACCAAAGACATATTAACATATGAAGCTACTCCCGGTTCTTGGAAAAAATCTATGAAAAATACTTTAAACAACTAATAAATGAACTAAGCCAAAAGCAGTGTTACAATAATCAAAAATCCGATTTTATGCCACGAAAATGCCGTCAATGCCATAAATTGCTTGGTGGAAAGTGTGGTGAAAATAAATCAAAAGTATGTGTTAGGAATATTCTTGGACAATTCTGGAGCTTTCGGCAACGCCGGGAATTTCAAAAGAATCACTGACACTGAACTGTTCAATGAATTAGTACAACGCAGCCAAAGAATATTTTACTTGGCAACAAAACAGATTGAAAATTAATGATAATGTAGTATAAAAAAAAGACAAACGAACTTGCGTTCGCAGTGGTCTGTCCTCGGACCACTATTCTGGAATATCCTGTTCAATTATTTCTTAAGCCATGGCCTACCCGGAGAGTCGGAAATAATTGTATATGCTGACGACGCTTTGGTGCTGATAAAAGATGAAAGGAGGAGTGAAATGGAAATGATTGGAAATGCTGCATTAATGAAAATCTCCAAATGGAGGATGATAAGAAATGTTCTAGGGAAAAAACAGAGTGTACACTAAAAAATAGAAAAATTAATCGAAAACCAATTATGAAAATGAATGGAATAAACATCAAGTACAGGAAAAAATTGAAATATGGGTGATAACTAGTGAATGGCTAAAATTCGATGAATTTGCAAATATGTATTAAAAAATATCAAAGAAAAACTTCTCCGTTTAACAAGACTTGCCCAGGCATCCCATTTGCATGCTGGTCTGTTGGTCTGGATGAGAAACTTACCATTTCATTTTTAGTGCCGAAAAAATGTGAAACTATTTCCTGGCATGTCATTAAAAAAAATACATTTTCCCGAACCCCCCAAGTAGGAAAGGGGGGAGTCGCCGACCCAGGCCATCCCGTCCCCCCAAAAGCATATTCCTAGTTACGCCAGCGATTGAGTTTAAAAATATTAAACCTGCAGACCCAACATGCGTAAATAAACAGTTGCCAGTCCCTCAGCTATGGATGCCTTACTAGTTTAACCCTGAATGCCTAAAAAAACTACACTTTCAGGATAAAAGATTACAATGTCTAGGTCAAACATTTTAAACTGATTGGTGAGAATTGAATAACTTTTAGCTGAAACTGAACTGGATACGATTTCCTTGTAATTGCTATTCTTTCATACGTGGCCTCACAATAATAAATTGGCAAGGTAGGCACTTACAAGTAGTGCTGACACCGCGACTGACGTTCCGCAGTAGTAGCCAAGAGCCTTCTGCGTCGTGTAAGCAAGTGAAATTCAGTAGGGTTTTAACTGTCTTATGGTACAAAACTTAACATGTCGTAAACGTATGAATTATTGCCAGAAATGTGTGGTAAAATTTGGCAACACTGGCTTCATTCTGCCTACAAGCGCCAGTTTTGCCTCTTCCTTCGATCGAGTTCGTTCGAGTGTTGTAACACTTATTACGTGTCTGTTCTGACATCCATCACGTCTTCCAAGAAAAGAACAATCAAAGAAGAGCATCGTGTTGTTCAGGATAAGTGAAAGACTTATAGAACTCGCTTTCAGTCAATAGATGTAACCAATCATCAGATATGAACTTAACACTGTTATGAATGCTAAGTAGAATGAAACTTCATTCCCCCCCTTGAAGGTATGCAATCTTGGTGTAAAAGAGTTGAAAACATGCGTAACTTCGACATGCCTTTAAACAAAAAATAAAAAAATAATACCTTTTTTTATTTTTTAAATTAAAAGCAGAACATTTAAACTACCTACTGAGAAATTTTAAAGAAAATAAAAGGTGCTATTTATTAGTAATAAATTGATAAGTAATGACTATTTTTTATTGTTTAAACAAGTCCTTTTTGTTTATTATTACTTCCAATGTATTAAAAGTTGTGCCAAAATTTGCATACATAAATTATATTAAAAACGAAACAATAATCACTGCTTTACAGGCCATGGTTACTTAGTAATCAGCATTTATGTGATTTTTCATTTTTTACTCTGACGCCGGACTCTGCAATGTTCAAATGATGCTAACTTTGTAACGATTCAGCTCTGAGTTGAGATAAAGTTATCATTATTCATCATAAGGATACCGCTTTCACATATATAAATTTCAGAGAAATCGGTGATGGTCACCTGACATGATTTTGCACTATCTGCCTGATTTGAGATGAAATGGCCCAGACGTGGTAATTTTCTGCTGAAATGAATGGAAAGCCAACATGTTTAATTTGCAAGCAAAACGTAGCCGTAGCGAAGGTAATTAACGTTCGCAGGCATTATAAAAGCAGTCATGCTCCAAAGTATGATTAACATTGTGGAAATTTGCATGAAGACAAAGTAAGGGAGTTGTAACAGGCCTTGAAAATGCAGCAATCTCTATTTAAAAGTGCTCATCAAAACAGGGATGCCCTATTTCGGGCAAGTTACAGTATTGCTCGTGAAATAGCAGTGGCATCGAAGTCTTCTTCAGAAGGAGAATTTATAAGGAAATGTATGTTGATGGCGGCAGAAGATATCTGCCCTGAAACATTTGCAAACATAAGTCTATATAAAAACACGATTGTGTCTAGAATTAGGAGATGATTTTCACTGTCAAATAAGAGAAAAAATAGCTATGTTTACAAAGTTTTAACTTTCGATTGGCGAAAACACAGATGTTTGTGGTACACCACAGCTTGCATTTTTTATTCTTGGTGTTAGTGAAAATATGCAAGTGACTGAAGAACTCGTGGAATTAGTATCAATGAAGGGCACAACAACAGGTGAACTTTTAGAGTTTGGTTGAAACATTAAACAAATTCGATGTTGACAGGGACAAAACAGTGAGTCTGGCTACTGATGGAGCATCTAAAATGGTTGGAAGAAAAGCTGGTGTAGTAACAAAGTTAAAGGAAAAAGTACAAGCTATGAACATTTCAGACCAATAAATTCACAGTATTCACTGTATAATTCACATGTGAGGGGAGGGAAGTGCTTTTGGATGATAATAAGATGGAAATTGATACGAAACTGAAATATTAAGGGAAAAAACTGAGTGTGTAATACTAAATAGAAAAACTTAACGAAAACATTTATCAAAATGTATGGAATAAACATTAAGTGTATGTAAAAAGTGAAGTATCTAGCGATGATGCTAGTAAAAAACTAAAGCCCGATGAATTTTCAAATATGTACTAAAAAGCAATAATTAAAAATTTCTCCCTTTAATAAGACTTGCCCAGGCATACCATGAACATACAAGTTAATCATCTCGAAAAATCTGTGATGATCTGGCTGAAAAACTTGTGTTTTCATTTTTTCGTTCCAAAATATTACAAAGTGTATTTCCAGGCATGTCATTTTTTTTAATTTTCCCGAACCCCCCCACGTAGGGAGGGAGGAAGTCGCCACCCCAGGCCATCCCGTCCCCCCTAGGGCATATTCCAAGTTGCGCCAGTGCTTGAGTTTAAAAATATTAAACCTGTAGAGCCAAAATGCGTAAAAAAGCGGTCGCTAGTCCCTCAGCTATGGCTTACTAGGTTAAACCTGAATGCCTAAAAAACTACACATGCAGGAATAAAGATTGCAATGTCTAGGTGAAACATTTTAAACCCATTGGTCTTATCACTTGTGTTCTTCACTATTCGAACCAAAGTGAATTATAATGGACCCTACAAGTCCAACAGTGACGAGGTGTTTACAATGATGGCAGCAGAATTTGACAAATATTTCTCGGGTATGAATCCAGGTTAAAGCTTTTTTGCCTCAAGAACCTTTAAGATTTTAAGAACCAGTGTGAAAATAACCGGTGTTTTCAAGTGAATTTTTAATGGTATTCTTCTAGAATTTGCCATGATGTTTTCGTATAGACTACGCATACACTTTTTATTATATTAGATCACCTTTTTTGTAATTGTTTATATCAAAGGATTATCCAGTGATTTCAGTAGTAGATCTCTTGGTGCTAAGTTCTTGCTGGACCAATGCGGAATTAATTTAGTATTTACATGAGAATTTTAAAGGCATTTCAGAAATATACGCAATGAATGTATTTTATTTGAATATTAGGGAATAAATATGTTTGGTGAAATTGTGTTTTTATTAAATTGTGCCTTTTATGAGTGTTTAAACAATCCAGAAAGGATGAAAATATGTAATGCTTAGGCCAAAATATGAGCACTGAATTTTTAATGAAGGTCGTTTTCCTTGCAGAAATTGCTCGTTATTACCCAGATTTGTATAGATATTCATTCTGAACAAAAGAGTATTTTCGCGTTATGGAAGGTGATTTAAAAACATGAAGCCACAATTAGGTTAAATCCTAGTCTGAGAATAGTGAGGCACTTTTTAAAAAAAGACATATTAATTATTAACATTTGCAAAAATCAATGATGCGCTGAAACACCAGGAAGCCATGTTCTCAGAGCTGTGAGGTCATTTTGTTCCATGCGTTTTCATTCATACCTTTTTCATTAGAATGAGCCCCTAGTCAAAAATCAAATAATTTGTATGCTATGAATACACTAACTGTGAGTAACGAATCGCATTCAATGCCTTTCGTTTTCCTTTATGAAGAAAAGTGCCCTATTGAGGGAAGACGTTATACACTAGGACTAAATGTGTAATATGCAAAAGTGAGCTCATGTGACCACGAGGCACATTTCTCATATTTTAGAATTCATTGTTTTCTACGGCACCTTATTTCAAGATCAGCATGCATTCCTTCCACATTTTCACGAAGGGCTTAAATACGACATAACGTGGTTTTAAAAGTAGAAGGCGCAAAGCCGTTCTGAAATCATTTAAATTATTCTGTTTGCTATGCTTGTATCAATTTTCAGCGAATTATTTTACTATCGCGTAGTGAAATATGCCGTCATTAAGTGACTGTGCATTGCCTACTGTAATCTTAGGAGAAAGCGAGTAGCCTTAGCCATGAAAATGTCTACGACAACACCGCAGTGGTTCAGCAGGATTCGTAAACAAAAATATTTCCTATAATAAGCTACCGGAAAAATGTCTTATGTAAAAAAAAGTAGAAAGTATGATGAAATATGCATTTATATTCAAACGGAAAAGATCAATGAGAGATCTAGCGGAACACCCCCCCTGCACGTTATCCGACCAACTGCCGTTCCCAGGTGTCGTCCTGTCTATATACCCACCCTGTCGCCAACGAATAAGCGGCCTAGCAGGCAAAGGGAGGCAATGCGATCCGGGAGTCGTCGACAGTCGCCTTGTTTGTGGGCTGCGGGGGTATACTGTAAGGTCACTGTGCGTGACATATCCTTTGCTAATTTAAAAAACAAAGATATAATGTCGGATACATAAAATATTAGGTGTTTACCCTTCTCAGGACATTGTAGAATAAATAGATTATCTAAATACGCATTCACATTGCAAAATTTTGGAAGCATATTTAAGGCATTTACCGCCACCATGACCACTGCCATAGGTACCCTCGGACTTATAAATGGACAAGGCTTCTGATTAAGCCCTTAGTTCTGTTATGTCATGAAAGGGAACCACACAGGCCACATGAAAGTGATGGCATAAGCTAATACACTGAAATTTAAACATCAAGCACCAATTCTCGTGGGCTGTGCCACAAAACCTCATCCTAGAGAAGGCTGTTTGTCTTTCAGAAAAGCCACTTTGTTTGTCTTCCAGATTGGTCTTTAATGATGAAGTAACCAAAGCGTTTGATGTTGACGTACCACGATATGAAGTTCATCGCCTTAGGGATGTCTTGTTGCCGAATACTCACTATAATGGACATCATGTAGTGGACTCTTTGCAACGAGTTACCGTGAGGGAAATATGCATCTTTATACTATAATGTATCCCCTTAAATACGCCAATTGAGTTTTTGGTTTCAACACACACGTACATAAATTAAGGGCAATGCCCAAGTCAGTCTCAAGAAATTTAACCATATTGCCAATTAGGTGAACATTTACAGAATCAATCACTAGAACCCAGTCATCTAAGTTACAAATTATAAGTACCTGAAAACGAATGTAAATTTCATTGGCCAATTCTTGGGTGCACCTTTGCATAATCGCTGGTAACAGATAATGGCCCATGGGTAGGCGTTTAAAACAATAGAATTTCTTGTTAAAGGAAATGCTATATAAATTTCTATGCAATACAAGGGATTGAAAGAGGTGCGTGAGTGAGAGCGTGTTTTATTTATTTTATCATTTGCCTTTTTTTTGTGTGAGTGGTTCACTGTCGGTAGCGTGTTTTTCACAAACCTGAGTGAGTGTGTGCTTGTGCGTGTGTTAGTTTCAAGTTTGTATTTTCAGTTAGTGTCTTGTCTTCTCCATCACTCCCCGTATTAGCATTATTACCTCTCACTCCCATCCGCCCATCAAAGAGTACGGCCTTGGGGAATTATTTTCTTTCAACTTTCTATGCAATTGTTGTATTGGCCAAAAGGCAACAGTTAAGTCTAACTTACATAATAAGAAATCTTTACGAATGTATTCTATTTCCTTCAAGGAAAAACGCGGCTTCTATAATGCCTGATCCAAGCGGATAGGTTGTGAATTTTTCACGAACCACCTGAGCTTTTTGGTATCACAATCAATGGGAGTGCACACGCTGCTTGAACCATAGACACCACCCCGCTTGCCAAAACATATTTAATCATTCAGTAACTTGGGGGCTAGAACGAGTGGGCACAAGCAAGTATGGAGCTTCTTCAGTCTTCGGTAAGTATTCACTTAACAATTTAAAAACACAAATATAATACATTAGCTGTGAAAAAATTGCTTAATTGGCTCGTTATTATAGAGAACTATTTCAATAATGAGAAAAAAATTTAATGTAATAATACACATTCTATGGAAAAACGCAACCAGTCCTTTGTTGAAAACTTATCTTTATAATAAAATGTACGGTAAAAGGTTGCTGAAGTACGTTGTACCTCATACCTTTAATTGTATGCCAAAGGCTTTATGTGATCTCAAATCTTTGGCCGACATTAAAAGAAAAGTGAAAGATTGATTAATTAGTGATATTGTACACTTGTAATTTCTTTATTTTAATCTAAAATATACAAAATATATTAAAATATCATAGTTTTGTTTAAAAGCCCCTAGAGTTGAAGTTGAAACTTGTAATGTAAATGCTATGCTGTCAATGTTCCACATGTTGTATTGAATAACTGGAACCTTCTGAAAAGCCACATGGCTTAGAAGGACTAATTTTGTGTATGCAAAAAAGGCAATTGCTATTATTTAAAACAAACCACAACACTTTGGTTAGGGTAAGGGTGGGCCCTAGGATAGAGAAACCGCTCTATGTCCTCAGGAACAGCCTGGTCATCCATCTGTGCCACGAGAGCAGCTTCCGGTGGAGAGAGGGGGATTCTATCCACTGCCAAAGTCGAACGGGATATCTGTGGAGGTTAACGACACCAACGACGACTGGCTGTCCCAAGGATACGAATTGTCGGTGCGGTTGAGTTTAGTTTTGTCCGTGTTCGACGCCATTTTTGGCAGACATATGGGATCCTCTCCTTCCCCCCGAACCCTCAATCCTCAAAAGCTCAGTTATTTGCAGCGGCAATGGTTGTTTCTTATTTATTTTGATCGCCTTAGTCTGATTCTGACATTTTTTAACTTCATCTTTTCATTTTACTATTTTGGAGCTGTTCTCATTCAAACATTTTTAGAAAATCTCGATGTAGACGACAATGCAAATAGCGATGATTTGTCGTACACGGAGATCTTAAAGTAGAATTATTTTAAGATAAAAGATTTATGAGTTATCGGTTTAAGTTAAGACAGAATTTACATCATGTTATTTTCGGGGTACGAACCCGCGATCATTAGCTTAATCGGCTTGATACCAAAATTGGAAAACTACTCAATATTACTCAATTTTTTACTTCCATGTATTTGATGAGCTACAGAAGTGTAAATAAGTTGACCGAGATTAAGGGCACTGAGAAGAATAATATTAAAATTTAAATAAAATATCTGTGATATATCGCAAAAAATTAATTCAGAAAGAATCATCGTCCGATGTCACCACGCCTGACTTATTTTCACAGGATACAAACACACCTCGTAATACACAACGAACGCAATAATTAATTAACTTAATGGAAACCTTCCATTTTTGTTCATGGCTGTGAGGGGGGGGGGGGGGCAAGTGCCCCCGTCCACCCCCTACATACGCCTATGCTGTGACGAAACCATGGCCGAAAAAAGTGGAAGAAGCAAAGTTTTTATTCCCTCAACTCCTACTTTTTTCTTTAATTTTATACTTACCCGTAATTTTAGGTGATAACTTGCTGTCTGCGAGAAGACACCGAGACGTGTTTCCGATGTTCGAATTTCTATAGCCTTGCTTTGGCGCGATAAATGTAACACCCATCCTTGATTTAAACTTTCTCTGAATGTTCTTATTTTTTTCTAACTGATCACTGCTCCCATCATGACTTTAGGCCGGAAATGAAAGTCTAAATTAAAACTCCTTTTTCACTTTCAAAAGTATAATGATTGAGTATAATAACTGCAAATACATACTGACCTTCTATTCCTTAATTTGTAAACGATAAATTAAGGTCTAAAGACACTAGAACCTCTTTATATAGCAATGGAGGAGGGATAAGCTATTTATCCGCTGGCCTCCTTTTTATGAGCTCCAAGTTATTCATATAAGATATTTTAACACCATAGGCATAGCACGTCATGTCACTAGTGACTGTCATAGCGTTACAAACCTGTATGATTATGCATTACTATACCACAACTGGCGCCATTGTAAACAATAAAAACTAGGGATTGACGGATCAAGGATTTCTTCAGGATTCGGATCGGATCCTTGAATTTCGGAGCCGGATCTTTCGGATCGGATAATTTCGGATCCAAATGCATTTTCAAATTCCTGCTATTGAACGAAGTAATTACTCAATTTTATTCCGGGTACGAACAATCGAGGGAATGCTTTTTAGAATTTCAAACCCATCTTAACATTTTTATAAAAATTAAAAATCATCTTTATATGCTGTCAGGTTGTTTTTTTTTGCATCTTTCCATGCTCAGAACCTAAAATTTTACGCCTGGGTTAGGAAATGAAAATAGGAAAAATATTCGGATAAACCACTGATAAGAAGCATTGCACAAGAATCGCATGCGACGGCGCATTTGAAGAGAGAATCGGAACTCTTTCCACCCTTATTGCATTGCATTCACTGAAGCTATTATTTAAAATTTCGGATACGGCTGCAATGCTTTCCGCGACTTTGGGTCCGATGTGTCCGATGAAGGTCAATATCTGTGGATATTTTGATCCGAAGTACTCGATCCGACCATCCCTAGTAAATACTCCGTACGAAATAAATGACAAACACCTACCTTTCCATTCACCATTGTTAGCATCATATGCATTTTCACTGTGATATTTTCAATTTCAACTGTCTAAAAGTAATTAATTTCCTTCGATACATTTCTCTCAACGTTCCTTAACAAAGATTTATCAGTCGAGATTATCAGATTTAACATCTTTTCAAATACAATGTCCATCATTTATTAATAAAATTTTCCAATCAGGAATACACTGTATAACGTTTGTACCCTGGAGTTTTATTCTGCCCTCAACTTTCCTTAAATGGGGCATGAAAATATCGTAACTCATCGTCAATTACCGTCCACAATTTACTGTGACTTCGGGAACCAACTCGTTCTCCAACATGGCTAGCACTCCTATTGCAACACTTTCACATCCCCTTTCTGTCCAAGGCCAAGTCAAACACTGCCTCCGTTTTCTTTCTTTGGACTCTTTAATGTTCAAGAGGCCCTCCTAGACGATTCCGACTGCTAATAAAAGACAGAATAGTCCACTTCACAATCTTCCACATTTGTTTACATAAATATCGTCTTTCGTTTGTTGTCCATCGTTTGATCCAAACGAGATGGATCGTGGGAGAGCCCCTTTCAGTAGCATAAAATGTTTAAGCCCAAAAATATTGTTGCAATGTTGGCGTATATGCAACACGCAAATACACAATTGTATCGCAGAACAGTCTGCCATACAGGATGATATAGTCAAAGCATATTCGAGCCAGGCCGGCCAAAACGCATTGAAGGAAAATAAAAAATACTCGCAAATCCGAGTGAAAATTTCGCACTTGAAACAATCAGAAAATCATTACCTCAAGGAAACGATATATTTGGGTTTTAAAGAGAGAAAAAAATAATGCCATATAGTACTTTCTCTATATTTGTTCTCTTGCAAAAATACACAAAAATATATTAATACAATATCGGGAGGAGAGGTTGGTACCAGCGGGAATAAGCATGGCATCTGTTAGGAAATAATGGCACGCAATTTACAAATATTCTTTGAAGATAATTTTAGAAGTAACATTGTTGTTTAACTTCATAGTTTTTATTTTTAACATTTTTGCGTGTTAATGCTACGTTACTTTTGCTTAGTTGTGGATTTTACGGGTTTAAAAACTTTTTTGAAGTTAAGAATAGAAAAATGTGTATAGCAGCTGTACACTTTGCGAGTAATCGACAAGAAAAAATCGAAAATTTTAAGTTAAATTAAAAGGTGAAAAGTGCAGTTCGAGATTGATTATGTTTTTTGTCTTGAGGTAATGATCCTATAAGTCTGAATCCGGTGATTCGACATGTAAAATGATACCTCATATATCGTTTTATGTGCATTATTAACGCAATATATGCGGAATGACAGAAAAGACCTTTCCGTATTAATAGATAGGATTAAGGATTTATATTATACTAGCAAGATCTGGCTACCAAAACGCTAGACGACTATTTTCCAAACAGCGACGGTAATAGACGATGTTTTATGCATGAAAACAAAGAATGTTAAGAGTATAATGTGGCGGACGGGATCGCGTAGAAAGCGTGATCGTGAAGATTGCTTGATTGACCCCCCACGTGGGCGGAGGCAAACATATGACAAACAAATTCGCGTTCCACTAATTTAGAGCAAGAAATATCTCGGGTCGCGGACGACGTAGGAACGAGTAGGTCAGGGCACGAAACGACGGAACAATTGGGGATTTGGGGCTGGATTCGGAGGAAAACACACGTACTCGTGGGTTGCATTAAACAAATAAACATTTATTCTCAAAAGCATGAGAAAATAACATGAAGCACACAAAATATGAGATACATCACTCGGGAAAAAGGGACGTTAGTGGGGATGGAATGGACTTAAAACTAATTGACATGGAAATAGCACTTACAAGGAATCAAAAAGCAACTTGACAAAAATTAAAATAAATCAGAGTTGAACTGCGTTCAACAAACTGCAGGGTTTAAGAGTCCACTGCGACACAATATGACTTTATGGTTCACTGACTGTTCCAGCGCAATCTTGAGGAGGAAAATAGGGGATGAATGGGGTAAAAAAACGTGGTTGTTTCAGTTTTACACGGGGAAAGTGGTGGAGGGCACGGCTTTACTGCACCTTAATCTGGGAAACTCGTTGTGCGAGAGAAATGACGATGTCGGCCGGCGTCTCGTCAATTCGCGATGTTTTCCCGTTGGGTGTGGAGCCGTGTCTATCCCCGGGATGATTTCCCACGGTGGTTGGCAGAGGCTGATGGGGTTGCAGGCCACGGGATGCGTCTACATCGGGCTGTTGGCTATGAAGTTTCCACGCGCCGTAGCTCCTGACGCAATAGTGGCTCAATCGCTCAGCTGTTGAGCAGGCAGAAGTTGAACCGCCTTCCCCGATCATCTGCCGTGTTCTCCCTCCTCCTTGACCCACTTTCTTCCACGTAAACTTCGTAAGAGGGGAAGGGAGGGGAGGGCGGTGGCCAGTAGTACGCTTTATTCTCTTAAGGCGGAGCACTTATCACTGCGCGCGAGATTTAAATATGGCACACGCACGCGCACACAAGCATAAAATAAGATAAACCTTCACAAAATAAAACAAATGAAACAAAACAAAAGGGAAGGGAAGAAAAAAGGAAGAGTGCTTCTCAATATAAGGGTGAATAGAAACTTATCAGGTGCTGCCGTTACAATAAATATAAAATAATACAAGCTAAAGATGAGGATACGAAGTCATGAGGATATATATTATTAAGTCGACCTCATGATGGTTTACTTTTTGCATAAAGCATCAGTTTTAAAATTATGGCTATCTTCAACTGAATCCTATAGCCAAATTCAACTTGGACGAAAACAAGTCTATAAGTCTGAATCCGGTAATTCGACATGTAAAATGATACCTCATATATCGTTTTATGTGCATTATTAACGCAATATATGCGGAATGACAGAAAAGACCTTTCCGTATTAATAGATAGGATTAAGGATTTATATTATACTAGCAAGATCTGGCTACCAAAACGCTAGACGACTATTTTCCAAACAGCGACGGTAATAGACGATGTTTTATGCATGAAAACAAAGAATGTTAAGAGTATAAATATAAAATAATACAAGCTAAAGATGAGGATACGAAGTCATGAGGATATATATTATTAAGTCGACCTCATGATGGCTTACTTTTTGCATAAAGTATTAGTTTTAAAATTATGGCTATGTTCAACTTCCTAAGGCCAAATTCAACTTGGACGAAAACAAGTCTATAAGTCTGAATCCGGTGATTCGACATGTAAAATGATACCTCATATATCGTTTTATGTGCATTATTAACGCAATATATGCGGAATGACATAAAAGACCTTTCCGTATTAATAGATAGGATTAAGGATTTATATTATACTAGCAAGATCTGGCTACCAAAACGCTAGACGACTATTTTTCAAACAGCGACGGTAATAGACGTCTTTAATAATGCCAATAAAATGCTCATTGCAATGCGATGGGACTAGACAAATTGTACTGCCACAATCGTATATATCAGCCTCTTCTTAAGTCTTATGTTATCCGTTTCATTTATTGAATAATTATTAGCATGATACATCTTTTAATTTTTTATCCATCTTTGAAAAATATACACGTTGATGATTAAATTTTAAAATGATTGCGCACAATAGGGTAGTTTATTTCATCAAAGAAAACGAAAGGCAAAGTTTGCGATTCGTTACTCACCATTAGTGTATTCATAGTAAAAAAATATTTGGTTTTAGAAATCCCAGTTTAGACGAAGGCCATTGGTCAATTTTAACCTCATTTGTAAAAGGCCAGATTGGCGCTCAAAAGATGCCACTCCACGTGACATCGCAGGGACCCAGTTTCTATACGAGTAGATAGGAGTTTTACATTGTCTTAGATTAACAATGCGTGCACGAGGCACAGAGCTCTAGGAAACATTTGTTAAATACCACCAATTCAAAATGGCTTAGGTCGGAAAGTTCTCTTCGTTTGACATGGTATTTTGAGAAAACGAAGTCACCAAGTAACAGTGTCAATACCATTAAGTAAAAATGGAAAACCCGAATACTTAAATTTCGATTGAAAGTGATAAATTGGGTATTTTCACTGTCTAAAATTTTATGCCAAACGCAGAGATGCATTTTTTTAATTGGGCGTAAAATAACCTCAATATTACGTATGATAAGGCGGAAATACTCTTTGGAAGTGCACCGCGCGTTACGATTCCTCGCTTCATGGATAGTCTTAACTATGGTAATAATATCATCCTACCATGTTTGTAACAAGGCACAATGTAATTTGTACCTTGAAAACCTTTAAAATTATATTGTGAAATATGGCGAAATGAAAAAAATCAAGATTGTGCTATGAAATTTAATCGTCTGATTTAATTAATCATTTCAATTCCAGCCCAAGAATCGATATCCATCAAATATATTGATATCCAGCCATAATTTTCAATACCATCACTTTAAGATATAATTCACAAATTTTAATCATAAACCTCAACCAAGCAAATGTATAGCTTACTGACATGTCTTTATTGGTGGAAAAATTTTGGAAAAAATTTATTTTTGGAAAAATTAATTCTACGGCAGTACAAATACGTCTACAAAAAATGGGTTTTAGCAAAGAAACGGAGGACATAAAAATTCTTGGACTGGGCCAAAATGTAACTCCAGTTATCTTTTCTTACGTTTAAAAACTTATATTGTAATGGTTCAACGTCGGTTGCCCGGATGAAAAACAGCGAAAACCACCCATAAATGATAAACCTCCTTAAGTTGCCAGTCAGGACGATTTATCGAAAGATTTAATTTAGCATTACAATAAATGCGGGGGATTCCTGTTCGCAGCTTATTTCGTGGTGAAGAGATCCAAATTGGGGTAAGACGCGTGACGAAGCGGCTTCTGCCTCGTGTTCTCACTTTTTCTCGTAGTGCACAGTCAGCAACACAATTTACAATTGTCTTCTTTTCTTGCTGTGCGTTAGGCTTTTATACACTCCCAAAGGGGAGTGAGGGGGTTCCGATGCACACGCAACACACACAAAAAAATAGGGGGGTACCTTGGGCCATTCAACATAGCTGCCCTCCACTCATACCGACTCACTCGCATCCACTCCACCTTGCATACTTGGGTAGGAAAAAGGGGAGGGGGAGGATGGGAAACGGGTGAAGACGGTGAACGAGGAAATGAAGGCCAGGGTTGGGACGGCCGCAACCGTCACAATATTGCCCATAATTTACAGCAATTAAATAATGAATCATGGATATTCATTCAGTCACTGTGGGAAAAAACTCAATATGAAAACTTTTTTCCACGGGATGTTCCCGCTTCACTAATTGAAAATAATTGCAATCTAGTTTTTTCCATATAACATCCAGTATCCATCGTAATATAATATTTAGAGTTCGCATTTGTGTGAGAAGAACAATATGAAATTTGTACAATGGAAGAAAATTGTTCAGACGCTTTACCCCAAACAGTCACACGTTACCAAACTCAAATCTATCATACGTAATGCCACATCGCTTTTTTTCCTGGCATATATAGAAAATGGTTATCACATTGTCTAACCATATTCAGTATCCCAGAATAAGATGTACCTACGATGTTTTATGCATGAAAACAAAGAATGTTAAAAGTATAAATATAAAATAATGCCAGCTAAAGATGAGGATACGAAGTCATGAGGATATATATTATTTAGTCGACCTCATGATGGTTTACTTTTTGCATTAAGCATTAGTTTTAAAATTATGGCTATCTTCAACTGAATCCTATACACAAATTCAACTTGGACGAAAACGATTCTCTAAGTTTAGACGTATCTTACAGTGAAATATGTGTTGATCGTCCAACAGAATAGGGTGGTTTCCTATTATTTTTATTGCTTAAGTCGAAAAATTATTGCTCCTGGAGTACGCATTTCACGCTTCTGGATTTTTAAATGACGGTATCTATTTTTCGAGATGAAATGAAAAGTGAAAATTTCCAGCGTGCGAAAACGTGACGGTTAAGTATGAATTCTGGGAAAAGTCTGTGCACGTCATTCTGTTTCCTGCTGAAAATGTGTGAGGTGACCTTGGGGCGAGGATACATGCGCCGCTGCGATGCAGGCTGCTAGCGGGTAGCTGAGTACCCTGCTGGCTGGTAGCGCTTAGCTTAAATGAGGATTATTAATACCCTATCAAGCGAAGGAAACTTTCTGACCATAGCCAGTTTTAATAGGTGATTATTAAGAGATATTTCCCTATTTTACACGCTTTTAGATTTTTAAATGACGATATCTATTTTTCACCATTAAATGAAAAGTGAAAAATTTCAAGCACGCGAAAACACGACGCATAAGTAGGAATGATGGAAAAAAGTCATGGGACGCATTTCTGGTTCCCTCTCTCGCCTTGTGAGGTGACCTTGATCGAGGCTCTGAGTGCTGATAGGACGCAGGATGCTAGTGAGTAGCTGAGTACCCTACTGGCTGGTAGCGCTTGGCTTAAAAAAGATTTATTAATACCCTATCAAGCGAAGGAAACTTTCTGACCATAGCCAGTTTTAATAAGTGATTATTAAGAGATATTTCCCTGAGCTGCGTGACTCATGCAACCATTGGTAATCTCAGGCGATGAAAATCTCTTATCTACTCGCATAGAAACTAGGTCCCTTTTCGTTTCTTCTGTTTCTGCTTCCCTTCCAGTCACCGTTCATACTTCCTCCCACAAAGCTCTTTTTGACCAGTGCTATAAAGTGGGAATATTGGCCTCCCTCCCTCCCATCTTCCACCCCCCTAGAACTGAAGGACTTGGAACAGCCATGCATATGGGCTTTCCGTCCGTTTTCTGGACCAGGAATCAACCGCGCCCACTGGAAAACAACCAATCCCCGCCAGTGGACGACTAAATTGAATCGTCTATCTTGAAAATTTCATCATGATCAGATTAATACTGACGATTGCATATGCAAAACCACATTTAGCTTTATATTTTTTATATGCGAGGGTAAAGGGACCTGGACCAAATTTACCCAGCAAGTACACGTGTAAAAACGGGCGAAGTCTCGACTCATTCCTTACACCATATTTCGACTCATTATATACGAGTAAATTGCTCCCTGTGATGTGTGGGAAATTGAGCGAAATGGTAATGGGACCGCATTAAAAACCTTTCATACTTTTTAATTGTCTGGGGGGCACGTACCCCCCCCCCCCTAGCTCCGTCCATATTTGGTTTTATAACCACTAACCTTCTTTCCTGCACCTCTCTCATTTTTCTATTGAACACCGTAGAGTGTAACGTCCTTCTTGTCCTTCCGGCGAAGAATCAAACATTTTTTTACGGAAAGCTGCCACATCGCTTTTCTTCATTTTTTTCCTCTTCACCCCCTCTGGCGTTACCTTTCATGTTCCTTGCACAGCTCCGTATGTATCAGAGGAATGAGAAATTAGTTCCTCGGCTAGTTGTGGAGAGGTATAAAAATTTTCCGTTGTGAAACAATACCTTTTTTCGAATAGTGGCTTCTTCAGTGACAATATTACTTGGCAGGACATTGGGTTACTTTCAATGCCTGTGTCAAGTGAAGTACCTCTTCTGGTATAAAAAATAGGGTGATTTCCTGTAAATTATTATAGCCTAAATCGAAAGATTATTACTCCTGGAGTACGCATCTCACGCTTTTATTGTTTAAATGGCGAAGTATACTTTTCGCGTTCAGATTAAAGGTGAAGATTATCAAGCATGCAAAAACGCGACGTGTAAGGATTAATACTGGGAAAAGACCGTGTGACGTATTTCTGGTTCCAGCTTTCACCATGTGAAGTGACCTGGGGGTGAATATTAGAGAGTCGCAGCGATGAAGGCTGCTTGCCGTTACCAAAGTACCGAGCTAGCAGGTAGCGCTTGATTAAATTGGACTTATTATTGCCCTATAAAACGAAGAAAACTTTCCGACCTTAGGCAATTTTAATAGGTGATTATTAAGAGATGTACCCATGATATCTGAGCCTCATGCATGCATTGGTATTCTCAGACGATGTAAAACTCATATCTACTCGTATGTAAAGGTCTCTATGACGTCTCGTGGAGTGGTATCGCATGGGCGCCAATCTGGCCGTTTTCAAATGAGGTTTAAATTTACCATTAACATTCGTCCAAACTGAGATTTGTAAAACGTAAAACTTGTACAATACGAGAACAATAATGGTGGTTAACGAATCGCATTCAATGACTTTCGTTATCTCAGTCTAAGGTAACTACCATATTGTTGACCATACGTATCCAGTGCTGGACTCGCAGAGGACAAATTTTTCATGACGAATCTAGCTCTTTTTTGGGGAATATATTAATGCCAACCCAATCGTACTTTATACAGGAAGAGGCTTTCGTCCACTGTAACATTCATTTCTGAGGTGTAAAGGTTGCAGAATTTTCCATTTAAAATTTTACAATTTGCGCAAATTTTATAGTGCTTTGGGTTGGGATGAGTTTAATCATCCCAACCCAAAGTAGTCATCCCATCCCATCCCATCATAGTTGCAAAAATGCAAAAGCTGACGATATTTTGTAAATCGCCGGTGAGACATCGTTTCACCAAAACATGGGGCATTCAATATTCTCCTCGTTGCCAACAAACCTTCATGCCAAGGTTTTCGCACAATACCGTGTGACATTATGAGTGCTAAAAAAATCACGCATTTCAGCAGCACTCACGGCTCGCCATTGGTCTCTTGAACTGGAAGATTTATTCCGTAAATATTGTTCAGCTTACTGATTGGTTTTATCAGTAATAAACATAATCATTTGGTTATTCATAAAATTAATAGAAGCGGGCGCAACTTGTAGTAAATCCATAATCGCAGGATAATAGAAGGATGAACAACTTTGCTATTTCCACATTGTAATTTATTGAGACCGACCATGGTTTCGTTACTGAGTATCATTATCAAGGTCCTTCTTGTTTAAGTTTTCAAAGCTGTTCATCCATCTATTCCTGTAGTCATTTGGTAATCTAAAAACAGTTCAAAAAGTTTCTGCACTCAACGATTTGATAAACTTCAAAATTTACTGATGAGTTACTTCCGAAGTTGAACCTTGGATGTGGAGTGGAGGTAGTGCCTGATTTATTCACTTCCTGCCATTCACTCTTTGGCGTCCGCTCTTCAGTATTTGTCTCCTCGGATTGGCATCCGTAGGCTCGGAAAAGTCAGGTTCTGAGCCAGAGATTTTAACGTCCTCTAAATCGTCCGTAATAATGTCACTTCCAGTGTATCACTTTCCACGTCATTCTCCATTACGAAAGCATGCTTACGGAAAACGTCTAAAAAAATCGACAGGAATTAATTCGCAGAGGAAAAAAATGTTAGATGTGAACAACGCAAAAGATTCTGTAAACTAACAATAGAATTTTGAGTCAGTCACAAAATGGTCGATTACAGGAGTGACCGAAAAGTTGTGTTGAAATGTGTGTAACGGTAAGGGCCACGCGCACTGGATACATTTACAAAACAACTATTTATTTTCTTTGAGGAAGGTCCCGTAGAACACACGGCGTTGACTGACCAGAAACCCGCTCCCCCCCCCCCTTTGCGGGCCCGCCCCTGTTGTCAAACATCGCAGAACCACAATTTTAGCCTTTTGTAATATCATGATATGGCGTTATATTGTATTTTTGCATTGTCACTTTAATAAGACTTTCTTAGACCTTACATGTGAATTGATTATTTTTTATCACGATAGAAGTAAAGGTAATTCGAGATATCTTTTGCCCCTCCCCTTAAGTTATTTCTGTATCCGCCGCTGTGATTGTTGCCTCGCGCATGGGCGACTTGTTAGCTGCCGAAGCTAAATAACTGCGTCCGGACCTATTCCGAGGGTTAGTTAACTGTTTTCGGTAGTATATCCCACGATTTGATCGATTGATTTCTCTCTTTGATGAGGAGGTCCACCAAAATCGTAGACACATTAATAATTTATGCCGATTTTAGCTAGCGAGTGTGCCCTTTCCGGTCCTATAGCGGTGATGTCCTATCTCCCTTCTCTTCAAATCCTATCCTTATCCAAGAGGCGACGACGGGCTCCTATCGCGGCGGCGCCACTTTCCTTTTTCCTTCCTTTCCAAACCGCTCCCCGGGAGTTCGGGTGTATAAGTCTCGGACATCAGAGGACCCACCTAGGAGTCCTGATCTCTCTGTTACCGGCAGGAATAGACCACATGGGATTTTAGCGACTAAATAGGTCCTTTGAAAAAGTTATCAGTGCGCGGGGGTCCTAAATAGGAGTGGAAGGCTCCGCTCGGGGTGTTTTTCCTTCCCAATTGTCATGAAAATACGTTATATCGAGTGAAGACAGTAGTAGAAGCAAGGGACCATTGTTGGAAACGAAAGTAACCCAAAAAAGATAGTGGTAAAATGAGCGAGGCAAATAAAGCAAAACACGAGGCTGTTTTCCAGTTTGCAATTATTCAACCTTCGTGCACTATTCAATCGTCAGATTACGGATGTGACGACAGCAAGGGTGGATATAAGTATGAAGATGAAATTGATTCTTAAATCACCACCATATGTCCGAAACCTACCTTGATCTTCATATATCGTTATTGTCAATAGTTTGCATTATTTCCGTTCAAACTTTATGACGCTAGTAGAGCACTAGTAAGGGATCAGGGTGCAAGGGATAAAGGGAACGAGGGAATGAGTGCACACGCGCGCCGACCCACGACGCGCCCGTCCTCCCAGTGGCGCCCGCGACCCGGACACCCTTGGAACCAGAACACCGTGACGCGGCCGCGACGAATCGACGACCGCGCACGCCCTCCGCCTCACCGAGTAAGTAAAGAAACTATCAAAGTAGTGGTATTTCACCGTCGACAGCGGCGCCCGAGGGCACCACAGCTCCCACTTATGCTACACCTCTCATGTCTCCTTACAGTGCCAGACTAGAGTCAAGCTCAACAGGGTCTTCTTTCCCCGCTGATTCTTCCAAGCCCGTTCCCTTGGCTGTGGTTTCGCTAGATAGTAGATAGGGACAGTGGGAATCTCGTTAATCCATTCATGCGCGTCACTAATTGGATGACGAGGCATTTGGCTACCTTAAGAGAGTCATAGTTTACTCCCGCAGGCGCCCGGCCGAAGGCCGGGCCCAGCCCGACCTCGAGCCTTCGACCGGGAACCGGTCGGAGCCAAGGAGTAGAAAGCAAAGGAGCCGCGCTATCGGTTAAAGCACCAAACCGGGGGGGCACCCCCCTTACACCTCTTACGTCAACAAGGCACGAGGAGGCCGGACCTTCGATGCTCTCTTCACGACCGGACATCTCCTAAGCCCAACTAAGCTCACCCATTTTGGCGATTTTTGCTCGAGGAGCAGGGGTCGCCAGCGCCCAGACCGTGCGGCCGCACAAGGCTTGAGAGAACGACCCCGTCCCTACCGGGAAGAGGATCCCTCGCCTCCTGGTGCGAGGGGCGACTAGGCATCGGTTTCTGGCTCACCAGCAATCTGGATCTCAGCTGACCCCTCGAGCGCCTGCCGCCCGCCAGCTACGGGGGGTAGATCTGCATCTACCAGCTTAAGGGAAATGCTCGCACTCCTGGCAACGGATCCCTCAACACGCCCCAACTAACGGCCACAACCCCAACGATTCCGACCCAAGGAATCAGACTGGCTAACCTCACCAGTGGCTCCCAATGCCCCCGTTGAACCATTTTTAGAAAGATTTCTCTTTCAGCCGTTGAATGGTCACGGCCGAGGCCGCTTTCGCGTACCTCTCCCACACATCAGATTGAATCCCGCTGCGCCAACGTTGCCCTAGGGTCACTAAGGATTGGGTAGCAGTCTGGGAGACTTTATTGGATGCAAGCCCGCGTGGTCACTCTGGGCCAAACCTCAGCTTCTATGAGAGTGCCTGCCTCTCACGACAGCCTCAAACGGCGGCGCCACACTTGCTCCATCCCGCATTGCTGCGGTTCCCAACGTTAGTTCGGTTCCCCGAACAACCTTCGGTGGGTTACGGCCGGGTCGCTTGTGCGATACCCTACCGCGCTTGTCTGAACTCCTTCGCGTCCTTTGCCCGGAAACGGGATCGGATGGCTCCGGAGAACTTTCTAGGAGTGCCAGCACGGCAATCACACTCCATGCGCCAGAGCCAGGATTTAGCCGGGAATTGCTTCCCGTTACCAGGGTCGCCGCGGGGAGGCACCTGGGTGACGACTTAGTAACCGAATTTCCCGGATTTTAACCCATCGAGAGACTCCCGCACTCCGTTCTACCCTCCGGAGCCTGCCGCGCCCTCTTGAGGGGGTTCCCTCAACGCTCATGCAGAAAAGAAAACTCTTTCCGGGGCTCCCGACGGCGTCTCCGGGCCCTTTTAGGTTACCCTGACGAACCCCTTGACCATACTACTTGGATTGGAAAACGGCCTCAGTCATTGGGAAGGGAAAAATAGCGAGAAAGAGTGGGTATGGTGATATGCGGCCGTAGAGAGGGAAAGAAGGATGGGAGGTTGAGTGTGCGCACGAAAGGGAGATGGGAGTGGAGGAGGGGGAGAAGCAGGAGTGGGCGCAATGCGTAAGAGGAAAGGCGGAGGAGAGAAAAGAGTGGACGGAGAGAAGGGATGGAGAAAGAAGGGGGTTGGTTGAATGAGAGAGAATACGCCTTCCATGGAATTGCTGAATGGTTCCATCTCAAATATATGCAACGCCTCTAAATATTGACGAACTTACAGAAATGAAATAATAGGCAGTTGTATTTGTAGCAAAATAATAAACTAAAAACTAAAAATGAAAGATAAAGTTGGTCATTATTGAGAAAAAAGGCATTAAAACATCACTGATCAATTAAATTGACTGATTTTTTACGCTGGTCTGCCTGTTATGACCTTTTAACCGTCTGATTATTTAATTTTTTTCTTCATTTTATTGCACATGTTACATTTTATTGACCATACATTTGAAATACTATTAATGGTAATGAATTTTTAGAAATCGTGATAGGAAGTAATTTTGTGAAACCACATTTTAAATGTGTATCAATCAATTATTTATTCTTTCTATTACATTCATTTACGTTTATAATTTGTTATGTTTAAGTCTCCTTCCTCCCTTCTTTTTCTATCAATTCTACCTCTCCGGTGCATGCTTCATACGTGGCCATCATTTACCAAAAAATTATTTTCCCCTCTACATACTCCCTCAACTTTAAAAAATTCTCCTTCCTTTTCAAATTCATCAGTTGTATCGTCACCGCGTCTGATGCATCCATAAATCTGTAAAAGAAGATCCAAAGTTTAATTTAAACACTCAAATATGTATTACCAACGCATGAAACATTTTCAACTGCCATTTAATTTATTCTAACCATTATCGTTGTACATCTTTAGCATTTTCTTTCAAAAATGATTTGACATAGCCGATCACCCGTAGATAACAAATGATAACTCATATGAATGATAGTGTTATGTATTATTTGTGTTGTTTTGATTTCTATTGCCACCCATACGCTGTCCGCCATGGTTCTTTTTTCGATAGTCTTTTGTTTCCAGTGGACTGTGAGATTTGAAGGAGCTCCAGCACTCTCTCGTATACTGGCCGTCATGGTGATCAGACGTGTGGCGTGAGCGGCCGTTATAACTTGGTGATGGAGAATTAAATATGTTTTCTCTAACTCTTGTTGCTTTTTGCAAAAACGTACCCAACAGATAGTATCTACACTTCACCTCAATAATCCTCCAACCCCTACACCATATTTCAAACGCATTCCTGATCGACTAGAAATTTTTCCGTAACATCACTTTTAGATCTCTGGAGAGAATCCAGGTTTCACAAGAATTCTCCCCCGTTTAGGAATAATACTGGAATCTATCGCACTAATGTCATATGGTATTACGAGACTTTATTGGCAAATAAAATGTACGAAAACATTGGGGGATATAATCATTGTTAATAAGAGTTACTAAAGAGTTTAACAGGACGAAAGTGTTACAGGGAGGATTAAGAGTTCTCGAAACGATCAGTGGTTCTAGGAAACGTTGGAGGGGAGTTGGAGGGGAGTTCGAAGAGGTGTGGAAATAAATTAACATTCGCTTAGTTTTTACTGGAATAACAAATGAGCTAGCTTCCATATAGTTTATATTCCATATATTTCTACAACATTGTAAATGGTATAGTATAGGAACCAATTGTAGCAGTGATATGATGAAACCATGAGAGGATAGGACAGGATGGGAAGAAGATCGTGGATTTGAAAATGCTTAGAAGTGGCTTGGTTATTGCTATAACTAGGACTTTCCTGGCATCGATAAATTTATGTTATTTGCATAAGATCATCGAATACCGAAAAAATCATTGAAAAACAGCCATGACAATTATGTTATTTAGAGACAAAAATGCACTTATAAAACGAAGAATGTACCACTTCAACATTCGAAAATTATTTAATGCCATTGTAAATAATTTGCTGAATAAAGATTGCCATGTTTAAATCAATGAAAATCTTGAGAGAAATGTAAATAACAATAATTTCTATAAAGGGCATAGCCGAATAAGTGGGTGAAAAGTCCTCCGTCAGGGATTTTCCCGCACTAAGGGTATGCGAATTGGGATCAATTAAGAAAAACTTCCCCGCCTTTCCAGCCATCTAGGGGCCCACTAGGGCCGGCTGGTTTGAAAATACGATTTTCATTCTTTTTTAAATATCTCGCTCAAGAAGGCATATTTTTTAATGCGATTCGCGGCATTTGAAAACTTGTTTAATGTAGGAGATTTCCAATAGTTTACAAGAACTTTGAGTGGGACAAAAAGATAATGCGTCGATTTGAAATTTTCAAAGGACTGTTTTCGTAAAATATTTCTGAGAGGGCAAAAAAAACGTTTTTTGGATGTGTCTTAGATTCCTCTCGGCTGGTGGATTGAAAAAATAATTTTTAGGTGATGGAATATCGTGAAAAAATGCTATTAAAAATATGCTATTTTGGCTAATTTGGCTTTATGCTATTGCCCTCCGTAACACCCCTTATTATTTTCTGTAGTATTCTACCGATTAAGGTGCCCACCAGAAGGAATGAATTATATGGATGCTGGTGCCGAAAACGGCTTCTCAGCCCTTAAAAACACTCGAGTAAGTTAAAAAGATTTCTCAGCATCCAATTCCCCTCCGTCACTCCTTTCAAACGTTAGAATATTTTTTTACGGCAAAAAACGCACCGCACGTTAGAATTTGTTGAACCTACTCAATGTCCTCCTTATTAAATATAAATTCATTGAAATTATTTCACCTATGCTGAACCATTAGGATTTTATTATAGGTAAATGATAGCTGTTTAATGAAATGAAAAAATATTGTGTTTTAAACTTTTCCCCGTTGGCATATAAAAAATTCTGGTGACCAGTATCAAGTCAAACATGCATTTCCACTATAAAATTTTATATGGAGTCCGGAATGTCAATTAAAGTCAGTTTTGAAAGGTTATTCGTTGTCCTCTGAATATTCATTGATGCATGTTATTATATTGTCCCTCAAAACAATTATAGTTGAAATTACGGCCGTCTCTGCGATTTTATCTTGGTACTGCCCATTAAGTAAATATTAAATTGTTGCTGCTATATGAGCGCAGCACCACATTCTTCTATTTCCGTTACCGCAATCACAACAATATCTCAATATGCTGCCTCATACGATCCCATTCGCTGTAAGTACATTCTAAATAAAAATTATAGCTCGTTCTATTTTAATGATATTTTTCCTCAATATTACCATTACCTACCCGTCTTAATGTAGCCGTGAATCACTATTTATTCAGTTATTTAGTCGGTAATTGAGCTCGCTTGCCTTTCAACGTCGGCATAAGCACACTGAACTCTAAAAAATCTTCTAAATATGACAATATATCCCGATATCCTCCATCCAGAATCAAAATGTCACCTTTTTTCATGAAATGTTTCATTGGATATGCCGACTGCAAGATTGATTTCAGAGAATCGGCATCATATTGACTAGCCAAAAAAGGTCCGGGCATATCAACCACAAACCATCAAGGGTAAAAATAGGGAATGGTTTACAAAGGGGAACTAGTACTGTACATGTTTCCAGTTTGCAGCTTGAAAAGAAAAAGTGTCAGCCCTTGAGTGACTTACCTAACATCCGAATTTATCGTTGATGTTAGAACACTACGTAACTCAGTTACTTGGACCCAAGACAAAGAAGTAAAAGTTGGCAGACAATCTGCTCTCTTCGAAATGGAAGACACAAAGTTGCGCCCTCAAACTGCGGATAGTTAAATCTGCGACTTTGTCCACAAATAGACTTATTTTAGAAAAATGCCAGGAAATACTCATGCAATAGAAACAGAAAGTGGGAATTTCATAGGTTAAACCGCTTACCATGCAGATAATCTTTGCAGACCACATTTTTGAAAGGAATGATCAACCTCCTCTCACCTGCAATCCAGCTTCTACGGGAACGGGATGGAGATAATTTGTAGCGGAACATTCACATTAAAACAACATTTTGGGCGTAGATACAACGCGGGGAAAGGTCAAATCGAGCTCATTTTCTTAACACTAAGAGGACGGGAGTTTCGCGCTACCTAGAAGGACGGCTCGGGGTCATTTGACCCCAAAAATGTTTTTTTAATAAAAAGTCTCTTTTCCATCCAATGTTCGGTTTTATAGTATAAATGGTCAAATCCTTTTATTAAAAATACTTTTTAACATTTGTTTATGATACTCACGAAACCAAAAATTAATAATAATTATTATTTTTAATCACAAATTAAACTATATTTTGTTGTCAATTACTAATCTTATCATGACATTAAATGAAATCAAAACAAAATTTTTATTTAACATGTTAACAATAAGCACTGTAAGTTTAAACATTTTGCATAAAAATTGAAAAAAAAATTACTCTGTTGCACATCTCAGACAGACAGTAATTTTTTTTGCGCACTTTCCACAAAATATTTGTTTACATTGAAGGCATACATTTGATGATTTATTTGCACAATTTGGTGATATTTGGCACCGTTTTCTTTTTTGTGCCCGTGGGGATGTGGCTGTTGAACTTGAGCTAAATTTATTTGATGATGAAGGTGAGGGTTGCGTCAATGAGATTCCCAAAACTCCTTTCACCAAATTTTGAATGTATTTCCTGCGACTCATTTTTTTGTTTGTTGTCTCTGTGTAAAGAACCCAGCTGTTTATTGAGGTCAGATCCAATATATTATAAAATACATGGACAGGCCACCTCCGTGTAGCTGACCTTGTAGAATACTTGCGACACATGCTATCCATTATATCTACTCCCACTTTGTTTTTATTGTAAAACAGGATGGTCTCTGGTTTCCGTTTATTTGTTTCGGAAATAGCAACATTTGAGTGCATGGTGCTGAGTAAAAGTACATTCTTGTACTTTTTTGCCTGATACTGTGTGAGTGTATGACCTAAGGTATTTTTGAAAACTTTCGTGGAATGAATTTCAATATTGGTGCGGACGGAAGGAGGTAAGTTACGCTTGTTTTTCCTGCAAGAGAAATTTTCCATTTTTTCAAATTTTCAGCGAGCTGGATTGATGAAAAATAATTGTTACATGTAACATTGATTCCTGAGTTTTTGTATAGTTCAATCAATCTCATTACCACATATTCCCCCAATGTTTGAATTGATGGCCTATCTTCATCTTTGCCACAATGTGGAAATGCATTCAGGCAGTATTTTGATTTTACATCTGTCAAAACCCAGAATTTTATTCCAAATTTATCCGGTTCATTTGGCATGTACTGTATGAAAGGGCATCTGCATTTCATCGGATACAGCTGTTCATCGACTGTTACGCTTTCACCTGGGTAGTAGCAGGCTCTTGAATTATGGACTAAATGGTTCCAAATTTCAGAAGCCAAACAAAATTTATC
Organism: Ischnura elegans; assembly: GCF_921293095.1. Taxonomy (NCBI): domain Eukaryota; kingdom Metazoa; phylum Arthropoda; class Insecta; order Odonata; family Coenagrionidae; genus Ischnura; species Ischnura elegans. Next base: position 768,442 of record NW_025791659.1, on the reverse strand, counting down.
TGTCTTCAGAGCTTCACTACGAGTTGATTTCAAATCAAAGCGTAAATGCTTTATAATATCCAAAAATCGATCCCTAGGCATTGCGTTAGAGAAAATTTTCGAACCCCACGTTTTCTCCCAGCAGCTTTTTACAGACAAATGCCTCTGTCCCAAGATGCCTCTTGCATATACCAATGCGATAAATTTCAGAAGTTCTTCTCTCGACAAGTTCCAATCAGGACTTTGAAGTTTCCCATGCTCCACAGTATATTTTATAATGGTGTCAAGGAGGGTATCACTCACCAACAAGCGGAAGGCACTCAACACTGAAAGTTCTTGTATATATTTCTTTTGCCGTATGGTGACGGACCTGGTGCTGAATGCAGAATATTTTGGCTCGACAGTCTCCCTGTATGGATGTGATCAGTTGAAATCTCAAACCACTTCGTTCCATCCCGAGCAATTTCGCTTGGTGCGGATGGAGGGCTTGAGGAGGGCTTCTGTAAAAATAAAAGAAATAATTATACAACCGATAATATCACCAATGAAGTTTTTAAAAATAATTAATTCATTTCTGTTCTTATATTTTGTTAATATTTATAGCTTATATTCATCTGATAAAATAAGTTACACATACATAAAAAATACAATAAAATCCATTTTACCAAATGGCTGGATCAGTTAAAGCCGGGGAAATCATAGTTCAAAATTCCCTCATGATATTATTGATATTTAAATAAGAAAATATGTTAGTATATTTGTCAAATTATGAGAAAGACGAAAATGACTTACGAACAGGAATCACTGCCAGAACTGTCATCACCGGAGTCGGATTCACTCTCCTGGACCTCGTCGCTGGAATCGTCGCTTCCATCACACGCACATAATGATGGATGCTGCCCTTGGACTGATGCTTCTGATTCACACCCAGACTGATCATCCTCCAACTCCCGTAAAGCAGTAAGAACACTTTCAGGTGTACGATATTCCCTGGCAGCCATTTGAATGGCGACGCTTTTCTTCTCTTGATATATCACTCGACTACTCGCTTGCTTCCTCGACTCGCTGCTGACGTGCATGCGAAAAAATCTAAAAACGAAAGCGTAAGTAGACTCTTCTCCAGCTGCATTTGAGGGTTGAAGAGCTTGAGAGCATTTTAAATGCACACAAAAGGATGAACATTTCAGAAGTGCCGCTAATCGCTGCTGGAAAAGCAGGGACTCAACCGCCACCCGGGTGCAAATTCTTATCTTCCATGAACTTGTATAGCTTCTTCTCATTCCTTTTTTGCGGATTCCAAGGGTGCGACATACAATAGAATTTCACAGCTCACCCTATTCTTCCGCTCTCTCGAAAGGAGACAATATTATGCCCCGAGGCGAAGCGTGCCGTCCGGCCGCCCCCAACTGCGAAGGGGTCAGGCGGCACTGCAGCGGGACATCAGACATAGGCGTAGGGCCCAGTGACAATGCCATCAGGCCAGAAAAATTAAACAGTTCTTTGGGAAAACAGGACGTGGAGACGATGAAAAATAATATCTCTAAGAGCTCTAAATTTTGGTTGATAGATAAAACTCATGGGATAAATGTGATTCTCCGGTGTGGGTAAAACGGCTATAATTGAATATTTAAAATAAACAAAATGAAAATATCATAATTGCATGAATTTCATGCATATGAACGATTGTAACTGTTTTATTTCCCTTTGCTTCCCGTGAACTATCGAAATATTAGGCACAACATACACTCTACCTAGGTTTTGAAATACAGATCTACATCTACATCTACAAATTACCCTGCGAGCCACCTCTAGGGTGTTTGGCAGGGGGTGATCAATCACCAGCATGCAGCATGCATTTGGACTCCCACATGCACACCACACCGTCCAAGAAACATCCCGTATAATAACAAACTATACTACTATATGCTGTTAGAAATAGAATATAGAATAGAAATTCAGAAACATGCATTAAGTTTTACATAGGTTAGTAGGCTACACTACAAGTCATGCAATTTATTTACGCGTTCTATTGCTGCCGTTATAATCTCTTATTGATCGTGGAAAAAATTACATTCGGAATCTGTCCTTTCTACAATCTATCTCTCTTATTTCATTCATATGATCTGATCTTCCGTAGTATGTTGGCGTCCGTGAGATATGGTACACTTCGTCAGAAAAGATTCTGCTCTTGAATTTATCTAAAAGGTTTAGTCTATTTTTCAATATACGGTCCGACAGAGATTCCCATCCGAGTTTATCTAAGAGGTCAGTTATACTAACAAGACTATCGTAACGACCTTTCACATACCTGGCAGCTCTTCTTTGCACGCGTTCTAACTCTGTTATTAAGCCTTTTTCATGAGGGTCCCAAACACTGGCAGCGTATTCCAGATGTGGCCTAACGAGGGAAAAGTAGCTAATTTCTCTCACTTTGTCGTCGCACTTTCCTAATATTCTTTTAACAAAACCCATTTTACGATTAGCTTGACCGGTTATTTCTCGAATATGTTTATTCCACGATAGATCATTATTGAGTCTAACCCCTAGATATTTCACAGATTCAACTGCCTTTAACTGCGTGCCCCGAATGACATAGTTACGCTGTGGGGAGTTATTCTTCTTCCAGAAATTCATTGCGACGCATTTTTCCAAATTTAATTCTAACTGCCAAGCATCGCACCAAGCTTGGATAGCAGCAAGGTCATTCGTAAGTTCATCTATATCTTTGCTGGAACGGATTTCTCTGTAAACTACAGCGTCGACTGCAAATAATCGTAGCTTACTCTGCACTACTTCGCCAATGTCGTTTATATAAAGAAGGAATAGGAGTGGGCCAATGACACTACCCTGAGGAACGCCAGAAGTGACTCTAACCTCATTGGAGACTGCACCGTCTAATACTACTCTTTGGACGCGGTCGCTCAAAAATTCTCTAATCCAGGAAATGACATTTTCGTCTAGACCATAAGTTTTCAGTTTTATTATTAACTTTCCGTGGGGTACTTTATCAAATGCCTTTTTGAAATCAAGAAAAATCGCGTCTACTGGAATGTTGTCTTCCCCGGAGACTAAAATATCGTGGGCAAAAAGCGGTAACTGAGTTTCGCACGATCTGCTTTTCCTGAATCCATGTTGAGTTCCCATAAATAAGTTTTGCGCGTCTAGGTGTTTCATTACCAAGCTGACTACGATGTGTTCAAGGACTTTGCAAGAGATGGACGTTAAAGATATCTGCCTGTAATTAGATGGCTGTTCCTTGTCTCCACTTTTAAATATTGGCGTTACATTAGCGATTTTCCAGTCATTAGGTACTTCGTGTTGCTTGATGGATTTACTGAATATTAACTGTAATTAATGGGCAAGTTCTGAGGCTAGTTCTTTATATACACGAGATGGGATTTCGTCTGGACCAGGTGATTTATTTGGACTAAGCGATTTCAATATATTTTCTATTCCGAGCGTACTAATGTCAATAGCTGACATCTTATGTATACAGGGATTGTCATCGGTCTCGGGTGAGTTTTCAAAAGGCTCCGTGAACACGCTCTTAAAGTAGGAATTTAATAAATTGGCTTTATCGTAACTGCTTGTCAACACATCTCCATTGTCGTTTCTCAGCGAACATACGGTAGATCGTTTACCTTGAACTTCCCTAACATATGACCAAAATGCTTTTGGGTTATCCTGTAGCTCCTCTACTAGTGTTTTTCTTTTAAAATTCGTGAACGCATTCCTGAACGCTTCCTTCGTGGCGGCTTTAGTCATCCTATATTTTTTAATTATTAGCTCGCGTTCATTAGCGGATAAATCCGTGCTGACTTTTTTCATTTTAGCATGACACGCTCTCTGTCGCCTCAATGATTTTCTCACTTCCGCGTCGTACCATCTCGGTTCGCTGCCTTCTTTTACTATTTTAGATAGGAGCCCTGGGGCTGAAACAGGTATTGAACCGGGTACTTGCTGGTTCAAAATAAAGCAAATCGTCTACCACACTAACCTCTTGTTGATTATATGATAAACATAGCATAAAAGAGCCCACGGGCAAGAAAAAAGTAGAAAATAGCACGAAAACAGGCTGTGGGTCAAATGACCCCCAGCCGTCCTTCTGGGTATAACATGTCATAAAAATAAAAATAAAAACATTATAGTTGAATTTCCGCTGATTAATCAAAATTTAGACGAAAATGAACAAAGTCAAAAGTTTCAAAATTCTAAAAAATATTTTAATAAGAGAAAAATAAATTTGAAAGATTAAGAAGAATATTATATCAAATGTATTACATTAAGGATATAGTTCCATTTTCTGCTCTGAAATTAATATATTATGGATTAGTTGAGAACTTAATGAGATACGGGCTCACTATATGGGGAAATGTAAATAGTATGTACCATAAACTGCTAATCAAGAAACAAAATAAATTCATGAAAGTTTTATATGATAGAATAGACAAATCATATACAAATACTGAACATGTTTATAAATATTTAGGCATTTTAAGGTTAGAAAAATTATATAGATATATAATTATACAGGACAATTATTTCTGTAATAAATATAAAAAATGCGTTCCTTTCAAAATAGTGAAAAATTGCGTTCAATAGGAAAATTTTGTGTTCCTTTGAAATATACAGGTTATGGTAATAATACGTTTCAAGTGATTGTACCAAAAGAATTCAACAAAATACCAAACAGTTTAACTGCATTAACTACTAGACATGAAGTCAAGACAAAAATAAAAAAATGGTTGTTGGAAGAACGATAGGTAAAATATTTATGTGATGTATTGCATTAAATGTTTAAAAAAGTTCTAAATTACATATCATAATTGAATGTATGCACCAGTATGCTTACATAGGTATACAATTGAAAAAAAAGTCATTAGTGTATTTTATGTATGTAATAAGGAATAAGTGTATGTTTGATGATCAATGGTTAAAAATTATTGTTAATATGTTGTTGAAATATCTGTTAATTGGTTGTTGGAAAATGAAAAAGAAGGTAAATGAAATCGAGTGACCGTTTTTCTAATGTATGTTATTATCCTTGAAAGCAATATATAAATATAAAAAATGTATATAAATGTATTAGATACTGGTATACTAATGTATATGAATATCAATTGAAGGCTAGTTCGCATGTGTATGTATGCTTGCATTAGTTGGGAAAATGTATCTGTATTATACAAATGCTGTCATATATTTTTGTGATGTATTGGAACCCGCTGACAAGTCATTGAGACTTAGCGGGGCCTAGATTGTTATATGTTAAAAGACATGATGGAATATGTATATATTGTTATTAATAAACTATTATTATTTTAAAAAAATTCTGAAAATGGGTCAAATGTCCCCTGCCGTCCTTCTAGTGTTAATCCATATTCTCACACTCCGGAGGTTTCGGAGGCCCTTAAGCCGTTTTCGGCACCAGTATCCATACAATTCATTTCCTATGGTGGGCACTTTAATCGGTAGAATACTATTATAAATAGTAGGTGTTATAGTGGGCCAGAGCATAAAGCCAAATGGCCAAAATCGCATGTTTTTAAAAGCGATTTTTTCGCGATGCTCCACCACCTAAAATTATTCATTTTCAATACGCCAGCCGAAAGGTATTACAAAACACCTCCAGAAAACGTTTTCCCTTTTTGGCTCTCTGAAAATTATTTTATGAAATCATGCATTAGAAATTTTCGAATCGATGCCATATCTTCTAGTCCCGCCCAAAGTTCTTGAAAACAATTGGAAATCTGCTCCATTAAATAAGGTTTCAAATATCGCGAACCGCATTAAAAAATGTGCCTTCTTGAGCGAGATATATAAAAAATAGTGAAAATCGTATTTTCCATCTAGCCGGCCCTCTCGGGCTTCTAGTGGGCTTAAATTGTATGGAGGTTTGTCCTATTTGATCCCAATTCGCAAACCCCATACTCGGAAAATACCTGAGGGGCGACTTTTCACCCTCTTAACCAGCAATGCCCTTTGGAAAATAATACGCTAATTTAAAGGAATGACAGGTCCAATATAAGTTTAATTTGCACTGCTCAACGTAATCGTTGTTATTTTTCCCTCTCTTTAAGATAAGCTTAAAAGAATCGTTTAAATGAGCATAACATTTGCCGTGAAGTTATTCCCGATTAAGGGAACGTGATTTCCCGATCATTAATGAACCGATGTCAAAATAGCAGGTGCAAGAATAATGCAATTGAAAATTCACATGCAAACGCCTGTTATCTTTCTTACTTGTTCAACAAGATTTAGAGCAAACGGATGTTTTGAGGTAATCATCTTCGAAACTCCTTAGTTTAACAAATTCAATGAAAATTGGAGGCGATTAGTCAAAAAAATTATCTGGTAACTCACGGTCGATGACCAACTTCGAAGGCGAAACCGCTCCACAGCGCAGGAATATCAAAAGGTTCTTCCACGAATAGAAGTTGACGGGATAATCGGAGTACAAACACTGGAAGTACTTCAGCACAAATATAACACGGAAGGCATACACGGAGGAGATGAACAATCGTAGAAACCGTCTTTCTGGTACCAATGGCGTTGTTTGAGTGAAGAGACCTATGGTTCAACAAAATAAAAGGCCTAAAATGCCCCAAAAATGATTCCAATTAAAAAACCATGAATACCAAAACCAATGCCTCGACTCAACGAGTAAAGCTGATGTTAGAACTTTAAATGAAACATACGAGAGTGAACACTGGAAGTAGTTACACAATCGCAGAAGAGTCTTTAAGATACTACTGGTGGTGAAGGAGTGAGGCCGTATCCAACGCCACTATTTATACCCCCTGAATTTTAGGGAATCCATTGCCATAGTTGAAAAATATTAGACCTCCACGTCAAAAAAAAGCTGTGCATACAAGAGAAGCGAATGTGCAGCTCTAAGGTGCTCTATTTTGGATCCGTCGGTCTCCTCAATTGATTCCTTCGCTAAGAAAACCCAGGTGAAAAATGTTTACCCGCCAGGTCCACCAATCAAGACGTTGCGGTCACGTCAGTTTCAGTTATAACTATTCAAACCAGGGGCAAAATGTTGTGCCTCGGCGATTGTGTGTATAACGCTGTCCCGCCCATGGGCGCAGCAAGGAATTAAGGCTAGGGGGGTTTCAGGCGCAACTAAGGATGGGGGTATGGCATACCCACCAGGATGAGCTGGAAGTGTGGGGGCCCTCTGCCAGAAAAAAATTAAAGTAAATGGTTCAAATGGGTTAGTTTTACGGCCTTCTGAGGGATATTTAATTAATTCTCACATTATTCTATAAGTAATGTTCATCACATTTTATATTTTGTTTTATTATTTGTGGTGGAAATCTCTTCAAGGATTAATATTTAATTATTGTCAAGTCTAAATATTTCAATTGTTTTGATGTCTTAATATCTAAATTAATGAACTGTTAGTACTTCGCATTATGACACAACCCCATGTACTACCTATTGTTCATTGCAGGCCATTCAACTCAGAAAACGACCGACTACCACGGCATAGGCTCGAAGATTTTATCTTATATTTTACAAATTGAGCGTAGAAAACCATTTTAGTGGTCTGACGACCCACAAAGGATCAATTGTTTGAAAGCAACGGCTCTCTGAACCAGAGTTCTGTAGGCAAAATAAGAGAGTTGATGATAAGTGGTGTGGAACGATAAGTGCCCATCCAATAATCCAATTTTTAATCCCTACAGAAATATCAATATTCACCCAAAAAGCAAACCCCAAGAGTAAATACAATATTGAGAAGGCGAACTGGGAATAGTTTGACAGAGAAATAAAAAATAAAGCCAACGGATTTAAAAAACGTCGAAACTTTAGAAAGTGTAATTTGGGAAGCATGTGAAATGACTGTTCCCAGAACCACACCTTAACAGAAAAGCATCCCCTGGTGGCACTGCAATTTAACAAAACTAAGAAAAACTGCAATAAGGCCAAAAATTACAAGGTAAAAATTATAATCAAAGCAGACAACGTAGAAATCTGGTATAGGAATATGAGAAACACAGAAATAACTAATACGACGGAATGGAAAGGGCAAAAAGAGTAAGCCTTAAAAAATCTGGAGCAAAGAAACGACCACCCCTGAGACTGCGCGTAAAGATTAATAAGAAAGAAACGGCTAGTGGTAATTGCGTAAAAGTGACAGAGAAACGGCCGAATTATTTTTCGACATTCTTCTGTCCTATGATGACGAATACGGCGAATATGATATTCAAAAACATCCCCGAAACAATAATTCTATATTAAAAACTAGAAAAACGAAGGCCCCCTCCAAATATATTATATAAGCGAAATAATGCAGTAACTAAGCATTAAAAAGCCCCTGAGATCGACGAAGTTCAATCAGAAATGATATCGCGTGCCTATCTTCACGTCAAAAACGAAATGATATGAATAATAAACAAAATATATGTCTAGGGGTGATTATTAGTGAAAAACTAAAATTCAATGAAATTGCAAATATGTAACAAAAAGGGTAAAATAATAAATAAAAATAAAGTTATAAATGTACAACGAACAATTAAAAGATGATTAATTCCAAGTGGGATGGAAATAAAGGTACCCTTAAAAATTTTCCAAAGCCAAACAAAAACCTAGCTGAACCGAAGGCAGATTGACGTATATGGCTACTCCCGGTTCGCGGAAAAAATCTACGAAAAACTTCTCTCGAAAAAAACTAATAGAGGAGATAAACGAAATACAATGTTTCAATAACCAAAAATACGGTTTCAAGCCAGGAAAAAGCAGTCAACGCCATAGACAACTTGGTAGAAAGTGTGGACAAAAGTAAGAAATATTCTTGGGCATTTATTGAGCTTTCGGCAACGACTGGAAATTTAAACGAATTACTGAAACTGAACGGTTCAAAGAATTTATATAACGTAGCCAAAGAATATGTTACTGGGCGACGAACCAGATTACAAATAAATGATAGTGCAGTAGAAAAAAAGGGAAAAACGTAAGGGCATTTGCAAGGGTCTTTCCTCGGACAACTATTCTGGAATACCCTATTCAATTATTTCTTAAGCCATGGCCTACCAGGAGAGTCGGCAATAATTCTATGTGCTGACGACGCTTTGGTGCTAATAAAAGATGAAAGGAGGAGTGAAATAGAAATGATTGGAAATGATGCATTAATGAAAATCTCTAAGTGGAGGAGGATAAGGTACCGAAATGTTGAAGGGAGAAAACTGAAGGTAAACAAAAAAATAGAAAAATTAAACGAAAACCAATGATTAAAATGAATGGAAGAAATCTTAAGCACAGCGAAAAAGGGAAATTTCTAGAGATGATTTGCTAGTGAAAAACTAAAATTAGATGAATTTGCAAATATGCATTAGATAGAATCAAATAAACATTGCTTCCTTGAATAAAATTTGCCCAGACGTCCAATGGGAATAGTAGTGAATCATCTCTTGGCCTGGCTGAGAAACTTATCTTTTCAATTTTTAGTGTCAAAATGATGTAAAATGCATTTCCTGGCATGTCATTTTTTGAATTTTCCAGAAACCCCCAAGGAGGGAGGGGGGTAGTCGCCACCCCAGGCCATCTCATTCCCCCAAAGCATATTACTAGTTACGTCACTGCTTCAGTTTAAATATATTAAACCTGCAGATCCAACATGCTTAAATAAAAGGTTGCCAGTCACTCAGCCATGGATGGCTTACTAGTTTAACCCTGAATGCCTAAAAAAACTACACTTTCAGGATAAAAGATTACAAAGTCTAGGTCAAACATTTTAAACCAATTGGTGAGAATTGAATAACTTTTAGCGGAAACTGAACTGGATACGATTTGCTTGTAATTGCTCTTCTTTCATCTGTGGCCTCACAATAATAAACTGGCAAGGTAGGCCCTTCCAAGTAGTGCTGTCACCAAGAATGACGTTCCGCAGTAGTAGCCAAGAGCCTTCTGCGTCGTGAAAACAAATGAAAGTCGATAGGGTTTTAACTGTCTTATGGTACAAAACTTAAAATGTCGTAAATTTATCAATTATTTCCATAAATGTGGGGTAAAATTTGGCAGCCCTGGCTTCTCTCTGCCTACAAGAGCTAGTTTTGCCTCATCCTTTGAACGAGTGTTCAGTTCGTTTGAGTGTTTAAACAGTTATTACCTGTCTTTTCTGACTCCCATCACGTCTTCCAAGAAGAGAATAATCAAAGAAGAACATTGTTTCGTTCGGTATAAGTGGAAGACTGTATATTTTTGATGAAGTGACTGGAAAGCCAACATGTTTGATTTAAAAGCAAAATGTAGTTGTAGAGAAGGAATTTAACGTTCGCAGGCATTATCAAAGTAGTAATACTTCAAAGTATGATGAGTATGGAGGAAAGTTGCGTGAAGACAAAGTAAGGGAGTTGGAACAGGACTTGAAAATTCTGCAGTCTCTATTTAAAAGTGCATCCTTCGAACGACTTTGTTTTAGTGTTGTAACAGTTATTACCTGTCTGTTATGACATCCGTCACGTCTTTCAAGATAAAAACGTCAATGAACAACGTCATGTTGTATTTTTTTGCCGGATTGAATGGAAAGCTAACATGTTTCATATGCAAGCAAAATGTAGTTGCAGCGAAGGAAATTAACGTTCGCAGGCATTGTAAAAAATTGTCATGCTTCAACGCATGATGAATATGGAGGAAAGTTACGTGAAGAAAAAGTAAGGGAGTTGGAACAGGCCTTGAAAATGGAGCAGTCTCTATTTAAAAGTGCTCATCAAAACAGTGATGCTGTAGTTCGGGTATGGTACAGGATTGCTCGTGATATAGCAGTGGCATTGAAGCCTTTTTCAGAAGGAAAATTTATAAAGAAATGTATGTTGATGGCGGCAGAAGATGTATGCCCTGAAAAACGTCAAACATTTGCAAACATAAGCCTTTCAGGAAACACTATTGTGTCTAGAATTAATGAAATATCAGATGATCTTAACAGTCAACTAAGAGAAAAAGTAGTAGAGTTTACAGCGTTTTCGCTTGCAATTGACGAAAGCACACGTGTTAGTGGCACACCACAGCTTGCATTTTTTATTCTTGGTTTTAGTGAAAATATGCAAGTGACTGAAGAACTCGTGGAATTGGTAACAATGAAGGGCACAACAACAGGTGATGATATCTTTGAGAGTTTGTTTGGAACATTAAAAAAAATCGATGTTGATTGGGCAAAACAGTGAGTCTGGCTACTGATGGAGCGCCTCAAATGGTTGGTAGAATAGTTAGCGAAGAAACAAAGTCAAATGAAAAAGTACAAGCTATGAATATTTCAGGACAAAAAATTCGCAGTATTCACCGTATTAACAATTCACATGTGAGGGGAGGGAAGTGTTTTTGAATGACAATACTAAATGGAAAAACTAAACGAAAACCATTTATCAAAATGATTTAAATAAACTTTGAGTGTTGTAACAGTTATTACCTGTCTGTTATGACATCCGTCACGTCCTGCAAGATAAAAACATCAATGAACAACATCATGTTGTATTTTTTGCCGGATTGAATGGAAAGCTAACATGTTCCATATGCAAGCAAAATGTAGTTGCAGCGAAGGAAATTAATGGAAGTTAGTTGACTTAGTTGACTGTTTTATATATTGGAAAACACCCCCTCATGTATGTATAAAAACGTTTAAAATCGAGGCGACGTCAAGTAAACGCATCATCGTCTTCCATTTCAATATAGTTTTGCTGATTTTCTAAATGTCATATTCCTGCAGTCGAACAATTAAAATATCTAGCGGTGATTAATAGTGAAAAACTTAAATCCGATGAATTTGCAAATTTGTATTGAAAAGGATCAAAGAAAATTTCTCCGTTTAATAAGACTTGCCCAGGCATCCCGTTAGAATACTAGTGAATCATCTCGACAACTCTATGTTCGTTTCGCTGAGAAACTCATCTTTGAAAATTTTTGGTGTCAAAATGATGTAAAATGCATTTCTGGCAATGTCATTTTTAAAACATTTTCACGAACCTTCCAAGGAGGGAGGGGGGAGTTGCTACCCCAGGCCATCTCATCCTCCCCAAAGTATATGTATTCCAAGATACGCCACTGCTTGAGTTTAAAAATATTAAACGTGGAGATCTAACAAGCGTAAATAAGCGGTTCCCAATCCCTCAGCTATGGCTTGCTAGGTTGAACCTGAATGCTTAAAAAACTGCACATGCAGGAATAAAGATTGGATTTTTACGACAAACATTTTAAACCCACTTGTCTTATCAATTGGGTTCTTCACGCTTCAAACCAATGTGAAAGTAAGTTTACAGTAAGGAGGATTTTACATTGATGTCAGCAGAATGGTTTCAAGGAAATATTTTGTTTCGGCAGATAAAACTCTAAATGTTTTATATATTGGAAAACACCCCCTCATGTATGTATAAAAACGTTTAAAATCGAGGCGACGTCAAGTAAACGCATCATCGTCTTCCATTTCAATATAGTTTTGCTGATTTTCTAAATGTCATATTCCTGCAGTCGAGCGATATTATTTTACCTAATCATTGATAACATTAAATTAGGAAATAATATTTTCAATACATTACATTAATATCCATACTAATAGAGTATACCCATGTACAAAAAACACCAGTTTGTTAAAAATGGACATTTTATACAGTCAGTGAAGACTATAAAAAATGAACATGAATGAATGGCATGAATTTACTGTGTAGATATAATGAAATTTCCTACCCTTACCCAATGAATTCAAATCTATTCGAAGAAATAAGTTTTAAATAAACGAAATCTAAAAGACCTTTTGAGTCGATCCAATACATAGATAACCTTTATTGATTTAATTCGTAAACCTCTGACTTAAGACGCTAGTCACTTGGCTTTGTAACAATATTTATTGTCGCGGAATTGCAATTCCTCAAGCAACATTGTGTCCAGTGGTGATGAAGATCGGATGGCGCGTAACAGGTCTGCGGTTCGTTTCATTCGCAGGAAACCTGCACGCGGTTTTTAAAATTAGAATTTTATGTATTTTATTTCGCATAGCTTGCAATGGTTTTCATCAAACAGTGAAAGATATTTTCCAATATAAAGCATATTTAGAGGCACTTCTGCTCAAAATAATTTTTTTTCGAGCAATAGTACATTAGGTGACGAAAAAATAAGCGGAATATACCTTGAAGGGTTTAATGAAAGGATTTAATGGCGCAGAATAAGCTCTTTATTTCAGTGAAATGATACAGTTACCAAAATTAATACAAAATTTAAGTGGGATAGGGTATGATAACTTACCATTGTATTCTGTAGCCACTTATGAAATCTGTATCTGATTCTGAAAACCTGTAAAAGAAATTGTCCGAAGAGAAGGAGTTTTCGCCGCCAGAAATTCATCTACCCTGTGTGGCCCATGATCATTTACTGACCTTAAAAGAATATTACACTGAAAAAGTTTATGTTTTAGTATTTAAGTATTACCAACTGCGTAATATCTTACGATACAAACAGTTGACTCATGAAGCTGGGTTAAGCATAGTAGAAATCAAATCGCAGACGGTGTTTCATATCCATGATTATAAGTAGTTTATATATATATATTAAGTAGAATATCATGCATTCTATCATGCAAGTTCAACCCATAATACAGAAGGGGATACATCCCCCTCGAACCCACAGAGAAATTTAAAAAATATTTAAAACTGTTGTCTAGTTTAGACGCTGAATAACCGCGTCTGCTTAAAGTTAATTTTTAGTTCGAAAATGATGTCAAATGTATTTCCATGCATATTATTTTTTTCAAATATTTTCCCAAACGGGGGTGGGAATCGGCTTATTTATTGGCTTTTCAAACTCAACAACAATGAGTTCGTAATCCATTCGAAGTAATTTCATATTTTATAATAAACGAAGGCGTGATCGTCATAGATGGGAGAAAATGAAGTTAATTATCATTATTTCAAATCGTAAATTGATCCTAGAAGCTAATCACCGCTGCATGGTTTACTATTTATTGTCGTGTGACCGTTTTGCATAGAGTGGCGGTCAGGCCAAGGTTCAAGGTGCTCGGTTCTCGTGTCTTAGTTCGCTGGTTCCAATCCAAGTATGGTAGCAATTTATGCGTATTTAATTTAAGAATAGCTGATTTTATTTAAATCCTATACTTTGCACCGATAATCATCTTTCTCCGTAAGGGATATTTCTTACATTTATCATAGTTTGAGTACCATCTGTTAAAAACAAACTATTTGTGTAAATGTCGTTGACGGGTTAGCGTAGTACATCTAATCGCCGAGGTCCAACATATTGCGCCGAGGTTTCAATAGTTATCACTAAAACTCTCGAGACAGCAGCGTCTTGCTTGGTGGACCTGAGGGGTCAACATTTTTCACCCGTGTTTTCTTACCGATGGACCAAATTAAGGTGACGGAGGGTCCCAAAATAGAGCACCTAAGAGTTGCACATTCGCTTATCTTGTGTACGCAGCTTTTTTCACTTGGAGTTTTTATATTTTTCAACCATAGCGTTGGATTCCCTTAAAAAGTGAGATGGAAGCGCTTGATATGGAGGCTTCACCCCTTCACATTCTGTGGGTGCCGACGTACAAAAAATATTAGGCGGCCGAAACCGGGTATATTGTCCCGGGAAATTTAGTAAACTGTCAGTTTTTAGCCTTTTAAGCATTTTAGACGAGTCATATGATCAACATTTCTGTTAATTCGAACCTCGATATATGGACACTCCGGGGGAAATCGAGGATCAGGGTACTTTTTTTCACTTGCATTACGAATTTCTGAGGGGGCTCAGGCACCCTCAGGCCCCCTGTAGTCGGCGCCACTGACCTGTGGTAACTGACAGACGCCACCTGCGATTGTGTACCTGCCTCTAGTATTTGTGTTCCGATTATTCCGTCAACTTCTACCATCAGCTTCATTCTTGAAAGAGCCTTTTGCTATTCCTGTGCTTTGGAGGTTCGCTGATGATTTTTACGAGAAGAATGTTTCCTCTTATTCCTTAAGAACCAGTGTGAAATATAACCGGTGTTTTGAACGGAGTTTTTAATGGTAATCTTCTAGAATTTGTCATGAATTTTTCGTTTTGACCACGCATACACTTTTTATTACATTAGATCACCTTTTTTGTACTTGTTTATATCAGGGAATTAGCCAGTGATTGCAGTAGTAGATCTCTTGGTGTAAAATTATTGCTGGACCAGTGCGGAATTGATTTAGTATGTTAATGAGAATTTTAACGCCATTTCTGATGTAGTCGCAATTAAAGTATTTTATTTGAATGTAAGGGAATTAATATGTTTTGATGAAATTTTGTTTTCATTTAATCGTGCTTTTTTTCAGATATCAAGAAGTGATGAAAATTTGTTATGCTTAGGTTAAAATTTGAGCACTGAATTTTTAATAAAAGTGATAATTTTCCTTGTAGATATTCTTCATCATTTCCCTGATTTGTGTAGATATTCATTCTCGGCAAAGGAGTATTTGCGCGTTTTGGTGTGTGATTAAAAAAATTAAATCTCAATTAGGCTAACTCCCCAGTCTGAGAATAGTGAGGCACTTTTTTAACTGCGATATTTATTACTAACATTTGCAAAAATCAATGATGCGGTGAAACACCAGGCAACCATGTTCTCCGGGATCTGAGGTCACTTTGTTCCGTGCGTTTTCATACATACCTTTTTAATTAGAGCATTCCCCTCTACTGCGTACACGGAGTTTGGAAAGAAGCCTTGGGATGACTTATAGACTAAATCTAGTTATTTTGATTCATTTTTCTCTGTTACGGTGACGACTTGACTCTCTATCAATTTTCCTACCATAAACTACGTAATTTTATTTCTCACTCTTCGGTTCTTGGCTTTGCGTTCGCTTGTAATTTTATTTCTAGTTTACGCTAAATGAAAGAACTCAAACAGTGATGACCCTTGCAATTATACATTCGTGAAAATTAGCTAACTGACTTATAAGATAACGGTACATTAATTAAATCATTCCTTTTCCGCTGGAAAAACTAACGGAATCGTTAGCTCAAGTCAAAAAAGGATGCTACGGCATTTCTAAAAAAAGAAGAATTTCATCAAATAACATAGAAATATATGATAGAAAATTTGGACCAAGTTATGGGACGTAGTGGATCAGTATAAGCTGCGGTAGTGGATTCAAACGAAGGTACTAGAAATATCTGGCTACAAAAACGCTATCGACTATTTTCAAAACATTGACGGTAATCGACGTCAATAATAATGCCAATAATAAATGATCGGTACAATGGGATGGGACGAGGTTAATTGTACTACCATAATCGTCAGTATCAGCCTAATCTTCAGTCTTATGTTATTCATGTTATTTATTGAATAATTATTAGCATGATGGCATTCTTTTAAATTTTTATCCATCTTTGAATTGATGATTGAAGTTGGAATAAGTTGGACGATGCTTTATGTATGAAAACAAAGAATATTAATACTAAGTATAAAATAAAGCCAGCAAAAGATGAAAATATGTATTCCTTATTCTAGCTCATTATGGTTTACTTTTGAAATATAGCATTAGTTTTAAAATTATGGCTATGTTCAAGTGAATCCTATGGTCAAATTCAACTTGGACGAAAACAACTATGATTTTAGAAGTATCTGACAATGAAACGTTTATTGAAGGTCAAACTGAATGGGATGGTTTCCTATTATTTTTATTGCCCCTTCATTTCACGCTTTTAGATTTTTAAATGACGATATCTATTTTTCGCTGTTAAATAAAAAGTTAAATATTTCAACCTCGCGAAAACGCGACGGCTAAGTATGAATTCTGGGAAAAGCCCGTCTGACGTCATCCTGGTTCCCGCTGCCACCGTGTTAGGAGACCTTAGGGCAAGGGTATGATGAGATATATTTCCCTGAGCGTGGAGTCACGTGGAGTGACATCGCATGGGCGCCAATCTGGCCTTTTTCAAATGAGGTTAAAATTGACCATTGCCATTCGTCTAAATTGGTATTTCTAAAAACCCAATAGTTTGTATATTATGAATACACTAATGGTGGGTAACGAATCGCAATCATTTCCTTTGGTTTTCTTCTATAAAGTAAACTACCCTATTATGGGAAGACATTACAGACTAGGACTGAATGTGTAATATGCAAAAGTAGGCTCAAGTGACTACGAGGTACATGACCTTCTCATATTTTATCATTCATTATTTTCTACGGCAGCTTGTATCAAGATCAGCATGCATCCCCGCCGCATTTTCACAAAAGGCTTAAATACGACCTGACGTGGTTTTAAAGGTAGACGGCGCAAAGCCGTTCCGAAATCATTTAAATTATTCTGTTCGCTATGCATGCATAAATTTTCAGTGAATTATTTTACTAACACGTACTGAAAAATGTCGTCATTAAGTGACTGTGCATTTCCCAATGTTACCTTATTGAAAAGCGGGTAGCCTTAGCCATAAGAGTGTCTATGACAACTCCGCAGTGGTACAGCAAGATTCTTAGACAAAAATATCTCTTAAAAAGCCACTGGAAAAAAGCCTTATGTAAAAAAAAGCAAAAAATGTTGAAAGTATAATGAAACATGCAATCATATTCAAAGGTATAAACTCAATGTGTGATCTGGCAGCACATCCCCTGCACGTTATCCAACCAACAGTCGTTCCCAGGCGCCAACCTGTCTATATACCCACCCTGTCGCCGACGAATAAGCGTCCTAGCAGGCAAAGGGTGGCAAAACGGTCCGGAAAGGACAGTCGACCGAATTTTGGGCTCTGGGGATATACCGCAAGGTCACTGTGCGGGACATATCCTTTATTAATTGCATAAACAAGGATATTATTTCGGATGCATAAAATGTTAGGTCTTTACCCTCATCAGGACATTGTACACTGGATAGAGAACCTGAATAGACATTCACATTGCAAAATTTTGGAAGTATATTTAAGGCATTTACCGCCACCATGACCACTGCCATACCCTCTGACTTAAAAATAGATAGGGTTTCCCATTAAGCTCTTACTTCCGTTATGTCATGAAAGGGCACCACACAGGCCACCTGAAAAGTGATGGCATCAGCAAATACACCAAAATTTAAACATCAAGCTCCAATTCTCGTGGGCTGTGCCACAAATTCTCATCCCAGAGATGGCTGTCTGTCTTACTTTGTCTGTCTTCCAGCTTGGTCTTTAATGATGAATTAAGCAAAGCGTTTGATGCAGACGTTACACGATATGAAGCCCATCGCCTTAGGGATGTCTATGTTGTGACTCTAGTCGACGTGAGTAGAGTCTTTTTTACTTCGCAGGGAATACAATCCTTGTTTGTGTAATGAAACAGCAGTTTCCATTTGCGCCATGTTCTTTTACTACAAAACAACAACAACCACAAAATGTAAGCACATGTATTTGTCTCTTTAAACAAGAGACAAATACATATGTGCTTACTAGTGATGGGTCGATCATGAACGATTCGATCAAAAAGATTGAATCACTAGGTGAATCAAATGACTCATGATTCATTTCGTTAAAAAAGTCGATCATCAATCATCAATCACTCCGACTTCCGGTTTCATATCAATCATCTCGGTTTCCGGTTTGTTTCAAAATTTGGAACGATAGATGCTTGATCTCTTTTCCTCAGGGCAGAAATAGTTGTGAGAAAATTAAATACTATGTTATGAAGAACTGAATACTTGTGTAATCTTTTTCTTAAATGTTTTCCAGCAGTTATCAGTATTAATAACAGCAATACACGTAAAAGGAAAATATTAAGATGACTCCTGTAGGAGAACGTTAAGAAGTAGAAGTTAAAGCTGGTTACATTTTATTGTGCCGTTCATAAAATTATCCTGCCGATCAGATTCATGCATATTGTGTGGTGTATTTTGTGTTATATTTTCATCAACTATAGTTAGAAATTATTTTATTAGTGTTAAGAAACTGTGGCAGTTTTGCCTTCCCAAATATTTTCATGACACTACTTCCTTCATTTTTGAAATCTAATTTACTCATCTAGGAATTCACAATCAAAATAGTATATGAAATGATAATATGGATAGCAATCAGCGTTACCAATGCTCTTCGCAGATGAGGCAGTATTTATTCGATTATTCAAAGTGATTTATTACATCCATTGATTGAGTCTTTTCGATCTTGATTCCTTTTGAGTCTTTTCGATCATGATTCCTTTTGAGTCTTTTCAATCATGACTCCTTTGAGTCTTATCGATCTTGATTCATTTGAGTCTTTTCGATCATAGTGATTGAATCAATTGATTGAATCACTTATGTGACTCGAGTCAAAATGATTGAATGACTAAAATGATCGACTTTGCCCATCACTAGTGCTTACAAGGCAAGCCACTCAAGGCGCTGGCGTACGTGGCGGTAAACATAAAAATACATGCAAACATATAGCAGTCTAGAAGCCGAATCCTCACTATAATCGACATTATGTAGTGGACTCGTTACAATGAGTTACCACGAGAGAACAATTCATCTCATAAGCATAATTTAATGCCCTTAGATACATCTATTGTGTTGTTGGTTTCAACACACACGTATAGAAATTAAGGGAAATGCCCAAGTCAACCTCAAGAAATGAAACAATGCTATCAATTAGGTGAACATTTACAGAATCAATTTCAAGAACCCAGTCATCTAAGTAACAAATTATAAGTGTATGAAACCGAACATAAATTTCATTGGCCAATTCCTGGGCCCACCTTTGCGTAATCGCTGGCGACAGTTTATGGCCCATGGGTAGGCGATTATAACAACAGTATTCCTTGTTAACGGAAACGCCATAGAACTTTCTATGCAATGGTTGTATTTGCCAAAAGGCAACAGTCAAGTCTAACTTACATAATAAGAAACATTTATGAATGTACGTATTCTATTTCCTCCAAGGAAAAACGCGGCTTCTAAAATGCCTGATCCACACGGAAAGGTCGTGAATTTTTCACGAACCACCTTAGATCCGAAAGTACATGATTTTTAGGTAGTATTGATTATACATGGACATTAAAAAAATACGCCGGAACGAACGAATGCTGCGTTGCCACGTCTTGCGCGCGAAACTTTGCGTCTTGGTAACCGGTACTAGCCCCACTCAGCCCCGTTTGGCAACATGACATTGATAAAAGTGATTAGCATTCACAAATATAAATATTTTTATAGATTAGAGGTCATAGAAAATTTTTAAATAAATTAAGAAGTGTTTCTATCAATTTTATTTTTTCTTTCGGGGTAAAATTTAGGACTAGATAGAGTTTAAACATTTTCGTTATTTTACAACAAAATATGCGTTTTAAAAATACGCAAAAGCCATTTTATTAATCTAAATTAATGTTTGCAACTTATTGTGGAAGATGAATGTTGTAGACGTAGTAGTTTCACCTAGGTTGAGTTACAAAGTTCATGAAGTTGACAAAACGGCTAATTTTATGGTGCGCGGAGTCATTTATTGCACTTGCCTGTCTTGATTTTTGAATTTTTTAGTAAACAAAAAGTAAATTAGAAATAAGAATAAAATTTCCTTTAAAATGGCATATCATTTATTATTATAGCATGTGCTGAAGTCCAGATATAAATTTTCAAAATACAGCGGCACATCATTTTGACGCCGACAGTAGGACCACCAGGGATGAGGCCGTCTCCCTCCCCTCCCTCTCCTCCTCACTTATTGTCGCTCCTCCGGCAGAAGCTCTTTCTCCGTCCTATGGCCTACCATTTTTCGTCACTGAGATACATACTGCAACATATTATGATATTAGTCTTCACCATGCATTTCCTCACCTTGTGCGAAGTCAATGTAACACCTGGTAGATATGAATCATAGAATTTGCTGAGACGCTGGGGTTAGCAGCCACTAAAAAGGGTTCTCTCGCTGACCCTTCAAAGTTTATAAACTTTCTCCCCCATCAGGCAGGGTTTTGAAAGTTCTTATGTCCACCCGCTGAATCGTCTTCTGCGAAAAGACAGAAGCTAATACCACTGCTGCAATTGGCATGCTGTTGCATTCTCACGCCCCATTTTCTTTCGGACCGCATTGTGAATTTTTGCCGTCGGTTCGCTGTGGGGGAGCTTCGTGTCTGCTCATTCGCGCTGTTATTCCGTGCGCTTTACTCTTGTTCTGCACTGCAACACGACCTAAATGCTTGCAATTCCAATTTGTGTGTAGGTGTGTGAGTAGGCACAAGCGCATGCATATTAGGAACATAGTAGTTTTGTGTGTGAAAATGGCGCCAAGAAGGCGATCAGATAGAACCAATACCTTTGCCCTCGGGATCTCGGGAAAAGAGAGATCTCAATTCTCGGACACCAAACGCCTACCGAAATTGCGTCATCTACTATCAGTTTTATTATTCCGAATGAGAACTTTGAAGCACATCATAAGCGTCAGTGCTATATAGTGATGGGTCGGTCATGAACGATCGAATCATGTGACCAGGGTCATCTCCGAGATTGATCGGTGAACGGGATCATTCAGATGACCGGGAGGGTCATTTCCTCCCGTCGGTCGCTCGTGACCGTGGACCGCCGTGGACGTTCTCCATCAGTCGCGATCGTCGGTCATTCACGATTGTTCTAGACGCAGGTCATTGATTGTTCTAGACGCAGATCATTCGTGATCGTGGTCGTTCTCCGTCAATCGCCAGCCATTAGGTCATTCGTGATTGCTCATTGCATAGGTCATTCTCAAACACAGTCCAATCGCTATCATTCTTCTAAGATGTCGCGGTTGATGATCGTTACTCGCGACCTGAATTGACCGTTTTTGACTGCTCTTTCACTCGTGGTGATGATTGGCATGGTATTGCAATCACTTTTAGGGGCAATGTTCGTAATAATTGTAAAGTTTTTTTATAATTGACATTTCAGGGTACCTTTGGCCTTCATATCTCAGGTGATATGCCGAAAATTTTGAGAGAGCCCAGTTTTCTCTCATGCCTTTCAATCAGTTCCATTATTTATATTGACTTTCCATAATATAATATTGATCACTAACCCGATGTCCCACGAATGATTGGAAATTATCGTTGATTTTGTATCTTGAAAAACAATAAAAGGAGTGTAATAAACAACATTTAAGGAACATTCTGTATTTGTAAATGTTTTGAAAGTAATTAAGATAAGAATTAACTAGTTTCTGGTTTTATCAAGTGAAAAACTTTATAGATTAATAATAATAATGATAACTCGTCTCTCGTTTAACAAGCTACATAGATATTGCCCTTAAGAAGAAAGCGATAAGCGGGTCATGATTGACAACAGAGTAGTGATTGCCCCCTCGGTCGTGATTGTCTATGCGGTCGTGATTGCCTACTCGGTCGTGATTGCCGTCCACTTTCCACAATCATGACCTCCCGTTCATGACAGAGTCACTCAAATGAATGGTCACCGTGATTGGGATCACGAGAATGACCGACTAAGTCCATCACTAGTGCTATAGAAGTGGTACACACCGCTCTCCTGATTTACGCTAAAGCTCGGAGAGCAGCGTTAGACAAGTGTAATGCGATCCGAAATCTTAAGAAGCAGTTCAAACTTTGGAAAAAATGAAAAAGAGTAAGCCAGGAACTATTCACATTAACCGTTTGACAATCAAGCCGTTTCACATTACAAGAAAATGGCGAAACGAATGCATGAACGTGAAAATGATTCCATTCAGTTTCTGAAAAGAGTACCCGTACCTAATAACGTTCACAGTAAAGATTAAAATGTTTATGTCGTCAAGTTCCATGAATATTGCAAAAACTATCGACTACCGTATGAATTTCTCAATAAATATCCTAATGATTGGGAAACGACAGAAGGCTACCAAACAGTTCGACAGCACATCAAACAATTGAAGGTGGTGAATGATGTGACCGAGAGGTGGGTGGCCCTAATCACGGAATTCAATTGTTACTCACTATTACTAACTAAGTGTTACTAACGACGAAGAACAAAAGAATTATTTGCTGCAGATTGTTTCCCAATTTCGAAAAATGATAAATGAGGGTACGAGGAAAGAGCTTGTCCAACTGAAGCCTGGCTTTGTTGAATAACTTTCTCAGTAGGCTAACATATTTGTTACGATTTTCCAAAATAAAGTTAAGATTGATTACCATACGTGCCCATATGATTTGGTCTACGAAAGGAGTTCGAAATCTAAATTAGAGAGAGAGAAAGAGAGTCACTAAAGCATGTGAACATGGCGGGCGACCGTGGGTGAGGGGGTGGAGGTGGGGGAAGGGGTAGGGGAAGGGAGGGGAGGGGGATGGCCTCAGCCGTCTTTTGCGCCGCGTCGCTTAGTGCCACTCTTGGCGCTAGGCTGCGCGGGCCCCAAAGCCTATACGGTGAAAGATACGCAAAAACCGACGAAAGTTTAGTCCTTAAGGATCATAACTTACCCTGATTACCGTAAGTTTAACAGTTTTTGCGAAATTGTATGACAAGAAAGGGATCTTGATATCTAGGCGCGTCTCCCTAACTTGTTATTTTAACTTTTTCGAAAATTTTTTTTTGCCTATCCTTGTATACCCGAGGGTCATCGAAATCCGATTGACGATTTTGAAGTTTAAAAAAAAATGATTTTTTGGGACAGCCTAACGGGATATCCGTGGAGGATGACGATACCCAAGGTGATAGAAACTGAGGTGGTCTCACATCGCTGTCTACGTTTCATTGATGACGTCACGGCAGACACATCGCTCGGCCGCCTGGCGGGAACAACGTGCTGTTCCCGGGTTTTTGCTGTCATATATTCTTAATTTCTCACCGAATAGCTAGATATGTCGATGAA
The DNA here is from genome assembly GCF_921293095.1 of Ischnura elegans. Lineage (NCBI taxonomy): Eukaryota > Metazoa > Arthropoda > Insecta > Odonata > Coenagrionidae > Ischnura > Ischnura elegans. Next base: position 744,736 of record NW_025791659.1, on the reverse strand, counting down.
AGAACTGTGGATTGGTGGTATATATGTTTTGCATTTGATTTCGTTCGATAAAATAGCCTGTCATAGCATGTAAAAGTTAAATAAATAAAGGACGACGTTGAACGCTGGCTATTTTTCTCGCATTTCCCAACGCACAGATTAGTCACTACCGAGCTGAATAAGCGAAATTTCCGAAGAGCAACTAAAATTGCCATTTACAAAATCAATCTTACTAACCCGTGAACACAAAATTTCGTAACTACTAGTAAGTACTTCTAAAAGGTCAGGCCATTGGTTGGTACATGCATGATTCAGTCAACCGCTCTTTCTTCCTCTCTCACCTCCTAGAATGAACTCGTATGTCCCTAGTCTTTGATGTTGGTTACCATTGTCATAAACTAAAATATAATAGAATTTATATATTTCTATATCTAGTAAATATATTTATTTACTTAACCCTCGAGCGGGCGCGCTGGTGTATGGAGTAAGCCAATCTTCGATAACCAAGGATTTCAACATTGTAGAGGAACTCAACTCCCGCGGCGTATAAATTACGCCGCGCGACCGGCCGTGTACCAGATGTGTACTTGTTTATCTATATCGCCTATAACATACAAGCTTGAACTTGAAATTTTCATAAATTAAGGTAATTTTTTTACAGAAATCGATTGTTATCATATAAGTGCATATATATCACAAATGCATGTGCACATGTCGTGGACAAAGTACGCTACGCGCCCGGTCGTGTAAAAATAGCATGCGCCCGCTCGAGGGTTAATTTACAAGTGTTTTATGCTTCGGCCAAGCTATAGAACTTTTGCAAGCGATGAACTGGGTGTTCCCTAATTGATATTTTTCACCTCAAAGGACCCTCGTTTCTCCTTCTCTTGGGGACACGCCAGCCTGTAATTTCTTCTCTATTTTTTTAGCTCTTCTATTCGGAGATCTTACCAACCACTCCTGGTACTGACAGAAGGCTCTCTTCCAAGACAGTCTTCAAAAGCCTTCGGAAGATTTTCATTTTTTTTGAGCGGAATAATTTCAGTCTTCCTGGGTCCTGACTGGAGATATTTTTACTGTTCTCCTGCAGTTTGTCCATAATATTCTTTCACAGATTAGGCAGTTCGTCTTTTGGAAAAAAACGTGCACCGCTTACTGGACGTTGATAGCTACCAATCCGACAAAATTGAACGTCAAATCAGTTTTAGAACTCCAAATATGGCGACATCTTGTGGTTGCAGTAATTTCTCTACGCCCTTGCACCCCACTTCTTTTTGTAGGTTTTCATCTTCCTCTCGTGTCGCATAGACAAAAAAAACATGATAAAATTTTCCCAAAAGTCATGGCGGGGTGACTTTTTGACAAGATTACATGTCACAAAGTCACCACACAAGGTCCGTGCATTCCAGTTTTTGTCTCATATTTTCAACAAAAATGGCTTGATTTAATTAATATTCTAGAATAATTTGACCAACATATTCATAAAAAAATTTGCATACCTGAGGAAAGATCTTAAGTTTTCCCGGCGTATGATGATGTTGAAGTTGCTCCGGGTTTCCCACCGGGTAAGCTCCTCCATCTCTGCCGACATTTCGATGGTCGTGTCGTCCATCCCCCTACGAAAAAATTTTATAAAGCTGTTTCAAATTTTATACAATCTTATACAGTGGAACTTGGTTATAAGGGCATCTGCTGTAACGTCAACTCGGGTTTAACGTCACATTTTATATAGACCAGCCAAAGTTGAACATTTTATGTTGTACGAAAACCCGTTTATAGCGTCAAAAATTTTGCAATTCTTAGGCTGCAAAAGTGGTAGTGTGATTGTATTATGTCCCAAAGTTCACAGAAACCATGTGTAGAAACATCAAAAGCAAAAACAGGTCACAAGCTGGACGCTGAGCTGGTGAGGGGATGCAACTCTTCTGGTGTCTGGAGGGAGCGGGGGCTGCCCCGCATACCTGGTTCTTATCCCTTCCCACCCCTACAAAAGGTCCGTTCAAAAGAAGATCACAGATTTTTTTACAGTAAAGTAAGATTTTTATTTGTCCATAAAATATTTAATTGTGAATAATCATTTTTATATTAACGTTTTTTTATTACACACATTCCAATGTACGAGTCAATTTCAATAAATATCGTTGAATATAGCAGAAAATTTGCGTTTTTACTTTGTCCTTTCACTCAGATTTAAGGAACCCTTTCGAGACGGCGGAGTTTTCGTCTTAGCGTGACTGCTGTACTGAGCCCCAAGAGACTCTTCTTTCTCGTGGTACGGAGCATTTTTGGAGGGCATTCGTTAAGAAGGGTCTCGCTGAACCTTTTTCGACCCCTCCACGCTGGGACTTCGCATTATCTCGGACTCCGAGAGTAGTTGTGCCTCCTCCTTTCCGGGTTTACGACCATACCTGCGGCATTGGTTCGCGGTCAACTTATGTATTGCTTATATGTATTTAGCAAATGGATAATTGTTTCTTGCACGTAAATTATAGACATAGAATATAATTCTTCATTTTAATCTGAGCATTGTCAAATTTTAAACGAAGTTCTAAGGCCATTATTAACGCATTTAACGCAGCAACAATTTCCATGTTGATGTTTATACATAACTCGAGATATGAGAATATATTTGTCGTAGAATTTCGTTTAAAAATTGTAAACGCTGCTCAAAAGACAAATAATTCAATTCTTAGTGTATATTTCTTGAAAAATGAACAAATATTTATTTCGAAAATTGACTGTATAAACAATTGAATGACCTCTGTCCCTCACCGCTGAGAGGGGATATAAAAGACGAAGGGTCCGGGTACCTGCTCCCGGATTCCGAGGGTTAATCCTAAACCCCGCAGGGTTGCGTCCTGAGACAAAGACGTCATAAACCCACGATCGTCCTAAAAGGGCAGGGGCTAGAAAACGTATATATACGGCTTTCGATCTCCTGGCCGGGAAAATCTCACACGTATATATACGCCCGTCGTCTCCCGGGCTGGAAAGAACTGGGAGATAGTCTCAATGCTTGTCCCACAGGGGCCAGTAAAACGGTGGAGAAGTGGATTAAGGTCACTATCAATATGCATTATTGCAAATGTTTTCAGTGGGAATTCATGAATTCAAAGCTGTTTCATCTCCAAGTATTCCATGTCTGTTCTCAGTGCTGGCAGGATTGGAAGTCGGACACAAAGTGTAAGGGACAGAAGGTGAGGAGGCATGCTGGGGGTACAGGGGCAGGACCTCCATTGCCTCCCCTCTCAGACATTGAGGAGCGGCTGCTGCAAGTCATGGGGCAGACAGCATCTGTGGGCATGGAGGTCTTAAAAGACCCCATTCAGGTAAGCACAAGAAACATTTTGCCTGGTTTATGGCAGAAAATGTGCCATGTTCTATGCTGCAGTAATGTATAATACCTACTGTACTATGGCTTAACTTAACTGGCTGTAACACTTATCTCTCTCATGGTCAAATAGAAATGGCTGCCTGGCATAAAAAGCTGATGCTGTTATAAGGACATTGCAGTTGACTCTATTCAATGTAATTTTTCTATTCAGAAATTCCTTCTTTCAGGTCCAACTTGAATGTCCACATCAACCTGCCACATCCAGTATTCCTCAGGAAAACGAATTAACATTCGTGTTTCCTGAGGTTTGCACATCACCCAGCCCCACTCCTCCTGCCTCACCTCCTGTTCCTTCTACATCGCATGACCCCCCCAGTTCAACCCCCAAACCTGCAGGCGAAGCCTCTAAGGGAAGGGGGAAAAAAAGGAAGAGGGAAAGAAGTGGTGAGTTTTCTTGCTATGTGATGATAACTGCTTGTCAATTACTTAGTCTGAAATCGAGTGGCATCTTAAAATATAGTAACTGAAAGTATCTGGCTCATTGGATACAATATGCATAAAGTAAGGGATATTCAAATAATGCTGTGATTTGTCATAATCATATTAGTCTTCACTATTTTCATTTAGTTTGTTAAAAAAGTATATCTCCATAGGGTATTTGGGTTATCTTTGTCTCCATACCAGCCAGCACTGAAACATCTTTAATACAGATGGCATCATTGGAAACTACTCCCAAGGAGCAATATAATGTGTTTATGGTTGTTAAACACTTTTATCTTTGAATGGAATGAAATTAATACCTGACATTATTTGTAATGAAACTTCAATTAAGATCATTCATGTGTAATTTCCACAGTCAGAACAAACATTTTGATGCTCATGACTAAGTGAGTATATGCTTAGTGAAATGCAGGTAGTCATTTGATTGAAAATCTTAGAGCAATATTCACTTTTTGATGGGGAGCAATCACAAAGTTACTATTAGAAGGGCAGAGGCACTTTCTGCATAGTTTGCTAACATGAAAATTACCATTCAATGCAATTTTCCATTATTTTCTCTGTAAGGTATGGATATCTAAAATATTTTCAATGTAACATTTCATGCCATCTCAAAGTATTTATTTATTGGCTTTAATCTTCTATATAAATATTTGGTTCATAAGCATACATCAATTTCAATTTTTTGGGAAGACTAATGCATCATGAATAAATTTACTTCAGATGATAACTCCACTATGCTAGATGAGCGAATGGTCAGTGCAGTTGAAGAGATAAGTGCTGCCATGGTCCAAATGGCGGAGACCTTCCAGGCTGTTGGAAATGAGTAAGTTAAATTGAAAGAGGACAAAGGTATCCATATATCTCTCAAAATTTTGAGGGATTAGAGGCTAAGTTTAAATTTTTTTATTATTTCACATTAAAATTTTCCACTGGCTGATGCCCACATTGACAAAACATTAAATAAAGTGGGTAAAAAGGAAAAAGGTCAAATTTCACAATGTAAGAACAGACAAATTATATACATATATAATTGAAATAATTTTCAATGATAACTTTTCGAAATGCCTGTGTTAATTGGTAGAGAATTCTGTCCATTTCCTTGCCATAAACTCTTTGTGCACCTTAGTATATTCTTTGCTTGGGATATATAAAAAATATTTTTAAATATAAAAATATGCTGACCGTGTTTCTCCTTATAATGCATATGTCCAATCTCATATTCAGTCTACTTCCATCACCATCGTTGTATTTATATCTACACTACAACTTCTTCATATTATTCATTCCTTTACAATCATCATCACTGGTCAACAATCCTAGGATTGGTTTGACGCAGCTCTCCTCTCCTCCACTCCTATCAGCTAATCTTTTCACACCTACGTATTTCTTCTCTTTCACATCTCTCTTTACTTGCTCCATATATTTTGTTCGAGGTCTTCCTTTTCCATTCTTGCCTTCCACCTGTCCTTCGACGATTGTCTTCATCAGGCCATCATGTCTCAAGATGTGGCCTATAAGGTTGTTCCGTCTTCTTGTTAAGGTTTTCATGAGGCTTCTCTTCTCTCCTATCCTTTTTAGGACTTCCTCGTTACTAACTCGGTCGATCCATTTGATTTTCATCATTCGTCTGTAGCACCAAATTTCAAAGGCCTCTATCCTTGCTTTCTCCGCTGCTCCTTTACAATACCTCCTGATATTCATAAACATTAGAAAACAATCCTAAGATTGGTTTGATGCAACTCTCCCTCTCTCACTCCTATCCGCTTAACTTTTTATAGTGATGTATTTCTTCTCTTTTGCATCCTTTATAACCCTTTGTCCTATGTAATTCATTCGGGGCCGTCCCTTGCTCTTCTTTCACTTCACCTGTCCTTCTATGATTGTTTTCATCTGGTCATCCTTCCTGAAAATGTGGCCAACTAAGTTGCCCCATCTTCTGCTTAAGGTATTTAGGACGCTCTTTTCTCTCACTCTTCTTAGCTTCTTGTTATAGTATCCCAATTAAAACTGAGAACCTTTCAATGATTCCAGAATTATAGAATTTTTATTAGGCCTTAAGAGGATGGATGTTCATAAATTCAGGGTATGAAATCCAGTCCCTGGGTCACCTTGCATTTTGAAAAAGTTTCTTTTAGTGTGTATGAAGGCTTCATATGGGATTTGAATTTAGGAATTTCCCATCAGTGGTGTTCCAGCCACTGCCTTACCACACTCCATCATATAACCTTGTACTTAAAAATACATTAACTCATAGATGAACACATATTAATGAAATAATCAAACGAAACACCTCAAAACAATATATTAAAACATTTGCAACAGACAGGAACAAAAAAAATCAGGAAATTATTTTGGACTAAAAACTATTTAGGCTAGCAGCTAGACTAAAATGCAGTCAAACTCTCATTGATTGGCTAGCCGGTTAATGATGCGCTGCCTAACAGCCCTAGCTTGTTGGAGTAGGGCCATTTGTGGCATCTGCTCCAATGGAAGTCTTTCCGGAGGTAAATTTACCTCCTCTTCCACCTCTATGACCTCATGATTCAACCCTCCTCTGAGGCACATATTGTGCAGTACTACACAGGCGTTGACTATTCTCCCTGCCTTCAGTGGAGTGTAGTCCAGCACCCGATGCCTTAGTAGACAGCGGAATCTAGATTTCAATAGACCTATGCATCGCTCCACTCTATTCCTTGCTCTGATGTGCAGGTGAGTATACCGGGCTTCTGGGGACCCATCAGGCGCATTTAAAATGGGAGTGTGGAGCCATGGCTGGTGAGGATATCCAGAATCTCCTACAAAATCAAAATAACCTCTTTCATGTAAATACAATTACGTTAAATGCACAAATTGTGCAGTAATTACTGTGGAAAATATCATGGTACATGCCAAGAAGCCAGCAATGTTCACCAGTTCCCCATATCTGCCTTAGAAAATTCTTTATTGTGGATTCATTCCAGATGTAGGAATCATGGGTGCTTCCCCCAAACCGCCCAAAACAATTTAAAATAATCAGGTCACTATCACATACCTGCAAAAAGATATTCATGAAAAAATATATTACTTTTGCCTAACATTCGAATAATTACAGTCATCAAATGGATAGCTTTATTTTTAATTGGAGTGATTGGAAAAATACTATGTTACTAGATATCCACTTACTATCATAACATTGATTGAATGATATGATTTCCTATTTAAAAATAAATGTTCCTGTTCTTTTGGGGCTTTGATGGCTACATGTGTTCCATCAACATACCCTATCGTTCCAGGTATTTGTGTGGCAAGATAATTCCTGGGTGAAGAGAAAGTATATATGTATGTTATTATTAATACTCGATTTCTCTTTTATAGATTCATCGAGTTCCTTAGAAGACAATAACTTCGATACTTTAATTCTAATCATATGATTTCATGTAAACCAAATTGTTTTTTTCAATAAAGTAAATTTATATTTTAATTTATTAAATTGTTAAATGAATCAATAACTTTGTAATGTTAATGATAAATAAATCAAGAATTAAAAATATACTGATTCCATACTTGCGAATCACCCTGCTCCTTTCCTCTCTCTGCAATGGAAAGTGGATCCATTTTGTTAGGATATCATTGGTGTTAAGAGCTTCAGTTACTTCTTCGATGGCATTGGACACGCTGCTTTGGCAGAGTCCAAGATTGCTATCACTGCCGGTACTTTTTTGATAGCTCCCCTGACCATAAAAATGAAGTGCACAGAGGACCTAAGTAAGTAATTGGAATAAGTCATTAGCGTGTAAGTCACACACGGAGATCATTTTATTAGCCGTAATTTATTTTAACTTACTTTTAGCTCAATTGGTATGGCAGTGCTCCTCCGTGCTACTGCCATGTGTGGTCTCAACTCTGCCACAAGTCCACGCACCATATCCTTTGACAGGCGGTAGATCCCCTTGAAGACTACCTCGTCCACCGCAAAAGGGTCTGATGAATCTCTTAAACCACGCAACCTAGCGCGATTGATTGCAATATTTTGCTCTCTCTCTCTTTGCCGTCGCCTTCTTCTCAAAAAGTTAAGTCCCCATATCGTATCCATAGCTTTAGTTCAGAGTTTCATCATGCATCACAGATCAATCGATGGTAAGATTTTTATGTTCAAAGAAATAACATGAAGATTAAAATATCATAATTATTCTAAATGGCAATGACGACAAATCCGTTTCACCATTCGAATTGTAGCTCTTATTATGTTATATTAGCCTCAAATATGAAAGTTAGTGAAGCATCACTTCTGCCACAGCCAAAATTGCAATATTTCGGAAATAAATTAACGAATTCATCGAAAATTTTTAGTGACATTATGTTTTCGTGACAGTAATATTCCAACCTAACTTCATCAATGTGTGTTGATTGTCCATATTGGACTTTTATTGAGATGATTAATTGGCTATGGCATTATGGAAACGTTAGTAATGACGATGATTACTTACCGATGCAGCTTAAAAACTCCATATTTAATTAATCGTGAAGATGCCGGCCCAAACAACGTGAATGTATTAGTTGCATACCAACTTGCATGAAGTAAATTCGAACGATAACATAACTTGGGCATTTTAATTTGAAAACTTGACTATTTCATGACTTCAAAGAAAGCTTCAGAAATATTAGATATATTCAATTTCTTACTCATACCTCAACGTAACTATAATCAACATAACACGATACACGATATTATCATCTTGGCCAAAACACAACCGGGGATTGATTCAAATGTCTACAATTCGAAGCCTGTGAACGGATTTTGTTATTGTGCCATGTTTAAAAGTAATTAAATTAAATAGTAACATAATTTAAGCAACGTGGTTAACCTCAGAGGAAACAGAAATCACGATATACGAAAGATCGCCAAGCCTTGAACAAGAATCCGTATTCGGCACTGAGTATTCGAAGCCTCAAACCCCTTCGAATTCGCATGCCGAAGTTCGATACGAAGGTCGTGCCGAAGTTCGGAGTGAAAAGCTTACGTGGTCGCAACAATCGGGAACCGCTTCGAGTGTGACGTAACTTCGGCTCAGCTTGCCGAAGTCGAAGTCGAAAGTTCGGATTCGGCGTTTACGTGGTAACCCTGCTGGAAACGTCCACACGTATATATACGTGTACAGTAGGGAAAAGGTTAAGTCTGCTTTTTTATAACGTCACTCGGGTATAACGTTAAAAATCTTCTGTTCCCTTCGAGGACCTCATAACCAAGTTCCACTGTATATTGCCATGGTAATGTATATATGTGAATGTAAAAAATTTGAAACATGTTTATACAATTTTTTATAGGAGTCGTCATCAGGGCTTGACCATCGAAACGTCGGCAGAGATGGATAACTTCATCCGGTGGGAAACCCGAAGCAACTTCAACAATTTGCACACCTGTTTTATATTTACCTAACCGGCTAATGCACTTGACCGGAAATCTGGGGAATCCGGGTTCGAATCCTGATCGAGGCGAATGGTTTTTTTCTTAGTTAATTTTTCGCACCCTTCCTTGTATTTTTCTGACGAATTCTGAAGTTTTGGTTATTATAATTTATTATATATTGACATTTATGGATTTTATATTTTCATAAGACCACAAATTTATCCTAATAATAATGGAGACAAGTAGGGCGGCCAGACTTTATAGTACTATATCCGCGGATATAGTACTATAGGTGCGCAATATATACCCAACTAGCACAGATTTTGCCTTATCCCTAAATACGAGGATATTATACATATATGCCGTGACGAAACCTATCTGAAAGCAGAGATAAAGTATGAATAATACACGCCGTTTTTTGGGATAAATCGGAGATGCACTTCCGCATTTTTGGAGATATGCCTATCCTTACGCCGTATAATTGCCGCTAGGTGGCAGCTGTTCCGCGTACGATCGCTGCGCTGCCACGCGAGATTCATGAGAACTACGTGAAAGTAATGTAATAACCGTAATAACATAAATTGGCTTTCGATGAGGAAAGATTCAATGCATTACTTTTCATCATTGTATTTTAGCATCAAATATGCCAGAGACATCTCACGAGGCATATATGACCACTCTGTCTATGAGGTCTGTATGCCTATGAGATCATATCTCGTGAGATTCCTCTGAGATATTTGATGCTACATGGGATACTGCAATACAATACTGTATAATAACATACACGATGAAATATAATGCACTGAATCATTCACCATCGAAAGCCAATACCGCATTAGTCTCCACAATGAGGTTTTTTTTCACTATGTTACACATTCGCGCAAGTTTAGGAACATACCAAAAAATCCGTTAGAAGAAGGTGGAAAATAAACAAAATTATTGCTCTAAAAACGATATATTTAAAGAATGATTCGTCTTGAAACGATATACAATACACTAGAACACGGAGCAGTCCTTATACCTTCATCGGTAAACCATAAATCTTACTGTTCAATTCCTTACATCACATTATAGAGGAGACAGGTGAATTACCTTACGTATGGTTTCTAAAAGCACAAATTCGAAATCCATTACCGTTATACCCAAGAATTTGGCAATTACGATCACTAATACCTCGCATTTGTTAACAAATCACAGCACTGTCGATGATTCCTTCATTAATATCCACGACAATACGGGATGTTTTGATGTGTCGCCACAACTGTACGTACCGTCGTAGCCTACATCGAACTCAGGCACACAAAAACGATGCTTAGGTCGCATTATCACTTTAACTATTATTGTATACACAAAATAATCAACGATTTTTACTCACAAACACCACTATACACAACACCAAAAATGTAAACACGAAGCCACTATAATGGCTTTAACGGTAATGGAGGACTTCAGCGCTGCTATGCGGCCAATTTTGGCAATATGGTACCATGACATCCCCTCCCCAAACGCTTGAAATCGTGGAAAAAAGGGATATTACACATGGAGGATAAGCTTATCCCCACAATATCTGATTTCTCCAAGGATAAGTTCAAATCTGTGCTGGCTGGGTACAGACATATTTGGCGGTTAGCTATACAACAAGGCCACAGTCCAAAGTTAGTTTTGACTGTGATATGGCCGTGGAATGAGACCTCTAGAGTCGTTCCTGAGAGTCTCAGATGCATTTTTAATGTGTCATGAGACTCCTCAGACTCAAATTTCGAAGACCATTTTTAGGACATAATGACATTTAGGGGAAGTCTCAGAGATATCTCCGAAGGCCTCAAGAATATCTTTGAGGCAGCAAATCAGATAATGGACTTGGTACTTGAGGCAATCAAAGTTTTAATAGTAATTCATTGACGATTTCCTAAATATGTCATTTCTCTTTCGCGGGAATTTTAAAATTTTGACCATCGCTCTATGATAAACGATTTTTTGTTATTTTGGTAAAATTTCGTCGATTTTTTTACTGCCATCATCACAAATAAGCATCGTTTTTTATTGTTAATTTTATAAATTTTTCGTGAATGACCAAATAAAATTTTCACTTCCTTCGCATTTTTTTTAAGGAGTTGCTCTTCAAAATGACATGGATATTTTATTCCCTCTTTAATTATTTCAAGTTTTTCACAATTTAATGTTTTTTTAGGATTTTTATTCAATCGAATTTAAAAAATTTAATTTTTAAATTTGTTTGTCTAACCCGACCCCTATGAAAAAATTGTATAAACCTGTTTCAAAATTTTATACAATTTATACAATTGCCATGGTAATAGGGTTGTTCAAGCCTATCAAAACGGTCTAAAAAAACGAATGTATATCACTTCTGATGTAATTTCATTTTGATTGGGATGAATGACAGATGCGTTGAAAAAGTAATGATGGATTTATTAGCAATCAAAATTCGAACAATTTTAAACGCCGCCAAAAACGGTCGGCCATCTTGAAATAGAGGTGATGACGACACAAGCCTGTACGGCTGGCCTGTACCCTCGATCGCTCGATGCCAAGCTGAGTACTCTGCATGCCGACTGGACATTTGCCAAGGTTATTCCTTATTTTGAAATGGCCTATGTTGTGCATGAAGCTTCCGGATGGATCAAGGCGACATGAAATCCATTCTTCAAGTTAGGTAGGCAATGTATGTAGCGTTGACAGGAATTGAAAGTTTTGTATTGCTGCATTTGCTAGGAAACTACGTGCAGTGAACTTTCATTGTGCTTCTAGTGCAAGTGAACACAATTTGTGCCCTTAATGTACCCCTAAGTGAATGATTGCATATAGACGATGAAGTAAAGAGTGAAGTGAGTTGTGAATGTAACTGCTTCGACGAAATTATTTATTTCTTCAATGCTAGTTCAATCAACCCTATACATTTCGATCTAAGGTATCTAACTATTGCCTAGGGGATATTTTTCATATTTGAGCTAGTTGTGCTTTAGGGATACATCAAACGCATATTAATTTTCAATCGTTTGTTCGCTTCTAAGTTCCGTTTGATTTTATTACCTATTCATTTTGAGCATTCACGAGTGTTTACATTTCACGAATTTCGTTGCGCTGTTGTTTGTTTTTGTTTTGGTCATATTTTGGTTACGGTAAGAGTACGGGTAAGAGTAATAGTGAAATTCGAAGTTTTTTGATGTTACAATAACCGGTTTAGCTATTTGTTTCAGCCTATTCATTTCATTGTCCTCGAAATGTCAATGTGAAATAACGTAAACTGATTCTAAGTCGTTAGTGATGAGTGAGAAGTGAGGTGTGGAGAATCTTTCGAACTTCAAGGAGTGCAAATTCTTTTAGCGTGTGCATAGTGATTGGAAAACCGATTATCATGTTTTATTAGTGTTTTATATTTATTGTGAGTCAAGTTTTTCATTGAATCAGTTGATTCGGAATATATTCGAATATTTCGTATCAAAAAGACAACTCGTGAAATGTGTACGTTGTAGTGCTATTTATGATATGATGAGCAATAAATATGTACAAGTAAGGGTAATTTTGCTTATTATTACTCTTATTAAAGGATAAATTTGGATTTTCTTTAAACACTGATCTGGCGGCAGACGCTGGAGATCTTGAAAAAAAGTGGAATAACCCTGCTGAGCCACTTAAACAACACTGCAGTAGGGCATCTACAGGCTTGTGACGTCACACATCAATTCAAGATGGAAGTAGGGGTTTTTGGCGTAACGTAAAATTTGTCACTGTTTAAAGCCTTCTCTAAACATGTACAATTAAGAAAATAGCATAATATTATTGTCATTGCTCCTTCTGAAGCACGATCTTTCGATTTCCTAAATAAAAAAAATATGGTGAACAACCCTATTGTATAAATTGTATAAAATTTTGAAACAGGTTTATACAATTTTTTCATAGGGGGAGGAATTAGTATAATATGAGCTGGCGATAAATAAAAATAATTCCAAAAACATAGGAATGTGTTTTTGAGACTTACAGTAATCATACTTACGAATAAATATAATTTTTCTAACAATATGTGCTTTTAATATGTTTTACTTTTGTTATTTTTAGTTAAAAGCCGTAACATCCCTTAGCGAAAAAACTGTTGAAATTTCATCAGTTAATTGGGACAACTGTTGAATCCAACAGTAACTGCTGAATCCAACAGTAACTTCTGAATTCATCAATAATTTTTGGATTTATTAGTTACTGTCAGAGTTTACAGTTATGGATAGTTTTAACAGTTACTGTTAGTTTTTAAAGTTACTTTTAGTTTTAACAGTGGTCTCAATTTACTGTTGAATTCAATAGTTACTGTTGAATTAAACAGTTACTGTTGGATTCAACAGTTGTCCCAGTTAACTGTTGAAATTTCAACAGTTTTTTCGCTAAGGGATATCTTCTTCCATGGTAATATATTTTGATTGCAACGAAATTGCTTTCAGGAAAAATGTGTTTTCTTCGCTTCATATGCATAAATAACACATTTTCTGTTTTATGTCATTTTGAAATGTAATAAGGTATGCGCTTATTTTTAATTATAATCCCAGATAGCAATGTAAGCTGGAATCAAGCTTGATTCAAGCTTGACTGATCAAGGCTGCAAGCTTGCAGCAACCTGGAAAAAACAAGCCTGTTAGCTTGATTCAAGCTTGAATCAAGCTAACTAGTCTCCACCAGTCAAGGTTGTTGCAAGCTTGAAAAAACAAGCCTGAATCAAGGGTATGACACCTTCCCACATAGCAATGCAAGCTGGTAATAAAAGGTGGTATAACACTGTGTGCTCTTGCTAGCCACAGGTGAGTGAGTTAGTGTTATATATGAGTGGTGAGTTGTAAGTGAGTTTTGTGAGTGACTGAGCTTTCTGACCAGAAAATATTTCAACCTTGACACGACAAGGGAAAATCAAGTTTGGCAGCTTGACATACGCTGGACTCAGGCTTGAAACATTCAACCTTGACATGACAAGGGAAAATCAAGTTTGGCAACTCGACATAGGCTGGAAAGAGGCTTGAAAAATTCAACCTTGACATGGCAAGGAAAAATCAAGCTTGACATAAGCTAACATGCTATATGGGAATGTTACCAATAAAATATGTATAGCGTATTCAAAAGGGCCGCGCGGCAATTAATTAGAAATTTGGGATGACCTCCTCTGGGCTAACTTTACGGGTTCACAGTGGCACAAGAAAAGCGTGAAAAATTCTGGTCCATCCGATACTCGAGGGCAAGTTATTTATTATTATGCTATTTACTATTTATGTCATAGCATTTGTGATGCTGAACTAGGTTCTCATTAATACCTGAAGTGCTTTCCGATGAAATTAATCTACACCTCCCTTTATTTTCTTTCAAGGGTTCACTTTGTGATCATTTCATTTCGCGGTGATTTTCCCGCAATAACACCCAGAAAAGCCGTGTTTGCAGTGCCTCTAATATTCTCGGGGTGAGACGAAATGCAAATGTTTTATTTTTCTTTGCTCTGCATGTGGAACTGTTTTACTTGCACTCGTTCATTACGCTGCTTATTTGCTTTGAAACTGAATGCGTCATCGCACTTGCGTGTTACCTCTTTTGTTTGGGGCACTTGTAGTATGAGATTACTATGACATATTGAACTATGAATACATATCGACACTTTTTGACATTTTTTATCGGATGTGGGATATCTTAAATAGGAATTCCAAACGTTCCAGCTGTGACAAGCTGACGGAAATTTTTCTCACTACCCGAAATTTCAGTTGCAGCTTGTTGGCGGATTAATAGCGTCAATACATTTGTATCCGCTTTACGTACACATAAATTGCTATTGATGACATTAAAATGATTAAATGATAACATTAACTAAAGCCTTATAAGCAAAATTAAGCAATCATTGGAAATCTTAATTTCTCTAATACCATCTTACGTCAAGTATTGGAAATGAGCAATACAATGATCAAATTGATGTTTCTCGATAACCTCTTGAATGAAAGGTATGAATATAATTGATAAGCGTTGCAGGTCTTTCTCAAACAACAGTAAGTACCTGGCAGTTAGTACAAACCATTTAAATGGAAAGTAGCAAATACCCAGCACTGCAATCCCTCGGCGACTTTTTCAAAGTTATAGCTGGTTATAGCCAAATAACTAATTTATAGTGACGAAAATGAGGAAATATGGAAGGATTAGAGAAGTTTTATTACCATCGTGTTTCCTTTTAAGATCGCAAATTGATTTACGGGAGAATAGAACCCTGTCGATTTCTGTAACAATAAAGTCTGTTCATTGTCTGTCAGTTGGCTGTTCGTTCCCTGTTCCCTGACCAAGAGAGAACAGGCAGGCGACTGTTCGTAGAATGTAAATTGGAACGCCTTGTCTGTTCCTTGTCTGTGAGAAAAGGGTTACTTGTCTGTTCCCTCCCTGTTAAGAAAGCGGCATTCTCTGTTCCTTACCTGTTGGACCACAGACAATGAACAGGCAGGGGACTGTGCGCTGTCAGTTCATTGCCTGTTTTCTTAGGTTGTTTGTTCCCTGTTCCTTGACCAAGAGAGAACAGGCAGGCGACTGTTCGTAGAATGTACATTGGAACGCCTTGTCTGTTCATTGTCTGTGACAATGTGGGAAGATGGTTATTTGTCTGTTCTCTCCCTATGCGCATACTTTGTTCCTTAACTGTTCGCTGTTGCTAAGTTGGACATAATAGACAAGAGATAATTTATCTTAAAATAGAATTAAAAGTTGAAATTCATTTGAATGATTGTAAGAAAAACTTTTATTGTGCTTTCCCACATATTCCATTAGTTATAAAAATCTTGAATAGTTGCAGAAAAGCAAGCTTTGTCATCATTAACAGAACAACCACTACATCAACAAATATTTCACATGCCTTCATCAAAGAAATATGTACTTCCTTAAATTAATACAACTCGGATTCTGCACTATGTCAATATAATACGTGTGATTTTAAAAGAGAAACACGCCTTTAAAGAATATTTATGAACACGATGATTTTACTTCTCACAAACAAACCTACAAGAAAGACAGTCCTCTGACAATGTTTGTTGGTTCTTATTGGCGACGTAACGCACATACGCATAATACAAATACAATACAAATCTCAGTACTTGCTCAAAAACTTAAGAGACACAATAAATTATTAAATAAACACACTCAAGAACAAATATCACTTCACGACTTTCACTATCACTGAATGGATGCACGAATTACTTAATTCGTCACTGCGGGCATTTAGCACAGGTTAAATAATAATCAAATAAATAACTGTTTTCTCCGCAACCAACAACTTCACCACAACACAGTTGACCATGTGCTCGTAAACTGTCCGGATAACGGTATCGGTTATTGGCGTCATTGTTTGCGTTTGCTATCTTCTATAGGTAGGTAGCAGCACCACGCTATCTTTACGTCCTTGTTGAGAACCTGAACTGTTCACGGTTTTCTGTTCGTACCCTGTACCGTGAAACGGACTATGAACTGGCCCTTGCCTGTTGACTGTCCGTTCACTGTTGTCTGTTCGTTCACTGTTGTCTGTTCGTTCCCAGTCCGCTGAAACCACAGAGTACATACTCTTTGGCTGAAACATACGGCCCCTGCCTGTAATTGGCGAAGTAAAGTATTTAACGTGCGTAAGCCGAGCAGATAGCTAATATAATTTGCGTGCTCACTTCAATAACCGTCATCCGTGGTTGATGGTAATCGTGATAATGAATTCAACCGTATATAATTACTGTTTAAGTAGATGATATTTTCTTTGGATTCAATCAAACTTCCTTGTACTCAATTAAATTTGGATTAATCCAAATTGTTGTCCAAATTCCAAAACTTAAAACAATTGTTCGTACGTTGTTCATAATCTGTTCTCAAAATCTCCAAAAGATTCCAAACTGACAGCGAACAGGCATCATTTTTACGTAAATCGATAGGGTGTTTAGTGTTTGTTCACTGTTGTCTGTTCATTCCCTGTTCGGTGAAACATACTACCAACCGGCCCCTGCCTGTTAAAAGCTTGTTCACTATTGTTACCGAAATGCTTGTTGCCTGCCTGTTAAGGAACAAGCTGCAAACAGAGTGCAAACTGTTGGTAGGCTGTTCGTAAGTTGTTCCTACTTGCGAGTGACCCGAGATTGTTCGTTGGCTGTTTATACTCTGTTCACTAATCTCCAACAGGCTATCAACAGACTTCAAACGGACAGCGAACAGGCATTGTTGTTTCAGAAATCGACAGGGAACTGCTCAGGTGTCATTCCTGAAAGTGAATGTGATAACTGATAAGTGAAACCGAATGCAACCGATAATATGCATTCCTTTACAACTCGCAAGGAAAAAATAATTCAATGGATTAGGAATAATTGGGAGTCTGCTGTATTTAATAGTTGATTCCTTTTAAAATTGGTTTTCTTGAATGACTACAGTTTTGCACTAAACTTGGTGGGATTCTGTATTCTGAGGAGTTATGTTATTATAAAATGTTTTATTCTTTTTTCACCATTAGAAATACTCAAACAGATATGAGGGTGGTTTTATTCTCATCCTCCAATGGGTCATGATCAAAAGACGAAGTGATGGATGAAAAATTTTTCCTTTGCTTAATATTGAGCACACTTATAGTTTCCCTTCGACATAATCGCCTCTACTAAGGCATTGGTCGTGCCTTTGTACATGCTTTACTATGCCTCATTCGAGGTAGGATCATTCTTAGGATGTAGTCGCCAATGACTTCCAATGAATTATGCCTTTGTGCTGAAGGTCATTGCGTGTTTGAAAATGCTTCTATCCAAGGCACTCCATCATTTCAGCGTAAAGATGGTAGTCACACGGCACCTTGTCAACATAGCACGACGGGTGTACTAAAATATCCCATTGAAATTGCTCAAGAAGCAGTTGGGCTGCTTCAGCACTTAGGTGACGATCGTTGTCATGGATCACATCACTTGCAGAAGTCAGCATGCCTCTTTTTTTGTTTTAAATGGGAATGGACGTAATGTTTCACACTACGTATTTCACACTCTAGCCACAGTGCATTAAAATTTTCTCTTTTATGGGGAAGTACACTAGTGTTTCAAATGCACCAAACACATTTTAAAAATTAGAGTTCAGGATAACAAAATGTCGTAAAACCACAGTTTAAATCCTTTTAGTGTGTACTTGATTCGAGATAACCGTCTGTAGTATGGAAAAATGCAAAGGCCACTAAAACGGGTGTCAATGTTGACTATATTGGCCGTGACGTCACAAGGCAGTATCAGAAGGCAGCTTCTACACCATTTAGTTCTACCACTATTCTTGCATGGAAAAATTACTGAATTTGAGGGTATACGTTTTTTGCTGTCGTAAAATATCTTCCCTGCTGCTTCTCTTTTGAGTACATGACTTCATCATTACGTAATATATTAATATTCATTTACGTGTCAACTTCAAGTTTGGAAAGAATAGTGCAAATAACACATTGAATATTTAATAAATAGATTATGGTATTTATTTTTCTCTTGGTATATTTTGGTATATTTATCATGCCAAAACATTTTTTCGTAAGAACTGAGTCAAACTAATACACCTATTTCAGAGGTTTGCTGCAAGACTTATTCGTTGCGTATGTATTCACTCTGTCCGGAGCGTTTGCCCTTCGCCAATAGAATCATAGGATGTTAGCCTTATTTCCGTGCTGGCTGGTTGTTAAAGTGGTTTGCTGTCCAGGATGGGTTCATGAAAAGTTAATCTTGGTTGGGAGAAGGAAAATTCCAACGATTTACCAAATTTTGAACTATTTACAGTCGCTGAATTTTTGAAAAAGGAGGATAGATTGAACGCTCCTGAAATGTTAAGCCTAAGTAGTGAGTGGTTTTGTTTTTAACATCTTATGTAATTTCATTGGTATTGCTGAAATATTAAGTTATTTTTGACTTATTATTAATATTAACCCACTCTTATGCATGTTTATTGCAATGTCAGGGAATCTTACGGTGGCAATGCGATTGGTTTCGCACAAATCCGAAGTTACATTTTCAATAACACTTTCCTCGAGGATTATTGCCGTTTTTCTGTGACGTTCTCTGTGGACGACTTTGGTTGGAGCTTCCTAGCTCTCTTCCTGTCACTTTGGCAGTCAAATATCCAGGGAATTGTTCCAACTTTGGCCCTGAGCTTAATATAACCTCCCATCCATTTGTATTGCGTAAAAATTTTCGAAGTCTTCTTCCATTTGCACACAAAAAAATTGGTTAATTTGAAAGGCAATGGATTTTGGAATTAAATTTTTTAGTACATATATGTAAGAAAATTCAAGGAGGGCCAAAATACTTTCAGTTTATACATTACATAGGTCTACGTGGTAGATGCTATATTTTGACTCAACACACTTTCTGATATGAATGAGGTACCTACATATTAAGTAAATTATTATAATATAAATATCATTTAATCTTTCAATACCTTAAAATGATCTTCAAAACAGAATATTATTGATAGGTAAGAATCAGGAGCAGCCTAGAACCATTTATTCCGTATGGCTTTTGCTTTAGGCACAGGAATGAATATCTTCTCCAGGCTTTCATTTCGAAGTCGAGATGGAATTTGGAACAAAAATAATTTGTAATTCTTTTTTGGAAACATGTTTTCCGCACTAGTCGACATTTTTAGGAAGCAAACTCCACCGATTTTTTACATTTTTGCTACAAATAAATATATGGTATATTATTATTATTATTATTATATAGTACAAGTTACAAGTTGGCTATTTGCCAGGTGGTAACAGGTTATACAAAATAAAAAGAAAAACAAAAATATAGCAAATGAGATATACATTACCAAAATGAAACTGGAAAGTATTAAAATTCAGTGATATTAATTTTCCAATATTAATCCTCTACACCTCTTTTTGAAAATCCTTACGTTGTTAGGGTAGGGCTTAAACAGTTCTGCAGGGAGTCTATTCCATTCCGTAATTGTCCTGTTAAGGTACGAGAATTTCTTTACGTTAGTCCTTTGCGGCCGGCATTTCATCTTGAATTGGTGATCATGCCTACCAATATAGCTGGGGTATTCAATCTTCCTCCGAAGTTCCCCCCATGCCCCCATCCCCCCATAGGTTTAAATTAAACTATATTTGTATTACTTCTAGAAAATGTATGAAATTGCTGTGCAATCATCAAAAATTATTTTATTTCAATTTTTTTGCAGATGATACATGTAAATACAACCACATATATTTGACATATTTTCTTGGAAGTTAATCTAGGGTGGTCCTCATTTTTAAAGTTTTCGAATTTCCATTGGCACGCCCCCCAGTTTTGTTCATTTTAGGGAGAAAATAAATCATGATAATAATAATAATAATAATTTTTATTGTTCCTTGAGATCACATGTTCCGGTGACATTGGAAGTCGTCAAAATAAAGTAAATAATTAAAGTAATAGTTACAAATAAATGAAGTGATATAACATTTACAATTTTTACAGATAAAAGAAAAAAAGTTAAAATTTTAGTGGTTGATGGGCAAAGATTACTCCGAGCCCAACATAAAATCCTTCAGGCTATAATAGTTATTTTCTATTAAATATTTCTTCAAAGCATTCTTGAATGGTGTAGGTGGAAGACATTTAATATCATACGGTAGCCTGTTGTATATTTTTGATAGGGAGAAAAGGGGTCCTTTTTGGCAGAAAGTGCTATGGTAGTCTTTGAGGTGAATGTCATTGGTGGTTCTGGTAGCGTGATTATGGAGAGAACTATTTTTTGGAAAGTATTCAGGGTTATTCTTAACAAAAGAGGCACAGTTGAGTATGTACAGTGATGGGAATGTTAGTATTTTCAGATCATTGTAAAGAGGTAAGCCAGGTGCTCGCATAGAAACTCTGGCCATGGCTTTCACTGCACGTTTCTGCATAGAGAAAACTTTGTGGCAGCAGCTAGCATTACCCCAAAAGATGATGCCATAAGTTAGGTGAGGATATATTTTGGCATAATATATCATCTTCAGAGTATCAATGGTAGTTACTTCAGCCAGCTTTCTTATAATAAATATGCCAGTGGATAGTTTATTCATTATATAATCAATATGTGATGACCAGTCAAGGTTGTCAGTGAGGATAACACCTAATAATTTTGTTGAATGTGCCGGGTTGTCATTATTTTTACAATTGGATACCGAGAAAATCTGCCACATTGCACTTACAGGTTTTGAAATTTTGGTATTTTTGGGTATTTTTCAGACATAAGTGAAGACGATGTCACTCTCGGATTATTCTATCGCTTTCTTGACTTCTGCTATGACTCATTAGATACATGCAAAGTATCACCTGAAAGTTCTTTCATTTCTGCCCTGTGGTTCCCGAGATATCGCACCCAGAGTGAGCCTGCACCACCCGAGGCAGACGCTTTGGGTGGAACGCGGGTTTTATGCTCTCAATTTTTGTTGACCATTCTCACTCGTCGTTAAAGCATTAACGCATATGAATTTTTGAAATTTTCCTTCGCACCAAATTTAGGCCAATGTCCCTTTAAAAAGTCTAGAGACAATTTGAGTTCCTGGGCAATTGGCAAGGTGTATCATATGAGCATTCATTCCAGCATCATCAAAAATTCTGAAAAAAGAACTACACGAAGTCGTGGAAGAAAGGACTTCGATCATAAGAATCTGTAAAAGTATTCCCTGCGTCATATAACATAGACGAAACGGAACTTTTTTACATACAACTCCCCGACAAAACCCTTGCAGTATGAGGTATTTCTTGCAATAATGCCTCTAAAGTTAGGTAGTGCGCCTTAGCGATGATGTAGGATGTACGAGGCAATGATATTCAGCGTCAATTGTCCGAATGGACGTATTTATTCTCCGTTGCGGATTCACAAGGGTGAACTATTCGCGTCAGTGGTGGGAGTCGTACTGGCGCTCTCCTCCGTCACGTGGGTAGCCGAGCATCCCCTGGTGGCCGCTGGAAGAACTCACAGAACAACCACTCTCGTTTGCAGTGCAGTGGTAAACTCGGTGTATTATTTCAAATACGTCGCGAGCGTAACACTCAAAAAGAAACTTTTTTTCAACAACGGCAATTTTAATCACATCATTTTACAAGCTTAGCAAACTTTTTACCGTAGATGATGAAGATATTACATTATCTGATAGAAAGTCTTCCAAGGCTGGAACGTTATACAACCTTCCAACGTTTTCGCCTGTAGAAACAAATGTAATGCGTTATTTCACTTCACTGCCGCTTAACGTACAGAAACAATAAACATACACCAATGGAAACATTTGAGGCATTAAATAACCGCGATACTGTTTTATCAGTTAATTTTTGAATTTTCAGGGGAAAATACCAAAACAATAGAATGATCACGTATATGAACTAATTAAGTGCATAGAAAAATGGTTTCATCGGTTGTGCATTAGCATAATGATTGACGAAACAATGCTTTGCATGATTTTTATTCAATGCGGCGCTTATAAATTGTTTGAATAGTAAGTCGTTGTTTGAGTAAGGAAATTTAGTGATGCAAAAAAACATCGCCTTTCGTCAGGATTTATGCTTGCGTTTATCGGATAGATGTTTATCTGTCGCCACACCACTCCTGTTCCTGTATATCTGTTCGCAACAGGTATATTGGCGATTATTTGCTCCACCTTCGGTAAAGCGACAATTTGCTATAGCGAGTGTTTATTAGTGCACCGTGGGGTGTCGTTATATCGAGGTTTCACTGTATGTTGACTCAAGTGTAAACGCAACATGAAAATTATTAATGCATTAAATCTGTTAATATTTACTGAAGAGGTTTGTTCAAAATTGTAAAATACGTTGGAAAGAAGTGAGGAATTGAATTCAAAGTCTCAAATTTACGTGCAAGCAACAATAATCCATATAGCTAATTCATGTAAACAAACCATGATTGACCGCGAACCTATGCCGCTGGTAGGATTATAAACTGCGAAAGGAGGGAGACCAACTACCCTTGGAGTTGGAGATAATGCTGAGTCCCCACTAGAGATGAGCGACATATCGTTAACTGTGATTGAATCACCATTACAGAAAGATAGCTGTTGTCGGTGATTTAACACTCGAAATCACTGTGATTGGATCACCGGATTCAGTGATTAAAGCACAGGCTGCTACCAAGTTAAATGCGATATATCGCTACCTGTGATTGAAGAGTAGTAGCCAATCACTGCTGGTGACTAATTCACTGAATTCTCGAAATCTCTGCGATCGTGAATTTGGTGAAGATACCTTCGACTGCTACCATTAGTATGATACGGAATATATTCAGCTAACGGTTTGTATCATGATGGTGTGAATATAAAATTTGTTAGTAAATGCCAACTGATTTTAATGATTGGCCCTTATCAATTCCTTTACCAAATCAAATTTACTTAATTATCATATTTTAAACTCAGAATCAGAACTATTCCCTCAAGAATCATTTTCTATAAGTTTATTTGTTCCTTTTGCGGAGAGCTCATTCCTTGGAATTGGACAAATTAGCAGGAATAGCAGTGCCACAAATCACCGCTGACTTTAAAGAGTGATTCACCTCGGTGATCGCAATCACAGTGAAGAATCACTGTTACTGATGAGTAGCAGTCACAGGTATTGAAGTGATTGGAAAATCACAGTTTGGCTCTTCACTAGTCCCCACTAGGAAGGGTCAAAAAAGGTAGTAGATGATTGTGATTATCCACAAGACTCTTCTTAACAAATGATCCGCAAAAATGTGTGTGGTGGACCTCTTAGTTGAGAGCGCCCTCACCACGGCAAGCTACCTGGTTGAGGTCATTGCCCTGGGACCCTGAGGTCCCCGCCGCTGCCACCAGGGTACGCGAAGCCTAGCGCCAAGAAGGCGCCGCAGGAGGGAGACGCTGACGAGAAGGCGAGAGAGAAGGACTTCCGCGTGTCGAGAGATCTGTATCGCTCAAAATAGGAATAAATGTGGTCTAATATACTTTCGTGTATTAATTTAGGCGAGGTTAATATCGCACAACCCTAACCCCCCTTTAATGTGTATTACATGTGACTTGATTAATTTTTATGTCAATAAAAGTAAAGGTAACTCAGAATATCATTGGCATCCCCCCTCTTGAGTTTTTTTTTATTCGCTATTGTCGGCAAGTAAATAAAATAATTAAATTTTACGGAGAGGATTTTATTGGAAATAATAAGCCTCGTGTATCCTTGCATTAAAATGTATGTATCTTGGTGCTTTGTGCCCGATTTTATATTTTATAAAGATTTAGGAAAACATGGAAGGAGAGTGAACTTGGGATAATCTACAGCCAAAAAATCTGCAGTTTTCTGTATCATATTTTATGGTTGTACTTTTTATTAGGCAGCTTATTGTATTATTTACAACTTTTCAGGTAGAAACTTGAATTTATTTGGCTTCATTTCAGCCAACATTTCATCCTTTTGTGAGAACATTTCATCATCATAGTGGAATACAGTAGAACTTGGTTATAACGTCATCAAAGGGGCCAGAAGATTTTTAACGTTATATCCGAGTGACGTTATGAAAAAGCAGCCTTAAATCTCACGTATACGTACTAACGTAAACTAACGACGTATAAAACAACTGTCAACGTATGCGATGCTCACACAGAGGTAGATAGTGATGTGACTGATGATCTACCGTAACTAATGAAACAAACAATACAATACAGTGTGCCTGTGTCAGTGACCTTGTAGAATGTAGGGACGGGAAGGGATAAGACCCAGGTATGCGGGACAGCCCCCGCTCCCTCCAGACACCAATTAAAAAAAAGTAACTACGTAGGTTTCCGCAGTGTTCAGGTTCCAATTTCTCCATGTTTCCGGTGCAACCGCGTGGGTTTTTATGTGATGACAACAGTTTCATCTTCGACTTGAAGATGCTGGCAGCAGTGCCAGCGAAACTGTTGTCATCACCAACAAACCCACGTGGTTTTACCGGAAACATGGAGAAATTGGAATTAAACAAAAGAGTTGCATCCCGTCACCGGCTCAACGTCCAGCCTGTGACCTGTTTTCGCTTTTGATGTTTCTACACATGGTTTCTATGAACTTGGGACATAATAAAATCACACTACCACTTTTGCTACCTAAGAATTGCAAAATTTTTGACGCTTCACCCGAGCGTCGCAAAATTTGTTGACGATATAAACGGGTTTTTGTACAACATAAAATGTTCAATTTTGGCTGCTTTGTATAAAATGTGTCGTTAAACCCGAGTTGACGCTACAGCCGATGCCGTCATAACCAAGTTCCACTGTATTTAGTTTCGCCTCACTGACCACCACAACCCCACTGATCATTTCCATTGGCGACCAGCTGCAGCTAGTGGTTATATATGGGTGTGCATTAGAGAAGGTATACGATGATGAAAAAGAGCATGAAGTTCAAATGAACGCCGCTAAATGGCACTAAATGCACTGACGGACTAGGATCCTGAGTGCAGGTAGTGTAGGTGGCAGCTGCACCGCTACACTACCCGCGAGTTACTTACCAAATATGCACGTGCACACACTCGCATCATGTTGAGTCTTCTCCCAACACCCGTTCGAACGTGGCGTACCTCCCCTGCTTACCTCGTCCCGCCCAAGCACCCACAAGCGATCGCGTTGACCAAATATGCAGCCAGTCTGATGCCACAGGACACACACAGAGTGGTGAATTCGCCATCGAGATAGGTGTAGTATCCGGAGCTTCATATCCCATCTCTGTGTGGACAGGATTTTTATCTTTCCCTTTGCAAAGGTATATGTACATGGTTTTCTTTCATAACTCATTCATCTTTGGGTGTGCACTAGCTACCATGCGTATATGCACGTGCCACCACAATTGGCAACTCATTGTTACCTCATCTCAGCAAACGCTTACAACAAGTTGATGAAGGTGAGTATATATTTTGGTCTGCATCAGAATTGGTATTTCCTCATAGAAACTATGGTTGTGAGTGATAACATTCGAAAAGTGCCACCATAGAGAATTTTCTTTTTAATTCTGGGTTGCGTAGTAAGCGAGATATGTTTTGATTAATTATTTTTGGGTTTTCAACCAGGTTAACTCATTCACCAACTCACTCGATGAAAGTCCAATTTTACGCCAACATTTAAAAGTGTGATATTGGATTTTCATTGAGTAACACGCCTCGAAAAGAGGAGACAAGTCATCTTCCGAAACGTCAACCTATACCAATGAGTTAACCTTGTTGCAAACTCAAGAAGAATATGGCAGTTTCCTTCATCATCAAAGAAAACGAAAGGCATTGATTGCGATTCGTTACCCACCATTAGTATATTCTTAATATACTAATTATCTGGTCTTAGAAATCCCAGTTTAGACAAATGGCAATGGTCAATTTTAACCGCATTTGAAAAAGGCCAGATTGGTGCTAATGCGATCCCACTGCATGTGACGTCACAGGGACCTAGACCCTATATGAGTAGATAGGAGTTGTACATCGTGTGAGATTACCAATGCATGCATGAGTCACAGTGCTCAGGGAAACATCTCTTAATAATCACCTATTAAAACTACTTAAGGGCAGAAAGTTTCTTTCATTTGATGGGGTATTAATAATCCTCACTGTCAATCGTAATCAGTATTTTTTCTCGCATTTTCATGCGCTCGAAAATTTTCCCTTTTCATTTCATCTCTCTCTTGTGTTAGTTGTTACCTATAATCCAACACTGCCGTTGTCAACTTTCAAGGTAATGATTTGATATTCATTCTGTTTCTTTGCAGTCAATATTTCATCCTTTCATGCCAATGCTGAGATTGTGTGTTACTCCCCGCCGATTGTCGCCACCACGCATTGTTACAATTGGCAACTTCCTGTCTTTTAAGTCCAACTGACGCTTCCCTAGTAGAAAAAATTGTGTTCTTTTGGTGTTCTTTTTATGTTCATTCAGTGTTCAAGTGTTCTTTTGATGTTCTTTTGGTGTTCTTTTATGTTCACCAATTTCTTGGTGTGTTCTTTTGATGTACAATTTATGTTCTTTTTATGTTCATCTCAGTGAACACAAAATGAACATTTTTCTTTATGTTCATTTTGTGTTCCCTTTGAATTCATTTTATGTTCACCATGGTGAACACAATATGAACATTTTTTATGCGTTCATTTTATGTTCACTACGTTGAACACAAAATGAACATTTTTCTTTATGTTCATTTTGTGTTCCCTTTGAGTTCATTTTATGTTCACCATGGTGAACACAATATGAACATTTTTTATGCGTTCATTTTATGTTCACTTTGTGTTCATTTTATGTTCACCATGGTGAACACAAATTGAACATTTTTTTATATGTTCATTTTATGTTCACTATGTTGAACACAAAATGAACATTTTTCTTTGTTGTTCTTTAAAATAAACCAGTATAAAAATTCTCATTCCTTGGAGGTGATTGTGGATAACTGCAGTTCATGTGTCATGACAAGTAGCTTTACATAAAACAAGTAATACAGATGATTTTGGAGACTTTGTCTACCAAAAATGAGTTTGAATTTCGCCATCTTGAAATCCACAAAACTGTATTTTTTAGCAGTTTTCCATAATATTTCTAGAAATTTAAAATAATGGATTTCCGGGAAAATTATCCCAAAATGAAGGCATATCATCAAAAAATGGACATTGAACGATCCAAGAATGCAATCAAGGAACACCTGAAAACACTCTCAATATGTACTTTATTGCATACTAAACAGGGATAAGGCCTGAGCATTTGGCTGCTACAGATAAGATCGTTTCTAATAAAAAAAGCTGGAAATAAAGTGATGTGAAAGTGTTCATGGTAATGTTGGAACTTCCCTGAAAGCTTTTTCTTTGTTGTTCAACAAAATGTTCTTTTTATGTTCATTTTGTGTTCTTTTGATGTTCAAAAAAGTGTTCATTTTGTGTTCAAATTATGTTCTTTTTATGTTCACAGACGAGTGTTCATTTTGTGTTCTTTTTATGTTCTTTCTGTCACAAAACACATAAAAAGAACATAAAGTGAACATTCGGTGATCATAGAAGGAACACAATTTGAACATTAAATGAACATAAAAAGAACACTGAATGAACACACTTTTTTCTACTAGGGTTGCAACGATTGTTTTAACTTCCTGTCTGCTGAATCTAGCAAGCGCTTGCAACAATTGTTTCATTATCTCGCAAGGATGACGAGCAACATTTCTGCCATAAATTCCGAGGCATTTGCCAAGGAGAGGCTCTTTGCAGGGCTGTCAACAGGCTCACTGCTGCAGCACAAAGACATGGTGGACATGCTGGAGGACGTGGACGTGCGTGGCATGTGGCAAAGAACGCCTTTGCACGAGGGAGTGAGACTCGGTAATGTTGGATTTAACTATTCTCTTTAAGTCGTTGTTGTCACTTTGACTTATTGATCTAATCCAGTAACTAGTCAACAACTATCAGCCTTTGACAGCCCTTTGATCGTTTATTTTAATTTAAATCGACTAATTAATTAACTTCAACCGTTTCCCTTGTTGATTTAAATTAGCATTTCGTTAAAACAATTACTCAATCTCGTTTTGCTTAAACCATCTTGAATTCACTTTTTAACTTCTTTGTTTTACAGTCCACAACTTGACTCTTTTTCACTTTTTACTTTTTTCACTTTTCACAAAGTGCCTACAAGCCAATCAGAACCCATTGGATTTAATTATTCTCTTCAATTATACAAGTCATTGTTGTCTCTTTGACTTATTGATCTAATCCGGTAACTAGTCAACAATTATCAGCCCTTGACAACCCTTTGCTCATTTTTTTTAAATTTCAATTAGCAATCGATTAATTCATAAACTTCAACAGGTAAGGCTGATTGGGTTGAGGAGCTTCTTTCGAGAGGAGCTGACCCACATCTGATGGATGACAGTCGGGAGAGTCCTCTCTCTGCGGCTCAGGAGATGGTTCGCCTCTTCCCTAACGACCCCCACCGCTCCCAAGTGCTCAAGTTGGTCACATTGGTGCACAGAAGGGACGAGGCGATGGTGCAACGCCTGAGGGTATCTCCAAGCGCCCCAAGTGCCTGCCTTCTCCACGCAGCGTCGTCCGAGGCGTCCAGGTCAGACTCTGAAATTGCATCCCTGAAGACTTGTGTGGACACGTTGAGGCAGGAGATGAAGTCTCTCTTTGCTCAGATGAGCTCCTCCGTGACGGAAGCAAAGGACCAAACGCGTGGACGTTATCCGCTTTTGCCATCCCACGAGGCAGTGCAACCGTGGGCTGGGGAGTGCGCGACTGGCGGAGTGGCGGGTCTCGGAGATGGGACCAGCGCAAATTCATCCGAAGAGAGGCGCAAGTGCATCGAGGCCATGTTGGGAAAGACTCGCGTGGTTCACGGAGACCGATTCGACAGAGTGCGCTGGTTTTACGAGAGGATTTACGACCGGGACGACTTCACCGCCTTGATGCTGAAGCACCTGAGCGTGGAGAGTGAGGTGAAGGTTTTGGTGGACAGCGAGTCCACAAACATCCAGAAGATGAAGCAGAGGTTTACCGATTTGAATGGGCTCACGGGGAAAGGAAATCGTTGGACCGTGTTCGCCGACCTGGAATCCGAAACCGTTTATCTGGGTGTGGGGGAGGGGTTTAGCGACGACTTGGTCGCTGGTTGGTTTGCCAGGGCCCTCTCTCAGCTGTCTCTGAAGCTTTTGTTCTGCAACGGGGGTAGGCCCTATGAACGAGAAGATTCAGGGAGTGAGCATGAGTGGAAGAGGGTGATGGATCAGGTGGAGGAGGAGAAGAGGTGTAGAGGATTTCTGTTGGACAGATGGATCCATTATGCATACAGAAAGATATCTAGTTTGGCAAAGGACTGTTACATGGCAGCTACGGTTCCTGGGATCATTGCTCGGAGCGGATCCTCAGTGGGAAGATATCAGCTGTTGGACAATGTGCCTCTCCTCTTTGCGTTCTACTCAAACCACGTGGTGCCAAAGATGCTAGTCAAGACTAGGGTGAGTAGCATGGATTAGTGATGAGCGATATATGAATTAATACTATGAAAAGTAGCAGTCAATGTCGGAGATTTAATATTCAAAATCACTGTGATGGTATCACTGGATTCGGTGAAGATAGCATAGACTGCTATCAAGTGATATGCAATATATAAATAGCGAAAAAATAAATAATAATTATAATAATAATTCAATGTGATCACATCGCAGACATATTTTTTGATTACTGTACACAAAAATGATGCTATATCATTGGGAAAGGATAGATTTATGAGTAATACCAAAGCATTTGTATGCTTGAGATGCAGTTATTCTTGTAAAAATGGCGGTGTATTCATTGATTATATGTATACATTGCATATTTTTTGCACTTCCGATATTTGTTTTCATTAGTGTATGCGTGATTAGTATGGAAAAACATAACTAGCGACGTCAGTGTTATACACATTTGTATTCGAAATGCAGAAATACACCTCAATGTTGGAGTAGAAGCAAAAACTTTTACAATGTAGAAATAAATCGCAAAGAAAATAGCGTTAAGGTAAATGTGTGATTGATACAGATTTATTATGTTACAAGCGCCTACATGCGAGCAATTAGTAACAAACGTTTGCAACTCCTAAAATGTTTTAATTAAGGAAATACAACAATCTGCCTCACCACATTTAAATTTTTCAAATATTGACAGCGTCTGGGAACATAGGGCATATAGTTTACTAGAGGTGGTTAAAGTAAAAAACAAAACATAATCAACTTAACTTGTTTTACTTATTTATTGCTGAATTTGCTGGTCATCAAACAACTTTTTTTTAATTCAAAGTTTGACATATGTCAAAATTTAGCTCGAAGTACCAAATGATGAGAGAAACAAATTTGTTCCTGTAGGTTGACATCCTTCGGTAATGCCATTTATGTTGAGCGGAGGCTACCCACAACACATTGATAAAAAATATTGTTTCTGTGGTGATCCGTGGACGAAGTCTTCGTGCAAGCTTCGGTAGTTGGTCCGGAAAAATCAGGATCCACTATCTACATCGAGTTTTTAATCTCAACTATTTTTAAAGAGCCACCAATAAAGTAAGACAACAAACCCTTGACAACAGAAAAGTACATAGATACTTTTTATGTTGATAAAAAAAACGGCATTGTCTGTGAATATGCGAAATAACACTTTTCATAGAAATATTAACACTCCCCCTCCGACAATACCTGTTTTGAATATGCAATAATCATTTAACCACCAATCTCTGAATGAGTACCAAACAACACAAGAGATTATAATTACAGAAGACTCTCGTAAATACGAACAACGTTATTACGAAGTTCTCGTTTTTACGAAGCAAATCGTTGGTCCCGACGAAAAGGCCTATCCAAGCTATAGGAAAAGAAACGTTGTTACGAAATTTTCCTTTATACGAAATTACGAACCTCAGTCCCGGTCCTGGTGGTTACAATGTGAACTTTATTATGAAGTTCCACGCATAAGCTATGGCATTTAGATGGATATTCACTACGCTAAGATTTAGTAATCACGCCACGTTTAAGTTGTCCTCGTGTACTGTGACCTAGAGCATCATTTATGGTTATTTCTTCAA
The DNA here is from genome assembly GCF_921293095.1 of Ischnura elegans. Lineage (NCBI taxonomy): Eukaryota > Metazoa > Arthropoda > Insecta > Odonata > Coenagrionidae > Ischnura > Ischnura elegans. The sequence goes on along the minus strand of NW_025791659.1, from coordinate 713,005 downwards.
CATTCGCGCAACGTCATATAATAAGCTCCATTCTTGGGGAATCATGGTGACAGACTCATTACAGCTTGTAAATTTGATGTACAGTTACCTCTGCAACTCTCAGACTAGTTTAGAAGTGTTATTTGCTGGGCAAGTTACATATCCATTTGAGTTTTGTTTTAATGTTGAGGTAAAACTGGTTAATATTGAGAAAATATTTCTATGTGCACTGGAATAAAATATATCAATGTAATAAGTTAAAGCAAATTAAATAAAGTACTGCGTTAGAGCTGATATATAGGCCCTCTGCTCTTTTCGCCTGAAAATACAGTAAAATCCTGATTATTGTCTGCGGTTGATCCTTGTTGCGGATTTTCCACGCATAATTTTCACTCTTGCTCAGGGGTGACGACTTACAAAAAATATTGGGGGGGGGGGGCCAAACCGGGGACCTTGCCCCGGTAAATTTTTTAAGTAGTGAATTGTAAGTTTTTTTTGGCATTTTAGAGGCGTCATATGATCAAAATTAGAACTCTGATCACTCGAATCTCGATATCTGGACACTGCGGGGAGAATCGACAAGCCTGACACATTTTTCCCTCACATCTGTAATGAATTTTTGGGGGGGCTTGGGCCCCCTCAGGCCCCATGGAGTCGGCGCCACTGCTCTTGCTTAATATTTTCAGTGGTCTTTATGAACAAAAGAACTGGACATAAAATCACCGGAATTGCTGCATTAATGCTAGGATATACCGGGCTTTTTATTTTCGTTAGGATCCCCTTCATAAAACAGAAGCGATCACTCGCTGGCTACATTCCCAGGAGCACCGTATTCCTGTTTTTTTCCAAGCTTCTCAGCATGCGACTGCACTCCGTGATGACAGATACATGTCCCACAGCAGTTACAACCCTGGCAACTTTGGTTTTAGAAACCAGGCTTTACACGGAGCATTAATAACACGAGTACAACCGTGTTATCGCCACTAAAAAAATTGCAAACTGGCAAAGAAAGCTCTCAATGAGTCCAGGAAGTTCTTTTAAATAACAGAATAACTGCAGAAATAATAATATATTCTTTGTTTAACTTAAATAATGAACATTACAAGACATTAAAGTGAAATTTTGGGTTATCCGTATTTTCCGATTGTTCGTTCTCTCCCCATCACTAGCCCGGATTATCGGGAGAATGCTGTATTTAATCTCTATTTTCTTCTTTCAGAGCAATGATGTGGCCTGATGGACATTGCAGAAGAGATAAGGAGGGAGTTCCAGAACCAAAGACGAGGATCATCTCCATCACTTTAGTATTTCATCTTCTTTCTGTTTGAAATGAAATGTTCTCTTCTCATTCATGTTTTGTCAGTGGCGCAGCCAGAAATTTAGTTTGGGGTGGGAGGGTCCAAAACCAGGGAAAGAAAAGGAAAATTATTGTTTTTTTTATATTTTATATTTAGGGGGCATCTGGACCCCCCAGACTCCCTCCCTGGCTATGCCACTGCATTTTGTGTGCCAAATTTTATTTGTGGGCATTATTATTCAAAATAATTTCCAATATGTATTCTGTTATCTAGTTGAGCAGTGGGAGTGACTGTTTAGCTTTATTTTTTAATTGATCAGTCCTTTAAGTGCATGTTATATACGAGCACGTATTTTGCACTTGCCTATGCCACCCTGATTCATTATATTACATCCATGCACATTTTATTAATGCTCTCTCTCTTCTAGAATGCACTGTTTATTACTCAGAGATTCTCATGATCTTCTCCGCTCTTATTTGCATTTTGTCAGTGTCCATTTTCTACTTTTCCACAGCGGCCATATCAAACTGTTAAATCGCACATGTCCTTGTATTTTTAATATTGATTGTTTATTATTGTATTTAGTGTAATGTTTGGATAATTCGTGTGATCACTGTTCTGCTGTGTTTTGTACTCTATGGTAGTGCTCCTGACTGTTATGCATTATCTGGTGCATACTGAAGGTTAGAGATCCTTTTTACATCGTTTTTTTTGCTTAGTGGCTACAATATTTGTAATTTTGATAACAGTTTCCATTTTTACTTTAAGTGTTTGATGCATAAAGTTAAATTCACTGGAAAAATTGTGCATATTTTCTCTCTGCAATTTAATTTTACGCATCAAATCACAATGAGGCATTTTATTTTTAAATCCATTTGCAACATTCTCTGTTGTTGCATCGTGCTGGGTTTTGCTGTTTGCATAGTGTTTATATTGATTAATCCCCTCTGCAAGTCTTCCCAGAAAAGAAATAAAAGTGGGTTACCTCAGTTAATTTTTGTAATGTTAACACCAAGTTTTGCCGTTAAATTTATTTGTGAAAAGTAATATTAACCAAAGAAGTCATCTATTTTATAATTTTTTGACTTTATATTTAATTTCACATTTTTTATTCATTTGTTAAGAAGACTCTGTTCAATCTTTTAAGGCAATTCCCATCTTTGTATTTTTATCTTATATGCATGTAATAATGATTCATTTTCGACCGTTTTGCTGTTTGTTTTTTCTTTAGTGTTTGTTTTTAATTTGGGTAGTGTTTGAGTGGAGGAATGCATTCTTTCAGAAGTGCATAGTTTCGATATTGTTATTTTTATCTTTTTTTCAGTTGAAAGTAGAAAGACTACAAGTGTGCTTCAATTTAAAATCAACAGTAAATGTCAATGAATGCCTCTCTTGCACCAATGTTGTTTTCCAGAAGTTTTATGAATCTTATCATTTTGCATTTTTATGCTGTGTATTATATTATTTAAAGCTATTTCTTTATTTGGTTTTTATACAATCATCTTCCTCTTGGAGTTACTGCATGCCTGTAGTTCATACTGGTCGTGTTAACTTCCAGAGAATTATGAATCAATTTGGTTTTTTGTACTGTCTCGTATTTTGCATATTTGTACCTCAGATTCTTAACTGTGCCCATTAGGCCGGCCCTTATTTTTCAGAATTGAGAAAAGTTATGTTTTCCTAGTCTCAAAATGATCCAAATGACGTTAGTATTCACGTGTTAAAATTTGGTAACTTAAAAATAACGGGAACCCGTGCCCCAAGGGCCCTTAGTACTTAGGACCCCTAATTCAGTTTTTTGGGACAATAATATATGTACGTATATGTAAAACGAGAAAGTAAAGCCCTTTAGGGTCGAATTTCTGTCTGTTTTGATCTATCTTTAAGCGTTTACGAGATATCGCCCGTCGTAATGCGATCCACCCCCCAGGGCGCTACCCCGCGCCGCGGCGCCGCTGATGTAAGGCCCGCACCACTTGCCATGCACTTCCCCTCCAACCCTTCCCCTCCCTCGGCAAAGACTTTGCTCGTGATGGCAATATTTACATGCTAGTGGTACAGAATTGAACAGGTTGTTCCTCTTAAGTCATGATTAGTATTGTTAAAGCCTACTATGTCACTTTTAAACTAAAATACCATCCGATATGCTGGGTACTGACCCCTTTATCCTTACTTTGTTGTTTCCATACGGCCGCGCACCGTACCAGCACGTTTTGTTTCAAAGTGCTCTAAATGTGCAAAATATTACATGCATGTGATACAATTGTGTTCGTGTATTACGGAGGAATGAAGGAAATAAACGGGGCCCGGCCTCCACCAGTAAATAAAAGTGTTCAAGAAATAAGAACGAGGCAGTCTGTTCACGGGCGTAGATCGATGTGGACAGAGTAAGTTCTATTTCATAGTGCGCAAAGGCGAGGAAGTTCTTTAGGTTTGCAGTAGAAAATTTGTGAAATCAATAGTTCATCATGGATACTCGTGACGTACAGTTTAAGAAAAGGTCAACAGGGAAAGGTATGAGATTAAGACTAAATTCAGAAATTGAACTAGTTGGAAATGAAAGTGAAAAAATACTTGGATCAAAATTACCTACAGTGAGAGAAGTACTGTGCGTTTTTTTCTTTCACCTAAGGGGTTCGAAATGTATTAGACTTAGCGCGAGAAAAACTGTCAGAAATGTGTTTCAATTATGGAACAAAACGAGAATTCCTATTATTACGGAAATGAAGTCTATTGAAAAAATAGAAAAATTGCACAAAGAATGGAGAAACGTGCGACGACACAAAGAGAGAGCGGGAACTGCCGTGGATATGAAGAGAAGAAAATCTTTTGAAACCAAACTTGATTATTTGTTCGACGTTGCAAGGAATGGTGCCATTAAGTTTTTGACGCATGAGGAGGAAAGTGCTGTTAATCTTACTGATAAACGTGCTTGGGCTGAAGAAGTCAAGTTCTTACGCGATCAAAGAGGTGCACGAACTGCTGTAATTGGTGGAATTGACTTCAATATGGTCAAGAAGGAAGAAAAGGTTGCTCAGAAATTATTGAAGAAGCTGCAGCGGGAAGAAAAGTTGCATGAAAGGAGAGTGAAGGATTTGGAATCGCGTCAAGTCTCAGGTAATTAGGCAATTTTTATACACTTCTAAATGCATCTCCTTCAGAGTGAGAGTTAGTGTGGATGATTGAATATGGAAAGGAGAGTCAAGCAGCCCGCTTTGGGTGAAAATCGATGTATCGGTAAATTTTCTTATATTTGCAGGTGCCATAATAGACTCCAACTTGGTAGACAGTGAATTATCTGAGGAGGAAGATATGGAGCATTCAACATCTGGATCCCCTATCACCAAAAAGAGAGGAAGGCTTGACATAATTAGTCCAAAAGTTATCGAGGCGATTGATGCCTTTAAGGTTAGCAGCACCGCAGCAGTGCAGATTTTAGCGGCCACATCCCACGCCTTCGAATCGGATTTAAAGAAAACCAACATCAACCGGAGTTCACTGCAAAGAAAAAGGGAAAAATTTCGAGAGGTCTCTGCTAAAAAAATTAAGCATAACTTTTCACCAGATCATATACTAACCGTACACTGGGATGGAAAGACTGTTAAATCTCTCTCTGGGCAGTCGTTTGAAGAACGTCAGGCTATCGTAGTTACTGGGATAACTACTAATCAATTACTGGGGGCCCCAACTCTTCCTAACGGCAGAGCGACACTGATTGCTAATGCTGTTGTGGATGCTTTAAAGCAATGGGGAATCGAAGAAAATGTTAGAGCCATGTCATTTGATACAACTAATGTTAACACAGGTAGGCATAATTATTCTAATTTAAATTATTCATAATCTATTTCAAAATCATGGTTTACTTTTCCAGATATGTAATTTGCCATTTTTACTCTTTAGGTCGCAAAAATGGTGCGGCATTAACAATCGAAAGGCTTCTGGGAAAAGAATTATTGTGGCTCCCATGCCGCCATCATTTATTTGAAAGAGTGCTGGAGGATGTTTATAAATCAGCTATGGGAATGAGTACAGGGCCGGAAATAGAAATTTTTAAACAATTTCAAAGTAAATGGCCGAAGATTGCCCAAGATAAATTTTCTACACTAAAGAGATGCAGGCATAGAGCTAAACTCTTGATTAATGACGATGCTTCCATAATTGATTATGCAAGATATCAGCTCGAGGTAACCTATGTCTCTTTATAATCTTTTTGTCTATTTTGGTACTTTTTATTTAAAAAATAGGTTCTAATTACAGTTTTCTTTAGATGGAACATCCACGAGCCGACTATCGAGAATTACTGGAGCTGACGATAATATTTCTTGGAGGAGTCCCTCCAGGAGGCGTTCGCTTCAAGCAACCGGGTCCGATGCATAACGCCCGATGGATGTCCAAAGCCATTTATTCTATTAAAGTGTGGCTTTTTCGCTCGCAGTTCCACTTGACACGGGCCCAAGAAGTTGGTCTCATGCACGTCTCCCTATTTGTCGTGAATTTATATATTCAGATGTGGTTCTCCGCTCCTTGTGCTGCATCTGCTCCAAACAATGATCTACAGTTTCTAAAAAGACTAGTGAAATACGAAAGTGTTAACCTAGATATAGCTAAAGCAGCACAAAAGAGGTTTTCATACCACTTGTGGTACCTGAGCGAGGAGTTGGTAGGGCTGTCATTGTTTGACGAATCCCTTTGTAGGGGTGAAAAGGAAAAAGTGATTCGCCGTATGAGGACATGTGAGGGAAAATGTGATCCACCAAAGAAGGCATCCTATAAGCATGAATACCTGACTAAGCTATCTCTTTCAAATTTTGCCACAACTAATTCAAGAAAGCTATTTGATATATTGGAAATAAGCACTGGATTCTTTGATGTTCCCACGAGAGAATGGGATGAACATCCTGACTTCGAGAACGGTTTGAAAATTATTCGGGGTCTGCGAGTGGTGAATGATTGTGCAGAGAGAGGGGTGAAACTATTGCAGGATTTTATGTCAGTTACAAAGAAGGAAGAGAGCTTCCAAAATTTATTACTGAGTGTAAATTTTCACCGCAGCACAACCCCTAACGTGCGCAAAGATACTTTAAATGGCAAATACGGTGTGCCAGTGGAAGATTAGAAACACACTGTAAATGTACGTTTTATGGTAAATATGCACTGAAATTCATGGAGTGAGTGAAAAGAAATTGAACACATTTGATTTGAAATTTTTCATGTCAATTAAAATTTTTCTAATGTAAGCACATTTCTTCAGAGGCTAAATCTTGCCATCAGGAGCAAAGTCTTTGCCGAGGGAGGGGAAGGGTTGGAGGGGAAGTGCATGGCAAGTGGTGCGGGCCTTACATCAGCGGCGCCGCGGCGCGGGGTAGCGCCCTGGGGGGTGGATCGCATTACGACGGGCGATATCTCGTAAACGCTTAAAGATAGATCAAAACAGACAGAAATTCGACCCTAAAGGGCTTTACTTTCTCGTTTTACATATACGTACATATATTATTGTCCCAAAAAACTGAATTAGGGGTCCTAAGTACTAAGGGCCCTTGGGGCACGGGTTCCCGTTATTTTTAAGTTACCAAATTTTAACACGTGAATACTAACGTCATTTGGATCATTTTGAGACTAGGAAAACATAACTTTTCTCAATTCTGAAAAATAAGGGCCGGCCTAGTGCCCATGCTGCAATAGTTTAGTTCAGTTCGTAATGTAATGTTTTAATAGGTTATGTTTTCTACTATGGGCAGGAACAAGATACGTGATTGTTATTATATTTTATTTGGCGGTTCAAGTGCATACCTTGTCTTATGGTCCAATTCAATGGTGCTTTTATAAAAGCCATTAGTGTTGTCAAACCCTCTCCTCTGGTGCTGTACTCTTAATGATTTACTCTTAATTACAACAGTCAGCTGTCTACTATGATCTTATCTAGCTTCTCCAAGTGATGTTTATTGGTGTCCTGTAGGGATTTGTTATGGTTTTGAACACTAAGCTTACAGATATTATTTCTGTTGATTCCATCAGACCCTGTGATAGTCCTTAGCATAGTAATTTCATCAATTCTTCTTTTTGATTGTGTAAGCTCTTCTAATAGTTTCAGTCATTAAAAATCTTTTGTATGTGCTCTATAGGTAAGTAATGCCTGATATACTGATGTACCCAGTAGTTAAACGCCCACCATAGGACTTGTATTTCTGATAGTAGAGCATGCTTCTGTTTTTTATTCCCAACTATTTTTTGTGATCCTTTCACTTTATATATGACTGTGTTTTGCTGTTTTTTAATTTGTCATTATATTCCATTGTATCACATTTGAAAGGGTATTTTTAATTTCCATTCCTTCTGCATAAAACAACTAGTTTTTAATTACCTATGTGTTGCTCTGTATAACTGTTTTGAAAGCAACTCAATTCCCCTAGTTATTGTTCCTTGCATTATACTTGAAGCAGAAACTAGGTGCATATGTTTACGAATGCAAAATACAGTAAAACCTCTTTGTATCATAATGGAAGGGACCAAAATTTGAGTAGTTTTGATGCATGGAGGTTCACTATAGAGAGGTTTTAGCCATATGCACCACTTTTTCATATCCTTTGGAAATGAAAGGAACTACTATCTTTTAAACCAATATATTGATGCGTTTAAATAAACATGCATGCATTAGTTTACTTATATATTTATTATTTTATGGTAGCAGAAAGCGAGCACTATCACATGATTTTTACCATGATTCGAGAGAAAACGATATGATCTCTCTTTATTCAACAGTCACTTAAAATGATTGGGATAGTTGGATACCTTTTTTCTATCTACTGTTAGGTATGCTATCATATGGAACAAAATGGCCATAACTAATGATTAACGTGATTTTTACAGTATATTAAAGGTGTATAAGAAAAAAAATAACCGTGAAACATTTATCGTTTAAAATGTCATAACATGTATGTAATTGCAGCTGCATTAATGGTCTCTTGTTGCCTTGGTACGGTTTGTGAAGGTAGTTTTTCCATCTCGGGGGTGTCTCCTTGGTATGATAAGTGGAGGTTTTACGATATAAAGAGGTTCACTATAAAGAGGTTTGCCTATAAATTTACATGTAAATCTGATGGGACCGTAGGGGTGGTATGAAGTATGGAGGTTTATGATGTATAGAGGTTCACTACACAACATGCATGCATTAGTTTACTTATATATTTATTATTTAATGGTAGCAGAAAGTGAGCACTATCACATGATTTTTACCATGATTCCAGAGAAAACGATGTGATCTCTCTCAATTCAACAGTCACTTAAAATATATAATTTATTCCATTTACAATCAAATATTACATTTTAGAACATACTTAAATATTTTGGAATATATAGGTACCCCTTTGAGTAGTTTTGGGGCTACCATCTTAAACTTTTTACATAGGTCTGGTGCTAGCACACACGAGAAGTAAAATTTCTTTGTATTCAGTTATTTGTTCTATTGCCGATTGCATTCATTATTACAAAACGTATTTAAAATATTTGGACAAGGATAACTATTTTTCTTATATAAACGCATAATTACATACATAGAATATACAATATACCTTTTATTGTAAACTTTTTAACCCACCTTTCTTAGTAGAAACTCTACTTCCTCACACATCATAAGCCATTTTTTAACTGCGGATTTAAATCCCCAAAATGATTAGGATAGTTGGATACCTTTTTTACAGCCTTTATATCAACTCACCAACCTGTCTGTTTGTCTGGTACAAATCTTGTAACTCAAATTTGACTCACTTCCTGTGAAGCAAAAACGCTGAAATTTTGCACACTTCTTCATTTCTGATGACAATACATGAAAATATAACTTTTTCTCTCCAACCCCCCTTTAACCACCCCCCAGTCAACCTATAGCCCCCCACAACATGTTTTTGATCTAAGAAGTTCCAAATGGTCGATTTTCGTGTTTTGCGACCACAGTTAAAGTTATCCACTTTAGGCATATCCACATAGTAGGCATTTAAAAGCATAGGGGTGGCATTTTGAAACATAGGGGGCTTACCATTCACTGAAAATTTAATAAATATAGTGACTTTTTTAATATGTCACTTTTGGTTTTTCGGGGTCACTGAGTTTTTTTGCTTTGTGTCATATATAAACGTTGCTCATCCCCTGTAATCTAAATATAAAGGCTGGTTTAAAAAAAAAAATTTTTATAAGAGCTTATTCTTATTTACTGTTAGGTATGCTCTCATATGGAACATAATGGCCTTGATGGTTAGATGAAAATTACAGCATATTTAAAGGCGTATAAGAAAAAAAATAAGCATGAAACGTCTATTGCTGAAAATGTTATTTCATGTACATAATCGTGGCTGCATTAGTGGTCTCTAGTTGTCTTGGCACGATTTGCAGAGGTAGTTAGGCTGTCTCGGGGGTATCTCCTTGGTATAATAAGTGGAGATTTAACGAGATAAAGAGGTTCAGAACAAAGAGGTTTCCCAATAAATTTACGTGTAAATCTAGCAGGACCGTTGGCGTGGTATGAAGTAATCAGGATTGTGTTATAAAGAGGCCCAGATAGCAATGCAAGCTGGAATCAAGCTTGACTGATCAAGGCTGCAAGCTTGCAGCAACCTGGAAAAAACAAGCCTGTTAGCTTGAATCAAGCTAACTAGTCTCCACCAGTCAAGGTTGTTGCAAGCTTGAAAAAACAAGCCTGAATCAAGGGTATGACACCTTCCCACATAGCAATGCAAGCTGGTAATAAAAGGTGGTATAACACTGTGTGCTATTGCTAGCCACAGGTGAGTGAGTTAGTGTTATATATGAGTGGTGAGTTGTAAGTAGGGCTGTGCGAGACTCTCGACCTCCCGAGAGTCTCGACGGTCGAGACGAGAATTTCATTTCTCGGCATTGTCGGGACGAGACTCTCGGCGCGGCGAGAGTCTCGCCTGGGTCGAGAGTCTTGACGAGAGTCGAGAAGTCTCGCCCCTTCGAGATTTCTCGACACCCGTCGAGACTCCCGGCTCCCCGAAAAAATAACACTATTTCTATTTTAGACATTGGAAATAATTTAACGAAAAGATTATTTTAAGACATCATATATATTTCCAAAACTAAAAATAGTCGTAATATAAGATCAACATTGACAATTTAAGCATATATTATTATTTAATCAAGCAAAATTGACTGGTAACCATGAACCTTAGTTACCATAAATAAACATTAAAAAAAATTCTATAGAATTAAACTATAATCTATTCTTTTTTCTAATTATCAAGTGAATGTTTCTTTTCTATTATATTACTATAATAAATAGCATTGATGTAACCCTTTAACATGCCTGTGTATCAAAATTATTTGCTCAATTTCATTATAAGCCCTGATAATGGATTGTAAATAAACGGAAATGTCGGCACAATTTACATTTCAATTTAAAGACCTACACTCCAAGATTCGAATTTTATATTAAATATTTCCAAAACTAAAAATAGTTGTAACATAAGACCGACATTGACAATTTAAGCATATTATATTTTTTATATAGAACTCAATAGAATTTAATATATCTTTTTGAAATGTTTATTTATGGTAACTAAGGTTCATGGTTACGAGTCAATTTTGGTTGATTAAGTAATAAAATATGCTTAAATTGTCAATTAAACAAAATATTTTTATAGTGTGAATAAATCCATAAAAGAAGTAAGGGATACCCCAGTAATCTCTATTAACGACTGATTGCGGTATTCATCGGAAATTCTCGCCTTGCCCGGGAGTCTCGACGGGTGTCGAGAAATCTCGAAGGGGCGAGACTTCTCGACACTCGTCAAGACTCTCGACCCAGGCGAGACTCTCGCCGCGCCTAGAGTCTCGTCCCGACAATGCCGAGAAATGAAATTCTCGTCTCGACCGTCGAGACGAGACTCTCGCACAGCTCTAGTTGTAAGTGAGTTTTGTGAGTGACTGAGCTTTCTGACCAGAAAATATTTCAACCTTGACACGACAAGGGAAAATCAAGTTTGGCAGCTTGACATAGGCTGGACTCAGGCTTGAAAAATTCAACCTTGACATGGCAAGGAAAAATCAAGCTTGACATAAGCTAACATGCTATGTGGGGGTTCACTACATGGAGGTTTTACTGTAATTTCCATGAACATTTAGGCACTTATTATACCAATAAAATAAATTTGAAATTCCTTCTGCAAAAAAATCTCCAGCCTGTGCCTTGAACCATCCGATGACCCAGCCAGAGCCAGATGGTAGCCAAACCATTTCTTCATATACATAAACCCATTCCAGAAAAACTCCATCACTCATAATCTTTGGGCCATACACAGCACAAAGTTCCGTGTGAATTTCTACTGCAGATTATTGTTTAGCTGTGAACAATCGAATAACAGCACGCATTTCACACTTGGCAGGATTTTCTAATGCAGTGCACACTTTGAGAAGCTACCAAATAACAACTAGCGCTCAGACAACCTTTACTCTGACACGATGATACACCGACGTACCTACCCTGCTAGCCAACGCAACGGGCAGATTATTCACATGTTCTTTGTTTGAATATTTTACTTATTATTTGCTGTTGATTGGCATTGCATTTCATTACCTGTCTTATCCTTCAACTTGATAGTTTTTATTTTTACAGAATAGTTTTCAGATGCCCATTCAACATTTCAACCTGTTGACCGATTGGATGAAACATAATCATAGACTGGCTTAACGTCTGTTTTTTTTTAGCCTGGAAAGTCAATTGCTATTGTACACGACGGAAGGCTTCCCATCATTTTCACATTTTTGTATGTAGTTCCTTGGATTTGAAAGATACATTTTGTCTTATGCATGGGTGACTGTGAAGTATGGTGCATTATGCATGTAGGCCTCATCTGACATAGACAGGTTTCAAACAGAATGATTGTGTTCAATGTATCATCAGCATGATTATGGCATTGCCATGGGATGTAAACGTTGTCAGATCAAGAGCTGTTTTATAATGTCTGATTAAACAAAATATTTATAAAGTATGGCATTGGTTAAGTCCCAAATTGGATTTTATAATGCATGGTTAAGTTATATCTGGCTGTTATTGTGGCTATCAAGTAAAACCAAGGATTTCCATGGGTGAAAAGTTGCATGTAGAGATTGAAGTATTGAAAATAGCTAATGTTTAATTAGCGGAAAATGTTCGAGAAGAAATAATCGACCAAGAATGACGATCGCAACATTTTTCCATTTTTACAATATCAGCAATCAATTTTCATTCTCATCAGACAAATATTCCTATTACCACTGGCATAGGTGGATTTAGGAGGCCCTTTCTTCCCAGATGCTTAAGAAATAGAAAAGATTTTAAATACAATTATCATTATGTTTGTTTTGATCAGTGTATTACGGAGCCTCAATCATTTTAATTTAATGTTAATAAATTTCATATAAAAAAGGGAGTATTTTCTACAGTAATTGTTGTATTTCGTTTTTAATCTCATGGTTGAGAAGATCTGTCGGACCCCTGTGACCCCCAGAAAAAATCCTGGATCTGCCCCTCACAGCTGGTGATATCCCTGAAGTGGGCCAAGTCCTCAAGTTTGATAAAAATCAACCTCATTGAGAATAATGCATGTAATTGGTGGACTAACAATGGGAGATTTCATGGTCTACCCTTGGAATTTGCACAGGTTGGCAGTATTAGTAGTTGCAAACATCAGAAATTGTTCCAAGAATATAGTTTCTGATGTTTATTTTACTTCTCTTTTTGCCTACTTTGTTTGTATACCTGAAAGGGAATTCATCTCTTTGCGACTTAATGTAGCTAATGTAGGATTGACTTTGAGGTTTTAATTAGGAGTGGAATATGAGAAAGTCAGTAATGAGTCGAAAGTGGGTCGCAAGTGGTAGCTGCATTAAGAAATTAATTATTAGTTGATAACGTAAGTCATTGAATCATATAGATTGTTAAAGAAAGGTAATTTTTCTTTTTCAGAAATACCATATGTGCTCCATTAACCCATTAGTGCATAGTGTCTGATATATCGGACGCGCATATTTAATTTTATTTCTGGGCTCCAGGTGACACATGCGCTATATTGTGATACTACTTTAAGATCAAATGGATGTCTGTATTCACCATTCCCCTAATATTTTAGTTACCTTCTTGAATTTATCGACTTGAGAAGCATTTATGTGAGACATGGCATTGAAAAAATTTTCAGTCACTTACACTGGGCAAGTAAATTATATTTTATTGAAGTATTTTGCTCAATATGTTGACAACTTTTATCTTATTTCTGTTCTAAAGGTTGATGTTTTTATTTCCTATTTCCTCAAGTTTTGGTATACTATTTTGTATTTTTTTTATCAACAATTGAAACTGACCGTCAGATATATCGGACGCAATGCACGGGGGTCAGTTCTAGTAACTAATCTAAAGATGGCTACTCTTATGATACAACCTCAAATTTTAGTTTTAGTATTGTATGTATGATTATAAATTGAAATTAATTTTATTTAACGGTGGAGTACTAGCATTTTTTAAGTAACTATCCATAAAAATATTTTCAGCCCTGGAAATAAATAAACAAACACCCAGTGTCAATTACTCCGAGACAACACCCAATTTCACCTCTTTAGGTGAATAATGATGCAAACTTACATTTGTAGACTCAGTTGCATATATAATAACTATATAAATGTGAACCTAGCTTTGGAGAAGGAGGAATTTATGGCATTCCTCAGTGATATGGTTATGTCAGTGTAAGCTAAGTCTTTTTTATGTATTAAACAGGATGTCTTTTTATCTGTCCGCTACCCATTTCCATTGGGCCGCATGAATTGCGGCCAAAGTCTGTACAGAGGTACATCTCATGCTCCCAAACCCCGTAGTGCTACTTTTAGTTGCGTCCCATGCCTCCTTTTTATCATTTTCCCATTACCGAACCCTGCAAGTGCGCTTAGTGCCACCTAGCACCCATTCCCCACCATCTGCTTACTCTCCTGCCTTCCGATAATATAACTCTGCCATGTTTACATAACTTCCAGTTCCAATACTTCCCTTTCTCGCAACTTCACCGTTCTAAGGTAAATGGCCCACGAAGATCCTTGCTGATCTTTTAACCGTGCATTCCAAAAAATCGTGTTTCTTGATACATTTTTTTCATATTTTCCCATTGAATGATCAATATGACCATGAATTCCAAGATTTATGTTTCCCCGTCTCTGGGTACTATCCTTTCCGAGCAACACCGGGTGGCTGGCTAGTATCCTAATAAATGGGAGTATTGGTCCAAAGTGTATCTTGTGCCCATGCATTTGGCGGAAAGCATTTGCTGTAACTGATTTGAAACTATATTACGACATTTACTCTTGAATGACAGCTCAGAAAGTGAAGGAAGTGACCGTCTGTTCGAAGTCAGACGGTCACTTCCTTCCTTTGACGATGTTTGAAACTGCCTGCCAATTTTTGGCGGCCTGGAAGAAAATTAATCGATTGTTAAGAGCATGATACCCTATTATTGGAAGCATTATGCAAAACAATGTATTAGGGGAAGCCAATTCATTTGGCTTTAAAAATTGGGCCTTATGTACCTTATGTATGTCAGTGCTAACATTTCAAGTGTACTTCTGTAAAGATGCCCACAAACCTTGGCAATATGGTCTAAGTGGAGATGTTGTACCCCTTTTAAATGCTGCTAATGTAACAAAAGATATAGAATAGGAGCATTTTTTATAATTAATTCACTTCGGTGAAACTCATTGGGCACCTTACTTTTACATAATAACTGTGCAAGTGGTGCAACACAGGCGAATAGAGTAAAAAATTGTCCTCTCAAGATAAAGTTAATGATAAAGAAAGAAGAAAGAAGTGCCTATTGCTTTAAAAGTTATGATAATGCTCTACATGACAGGTTAAAATATTATTGTGTCGTCACTATTGCAACGACCTATGAAACATTGTCCGTCGTTGCTACTAAAAGATGGCCAAAGGGAGAAGAAAAGCAAGATTTCTGTAGCTCAGCCAACAGTTTTATCATCTCATAGCCTAGGGATGGGTGGAGTTGATCAAATAGATCAGCTTATTGCTTCATATAGGTCCAGAATAAGATAGAATAAATGATGGTGACTAAAGCTAGCCTAAATGTGCAGCTTCCTAAATACTTGGCTTCTGTATCGAAAAAAAACTGAACAGAGGAAAGTCTCTTTTGAAATATCGAAGGTCATTTGCCTTGATTATGCTAAAAGGTTTGAAAATTATTTATCCAAAGAAATCAAACTCATGTTCCCATTAATTCTGATATATTTGATCTCCTAAACGTCTGGCCTTACTTTATTGTTACCTAAAGACGAAGAGTAGACAGTAAAGGGAAAGCAAAATTCTATTGTTATAAATGCAACGTTGGCCTTCATCCAGAATTTTTCTACGAATATCATGTAAACGTGTCAAAATATATAATGTTTCTACTTTATATGCTCTTCATGTATCGTCTTTTAACATGAAATCACTGTCATGATTCATCATCACTGGTCAACAATCCTAGGATTGGTTTGACGCAGCTCTCCACTCAGTTCTCCTATCAGCTAATCTTTTCACACCTACGTATTTCTTCTCTTTCACATCTCTCTTTACTTGTTCCATATATTTTTTTCGGGGTCTTCCTTTTCCATTCTTGCCTTCCATCTGTCCTTCGACGATTGTCTTCATCAGGCCATCATGTCTCAAGATGTGGCCTATAAGGTTGTTCCGTCTTCTTATTAAGGTTTTCATGAGGCTTCTCTTCTCTCCTACTCTTCTTAGGACTTCCTGGTTACCAACTCGGTCGATCCATTTGATATTCATCATTCTTCTGTAGCACCACATTTCAAAGGCCTGTATCCTTGCTTTCTCCGCTGCGGTCATTGTCCATGCCTCACTTCCGTATAGGAGCATACTCCAGATGTAGGTTCTTATAAATTGTTTCTCTACTTCCATATTTAAGTTTCTCGCTGTAAGCAGGTCTCTCTTTTGGTGGAATGCTCTCTTCGTCTGGGCTATTCTGCTGATAATTTCTTTCTTGCTTCTCCCGTCACTAGTTATCTTGCTTCCCAAATAACAGAATTCATCCACCTCTATCAGTTTTTGCTTCTCTATTTTAATGTTGGTCTTGACTTCTTCTCTTCTGCTGCATACTAAGATCTTGGTTTTCTTCGTGCTTATTTTCAGTTGATATCTACTCATTACCCTACCCATATTAACCAGAATATTTTTCAAATCCTTCTCTGTTTCTGCTATAACGGCTTTGTTATCGGCAAATCTTAGCATGATTATTGTACTCTTTTATCAAATAATTTTAGCAAACCTTCCATAGGAATGGGCTACAGCAACCCACACTACTGCCCCCTGTTTATGATGCCCAATATATATCGGACGGGCTGTATTATTTAAACTATTGATGGTAAAAATTTCATAAATTAATTATAATGAACCGTAATAGCCAGAAAAATAACTTTTTAAATATATATTTGGCAAAAATAACATTATGCTCTAATGGGTTAATACTGCACCTATAATGAAAAATAAGGTATCATTTTAAACTTTGTTTCGCCAGCTTCTGAGTAAAATACAACCTCAATCTCAAATTTCACTATTTACGTATTAATTTGGGTTAAACAGATTCGAAAAGAAATACATCTTCAATACCTGCAGACCTTTCTTCTTTTGCATTTTTAAATTAGTGATAATGGTAACAAGCAGTTGAAATGTATACCATAGAAAATCAAAATAAATACAAATTCTTATTCTTGCTTTCGAGGATTGTTTCCCGAATAAATTACGGTGAATTTTGAAAAGAGAACATATAAATGCCTGAACCTAAGCGTTACTTACTTACTGTCTGCTTGGCGACCATTAGTATCGTTTATGTTCTTTCAGATCTCTCACCAAATACATCCTTAATCCTATGTATCATTACAGAAAGGTCTTTTCTGTCATTCCACATGTGTTCTGTCAATACTGCACCTACAGTATTATATGAGGTATCATTTTAAACGTTCAAACACCGTATTTAGACCAAAAACACAATCTTAATCTCAAATATGTAATTTAATATCTCTATTTACCTTTTAATTTCACTTAAAAGATACGATTTATCCATATCGATTACTCGCTCAAGGTATATCGACTCCACTCATTTTTCTATTCTTAACTTCAACAATAAGTTTAAAAACCCGTGAAATCCATAACTAAACTAAAGAAACATAATACAAGCACGCAAAAATATTAAAATAGTACCTAAGAATTATGTATGAAAAATGTTAATCAATAAGGTTATTTCTAAAATTATCCGTAAAGAAATTTTGTAAATTGCGTGCCATTATTCATTAAAAGACGTCATGATTATTCCCACTGGTACCAAACTCTCTTGCCTGTAATGTATTCATATATTTTGTATATTTTTGCAAGAGAACAAGTATAGAAAAAGCACTTAATGATACTATTTCTTCTCACTTTAAAATACAATTATACCGTTTCCTTAATGTACTGATTCCCTGATACATACCTTGAAAGTGCGAAATTTTCACTCGGACAAGCGAGTATTATGTATTTTCCTTCAATGCGACTTGGCCGGCCTGCATCCATTATGGAATTGAGCTGCATTATCAATAATGTCCTGTGTGGAAGACTGCGCCGTGATACAGTTGTGTATATGCGTGTTGCATATGCGCCAGGATGCAAATATGTAGTGTGCCTGTGTCCCATGGTCAAATGAGGAACTTAAATGAATTTTTTTTATTTCACAGGCGGACAGAAAAGTATTTTCTGAATGCAACAAAGAAAACCACATGCATATCTGAGTTTTCCTTCGCGAGATATTCAATGATAAATATTACGAATTTTAAAGCGCGGGAAAAACTCCCTCACCCCTCAAGCCACTGCCGACGAAGCCTCGATGACGTCAAAGGTGCCTAAACATCACACCAAGCAATTGTTGTGATTGTTTGTAATAGTTGCCAGCAGTTGTGAGAGCTTCGTTTGTTAGACGTGTTGATTATTTTCTATTTAAAAATAAATATCCGACGATAGAGGCTCGGAAGCCCTCATATTTGGTATTACTCGTATTTATAATATTAATATCTGAGTCAGGGCATAAAATATAAAACTGGAGCAGTTAAACCAAAAACTTTATAATACCTAAATAACATCGCTGTAGGAGTCTGAGCCACGGCCGTTGGAAGGGAATACGTTAATTGTAAGTTGATGTTATCGACGGCATATCATTCATTTAAGTATGTAATTAGAACAATACCGTACAACAGTACCGGATAATTCGTCGTTTAGGACTGCCTGTGCTTGTATTATGTGGTGAAATCCAGTCAATGCAACGCTCGCTGATTGAAGACATCTAGGAACATTTTTGTGCCACAATAGTTTTATTTTCAACATAACATCTCCCGTTAAGCTACTGCTAATAATCGCAGTGCCAGTGGCTGTAATGCACAAATTTTGACAAGGTTGAAAAAATATCGGCCGAGAGTTATCAGTGTTCCATCGTGATTGAATTGTAAAAAGTAATATTACGCTATCGATAAATGTCTAACAGTAGTGTAAAAATTGTCAGTGGCGTGTTTACCTCCGTTGTTCACCGTAGATATGACATTTCACGATCAAGCTATTAAAATAAAAACTGTGTGTGAAGTTTGTTATTCCATTATTTCAACGAATAGTAGTGAGAAAAGTCACCTTTGTCACTTTTTTGGGCTAATTTAAGGCTTTAAATCAGTAAATAAATAGTTGTTCTCATCATAACGAGCTCTGTTATTGTAGGTGGTACGTGATGAATATAAGAATGTGACAGTGACTTCCAGTTTTTGATAGGAGTATTTGCATATTCGCACTATATTTTTATGGTATATGCTAGTATATTGTTCATGGATATACCTATATTATTGAAATAGGTTGTAGCTTGTGTGTGAATTGGCAGCGGAACCGATTCGCGATCTCAAATGTGGATTGTGTGCAGACTGTTTTGCTGTGAATTCGTACCGCATGACGGATAGGACTACCTTCTCCGCTAATATGGCGTTGCCAAATTCAACAGCACAGCTCGTAAGCTTACGCTCGTTATCCTCCAGTATTACAAGTTTCTTCTACATCTCGATTTGCCGCCGACGTATAGCAATAATTTGTCATAACAAATTCCAAGAGTGTCGTGGCATCAATTTTTGGTGTCCTAAAAAAAGGCAGGTGTTTTCTATCACCCCCTGCCACACGCCTTTTAGGCGGCTTACGGGGTATTATGTGGATGTAGATGAATTTCAGGTGTACTATTCGAACGAGCGGCAACGTTATCATCCATTTTTGTGATAACAAAAACATACGAAGGGAAGTGCTTGTACTTAATCATTCCGATGTCGCATTATTAATATCCCAAGTAATAATCGAGGCACAATAGCAATAGGAAAACTTGCCCAAGATTAACAGAACAAAATTAAAAGATGATGAGCGGCTAAATACTCCCTCAAAACAAATTTTACAGCATTCGCTCAGCGTATTTTCCAACTCCCTACGGTTGCTTAGGCACCTATGACGTCACGCCTGGCCTCGGTAACGCTCAGGTGTCTTCGCGCAGCAGTCGGCTCAAGGAAATTATTCTCGATTTTAAATGCAATTTTTTTATTTCTTTTGATGTTGAATAGAGAAACTTAAGGTATTTTTGCGAGCTAATACATCCATTTTACTTATTCAAAATAGTTTTTAGAGCAATCGACGACCCATGCAAGTTCCCCATTTGCAAAAATTTGTATGCTACTGAATGGGGGTCTCCCACGATCCATCTCGTTTGATGGAAAACAAACGAAAGACGATATTTATGTAAACAAATGTGGAAGATTGTGAAGTGGAGTATTCTGTCTCATTTAGTGGTCAAAGTTGTCTGAGAAGGCCTCTTGGACATTAATGAGTCGAGAAAAGGAAAATGGAGGGAGTGTTGGACTTGGCATTGGGCAGAAGGGGGATCCCAGTGAGAAATGGGTGGTGGAACCCACGTGGAATCCACGTTGAGTGGTGGATATTTGGTGGTGGTGGATATTGAGTGGTTGGACCCACGTGGAATCCACGTTGATTTCAAGTGGATTTGTGGTGATTATCATAAAATGTTAAACAGAATTTCTATTTTGTGGAACTTAACTCTCTGGTGACATTGCGTCATTTATCATCCTGAAACCACGCTAGTTATGTGAAAATGTATCGCACATTATATTTTTATATAATTCGTGGAAAGGCAGCCATGAGAGCACATGAAAAATCGTAGACACATATATAGAAGGTTTAGATATAGAGTGGTTGAGGTTTTAATGGTTTTAGGACAGCACCAACTGCTGTTTTAATTTTTCCACCAAATTTCCACGTGGGTTCCACGTTGATTCCACGACCAAAAACACGTGGTATCCACGTTAATTCTCCACGTGGATTCCACCAACCATTTCTCACTGGGATGTGAAACCGTTGGAATAGGAGTGCTAGCCATGTTGGAGAAGGAGTTGGTTACCGAAGTCCCAGTCAATTATCGACATTAATTGGCGATGAGTGAGAATATTTTCATGTCCCTTATCGGCAAGGTTGAAGGCAGAATAAAATGCCAGGACACAAACATTAGGCAGTTTATTCCCGCGAGGAAAATGTTATTAATAAATGATGGACATTGTAGTTGAAATGTTGTTATGAATTGTTGAATGATTTATATATAGACTTTGCGTGACTTTGCGTTTATTAATTAAACAGTCATCGACGTGACACAAGCGAGAAAAGAAACAGTCAAACTTCAAGAACACCAACTTATTTACTGGTTACTAACCAGACCGCACCGACAATTAACAATCGATAGTATCGATCAAAGGTACCGATACACCCAGTATCACAAATACATAATACATACATCACCAAATTTATGCATTCATATTTTCCAACATGAATAATACTGTAGACGTGCATTGAAATCACATTTTTCCCTCATAATCGAGCAGTTGCTAAAATAAGGTCCTTATCCTATAATCATAGCCTAGACTTTTAAGTGGACAGCGAGCAGGCTGGCGTATAAAGTACGCCAACCTTCAAAAACCAAGGATTTCAGCATTGTACGTACATACTAATCTACAATGGCCTCGTGATTTCTTAAATGTACTTTGACTGTCCATAGTGTGAGTACATCGAAAATCTCTCGGTGGCTGGACTGTAATTATACGGTTTTAAATGTTGCGTGTACAGTGGAACTTGGTTATAACGGCATCGGCTGTAACGTCAACTCGGGTTTAACGTCACATTTCATTCAGACCAGCCAAAATTGAACATTTTATGTTGTACGAAAACCCGTTTATATCGTCAACAAATATTGCGATTCTCGGGTATAGCGTCAAATATTTTGCGGTTCTTAGGTTGTAAAAGTGGTACTGTGATTGTATTATGTCCCAAAGTTCATAGAAACCATGTGTAGAAACATCAAAAGCAAAAACAGGTTACAAGCTGGACGTTGAGCTGGTGACGGGATGCAACTCTTTTGTTTAATTGGTGTCTGGAGGGAGCGGGGGCTGTCCCGCACACCTGGCTCTTATCCCTCCCCACCCCTACATTCTACAAGGTCACTGACGCAGGCACACTGTATTGTATTGTTTGTTTCGTTAGTTACGGTAGATCATCAGTCACATCACATTAAACAGTGTTGTATATAGCAGAACATTTGCGTTTTGACTTTGTCGTTTCACTTAGATTTTGGGCTGCTTTTTTTATAACGTCACTCGGATATAACGTTAAAAATCTTCTGGTCCCTTTGATGACGTTTTAACCATGTTCCACTGTACTCCTTTCGTAAACTCAAGATTTATCAATATTTTGTTTTTTTTCAAGAAGGAAAGTAACAGTTTTTTTTAATTCCCGGGCGAGGGGGGAGTCCTGACCCTCAGGAACCACCCACAAAGCCCAAATGGTCTTTTGATAACGGAGAGAGCAGTACACAGAGCTCTTGCGTGATAGTACTCTAGGGTACCTCCTGCTGCAAGAGGTATGATATGGTATTTTGGAGTTTGCGGCTGACATCATAATCAATTCCAAAAAAAGTTAATCAGAATGATGGGGTACAAGTTGGGTTATTCATACCTGGATACACCATATGAGGAAATTAGAACTGCTTTCAACCTTCCATACTTAAGTCAAAGACGACAATTATATCACCTCAAATTATTAAAGAAATTGGTAAATCGTAACATTTTTTCAGAAGATTTGTGTAAAATACTTTCCTTTAATACTCAAACTTTTAATCAACGTCATCCCCTGCTGCTCAATGCTCCTTTTGCCAGAACTAACTACATATATGTTTAACCACTCAATATTCAGAATGATGCGCTTGGCTAACTCCAACCAGGAAACATACTTATCAATTCATCTTCATTAAAATTCACATTTTATACTGTTAGTGTATGTACTTTGGTACAGTGTATGTACAGTGTAGTTTAAGTACCTTGGTACCTTGGTTTGGCTACCTGCATAAACTGAGTATAGGTATGATAATTTTATGTTATTTACTTATGTTATGTTGTTGAACTTATTACAACTGATTTTATATTTGTAATGTATAATTCTTGTCAAAGGGTAACTGCCCGTTTATGAATAAATGAGTGAATGAATTCGTTCCATGAGGGGAGGGTATGGAAGAAAGGGTGGAGAGAAACCCGGCGTCGGCATTAGCCTACTCTTAACAAAATGTCCCAAGGAGACCACAGTTTACGTCCCATCCGACGGACAGAGTGTTGCGCTTGAAATATCCTCCACACAACACTCAAGCAGGGATCGGGCAGTCAGTGGCAATAGGGTAGTTTCCTTCATCAAAAAAAAAAAAGGAAACGCAATGATTGCGATTCCTTACCCACCATTAGTGTATTCATAACATACAAATTATTTGGTTTTAGAAATCCCAGTTTAGACGAATGGCAACGGTCAATTTTAACCTCATTTGAAAAAGGCCAGATTGGCGCCAATGCGATTCCGCTCCACGTGACGTCACAGGGATCTAGTTTCTATATGAGTAGATAGGAGTTTTACATCGTCTGAGATTACTTATGCATGCATGAGGCACAGAGCTCAGGGATGCATCTCTTAATAATCACAAATTAACAATACCTGAGTTCGGAAAGTTTCCTTCGTTTGATAGGGGAATAATAATCCTTATTTAAGCCAAGCGGTACCAGCTAGCAGGGTACTCAGCTACCTGCTAGCAGCCTGCATCGTTTCAGCGCTCAAGTCTCGCCTCAAGGTCACCTCACAAGGGGGCAGGGGGAACCAGAAATACGTCACAGGGACTTTTTCCCATCATTCCTACTTAGCCGTCGTGTTTTCGCGCACTTTAAATTTTTCACTTTTCGTTTAGTCGGGAAAAATAGATGTCGTCATTTAAAAATCTAAAAGTGTGAAATTCGTACTCCAGGAGTAATAATCTTTCGATTTAGGCAATAAAAAAAATAAAAGGAAACCACCCTATTATCTGGCCCCGCCCGGATATGAACACGAGCTCACGGAGTGGGAAGCCAGCACATGTGCGATGAGCCTCATGCAGAAAATGTTAGTGGAAGGAGTCAGGTGTGCATGGAGTCTGACTTCCGCCACACACTACTCCAACCCGCTTAGTGTGCGCTGAGGGAGTCGTTTGCGAAGGGGAGGGAGTCTACCCAGTGAGAAATGGGTGGTGGAATCCACGTGGAACCCACGTGGAAATTTGGCGGAAAAATTAAAACAGCAGTAGGTGCTGTCCTAAAACCATTAAAACCTCATCCACTCTATATCTAAACCTTCTATATATGTGTCTACGATTTTTCATGTGCTCTCATGGCTGCCTTTCCACGAATTATATAAAAATAGAATGTGCGATACATTTTCACATAACTAGCGTGGTTTCAGGATGATAAATGACGCAATGTCACCAGAGAGTTAAGTTCCACAAATTAGAAATTCTGTTTAACATTTTATGATAATCACCACAAATCCACTTGAAATCAACATGGATTCCACGTGGGTCCCATCACTCAATATCCACCACCACCAAATATCCACCACTCAACGTGGATTCCACGTGGGTTCCACGTGGATTCCACCACCCATTTCTTACTGGGTACGACCCACCAAATGTGGGTCGTAGACTCCCTCCCTCCCTCCCTCTGTGACTCTTTGGCCTCACAGCTCCATCTGCTGAGTTGCTCATTTGAACTGACTCGCTCGCACAGAGCCCATCACTAGTGGGAAGCCAACACACTACCCATCACCACGCCAACCCAATCTGCAATGCTGCACGAGGCAGAGGGATAGTCATGGAGGGTCAATGGGGTGCCTCATTTTGCCACTTTTTTTTTTAGAGCGAATCGAAAAAAAAAACCTGGCAAAATTTGCGTACTCGTATAGGTATTATACAAATATGATTTTTATTCCAAAACGGTTGATATCTTCTGTGCGCAAATTAACCTTGAAATTTTGCAATTTTTGGTCAAAAACGATAAAAATTATTATAATTTAAATTTGGGTCGTAGGAGCACTCTTTTTTTTCAGAGGGAGTATAACTTTGTAGTCATTTTGATATTTTAGACCAAACAGTATGTTAGCTATATCACCATTAATTATCGAGAAAAAGACCTTTTATCCCCAAAATCAATTTCGTTTTGCAGGTCAGGCAACCCGCAATACTTTGCTTTATCGTTACCTTCTGCGATGCATAAAAGGACGCGAAAATTGAACGTTTTCTGACAAAAACGTGGAAATCAAGCCTGAAAAAGCCAAGTGTAGTCACGGTCATAGGAGGTTCCCTAATAGGGTAGTTTCCTTCATCAAAGAAAATGAAAGGCATTGATTGCGATTCCTTACCCACCATTAGTGTATTCATAATATACAAATTATTTGGTTTTAGAAATACCATTTTAGACGAATGGCAATGGTCAATTTTTATCCTCATTTGAAAAAGGCAAGATTGGCGCCCATGCGATGCCACTCCACGTGACGTCACAGGGACCTAGTTTCTACACGAGAGGATAGGAGTTATACATCGTCTGAGGTTACCAATGCATGCATGAGGCACAGAGCTCAGGGAAACATGTCTTAATAATCACCTATCAAAACTGCCTATGGTCGAAAAGTTTTCTTCGTTTGATGAGGTATGAATAAACCTTTTTTAAGCCAAGCGCTACCAGCCAGCAAGGTACTCAGCTACCCGCTAGCATCCTGCGTCCTATCAGCGCTCAGAGCCTCGATCAAGGTCACCTCACAAGGCAGGAGGGAGAACCAGAAATGCGTCGCACGGACTTTTTCCCATCATTCCTACTTACGCATCGCGTTTTCGCGCGCTTGAAATTTTTCACTTTTCATTTAATCGCAAAAAATAGATATCGTCATTTAAAAATCTAAAAGCATGAAATACGTACTCCAGGAGTAATAATCTTTCGATTTAGGCAATAAAAAAATAATCGGAAACCACCATATTAGTACCTGGTAGTTTTTCTTGGTCCAAGTAGTTTTCTAGCTCTTCCCATTCACGTCTATTCCTTCACCTGAGGGGTACCCCCTGCTGCACGAGGCAGAGGTACACATGAGTATCACTCCTGTGGGGAAAACGCAGTATGTATCACTTACAGCAAGTGGGGAAATAAAAATTGGATCGAGTTTGGAATAGCACTCCTGTAGGGCAAACGCAGGATCACCTACTGCGAATGGGGAAAGAAAATTGGATTGAGCCCAAAATAGCTGAGAAAGAGTGTATGAAAAGCATAAAGTGTGCATGGGAAACATGACTTAAAAGCCATAGCATGTTGCATATATTTATTTATTTAATCCAAAAGACATTTAAAATGCAAAGGCAAGTCATTACGTATAAGTATATAATAAATTGGGATCACAGCATAAATTCATGCACGGAGTAAAACAATTTGTTTCGCATAATTACTTTCATTTTTTTTTGCAAAAGTCCTGTAACAGTCAATCTTTTCAATTCTGAAGGCAATTTATTAAACAGTTTAAGACCATTTGATCTAGCTCCGAGAGCAGCACCCTTGGTCTATTCAAAACACCTATGGAAGTCATCATGGGTTCTCGTGCCACCATTGTGGATATGAGGATCTTTCACCTGCACATCGCTAACCTGCTTCACATACATAACGGAGAAAATAATGAACAAGCAAGGAAGGGGAAGAATTCTCAACCTTTCAAACAATGGACGACAATGGGCATGGGGCCCTTCATTAGATATTAAACAAATTATTTTCTTCTGAATTTTGAATATTTTCATGGCATGCGGGGATGAGCAAAATATTGTGTACAAGTCTTGAGTAAAATTCCCCATAGTTCAGTGCCAAAAGAACCTCTTCCAACACAATTGGTCTTATGAATCTGAAGAGATAACAGAGTGAGCTACGCTTACTAGCTAAACAATTGATGTGTGAATCCCATGAAATATGGGAGTCAATGAAAAGGCCAAGAAATGCCGCATGACATTATTAGCAATAGTTTGACCTCATTAAATGTTATCACTTTGCGTAGCGGGGTGTCTTCATGCAGGGGAATGACATACCTGGGTAGAGGTGATTATATTGAAAATATCTGTCAATTTGGTGGAACTGCCTTTGGTTTAAACTTGGCTAAAAAGCTGATGTTTAAAATATAACTTCATCCAATCAAACATTACGATACTTCTGTTCAGAGTAAGAAATGAGCAACAGCTGATAACATACTACTAAGTATTTATAGTATGCTTTAAAATTGTATAAGTTGACACTCCTGAATGACGATAATCTTTGTCATCCGTCCGGAAGGCTCAGGAAAAATTGACGAGAATTCTCGCCATCTGTACTTAGTGGGTTAATACTTTACCAATCAAGTAGGAATAGCCCATTCCAATCCAATCTCGTGGTTTCTCCTAATCTGGGCGTGGGCATGACATTATGTCCGTGTAAAGTGATCATGGACAGTCCCTGGATAACAGGTTTTGTCCACGGTTCTCAAATATGAGTGTCACAGACCTGAAGGAAAGTAGCATTTGCAAAGTAATCAGAATCATATAAGGAAATTTGCATGCCTTTCAGAAAAATCAATGATACATAACTTGTCCTTAAAAAATTATTAAAATCACGTTCAAGTATTGGATTATGCACATTGTTTCTTACCATTTGGACATTTAAGGTGTATTAAGCCATATGGATTTGTAAGATTCTTCGTAATCCTCAGGGGTTACTATGGCAACATGGGTACAGTCTATTGCCCCAGTGGCATAACTATGGGGGGGATGAGGAGGATAGATCCCCCCCAAAACCCTCCGGGGAAAAAAATAATATTCAAAACTATTGTCTAGTTTTGACTTATGTTGAATGTTAATGTAACATTTTAATGAAAGCCAAAGTGCTAAAATTATTTAAAATGTATTTGCAGAATGTCATTTTTCCAAAATTTTCCTAAGAGGGGTAGTCTGTGCTAAAGGTTGGTGGGTGGGAGGTCGCTCTTCCCCGTCCTCTCTCATCCCCCCCCCTGAAGCATGTATAGCTAGTTCCGCCACTGTATTGCCCCAATTACACCTGGAAAGCCAATGACTCGTTGGATGCTGGGGTTAGAAGTAAAGTTTCCAATTAATTCATCATCATTAGGTGTTGTCATATTATTCAGATATGAAACAATTACTATCATACTCTTGCTTCAACATAGTTTTCTGGAGATATATTGTTGGAGGGAATATTATCCACTGTTCTAACCAAATGTCAACCATGGAATACACATGACATAATAACAATGGAAGTCAAATGGCGCCAACTCCATGGGGTCTAAGGGGGCCCGAGCCCCCTCAAATATTCGTTGTTGGTGCAAGGAAAAATGTTGCCAGGCATGTCGATTTTCTCTGGAATATCTATATATCGAGATTCGAATTATCAGGGTTCTAATGTTGATCATATGGCTCTTCTAAAATGCTTTAAAACTTAAAACTCACTACATACTTATAAAATTTACTGGATCCCCAGCTAATAAAGATCCCTGGTTTGGGCCCCCCCCAATATTTTTTGTAAGTGGGCATCCCAGTGTTGGAGCTTGTATATTATGTTTGCAAATAATTAAGATTACCATTTTAATCTGTGCCAGAATGTATGTTTTAATCCCTCCATTTCCATTTATTTCCACTGATATATTTTATCATCACCGGTTATACGGACCTATGAACTACCTAACCGACTTTGGCACCCTTCAAAACCTATGGTTTGACACCTTGGTTGTCATGATGGCCTGACTTTTAACTCTATGACCTTTGACCCCCATGGTGACCCTCGGAGGTCAATTAGTGAATAATATGGGTATTTGGACAATAGAAATCACTTGGGCACCCTATAAAACCCATGGATCGACCACCTTTGTTGATATGCTATTCCTTTTGCCACCCTTATGACCCTAACGGTGACCTTACTGGATCAACCGTTAAATTTTCATGAATAAAAGTGTTACTTCTGGGTTGCTCGTGTCCGAAAACCTAAGAATTGACACCTTGGTCAATGAAGTTCAGACTTTTTTCTATCTCCATTTTTTTTAGCATTGAAACCCCATAAGGCACCCACCCACTTGAACCATTTGGACCCACACTGTGAGGTCAAAAGGTCAAAATTGTTATACCTGTTATATTGTTTATTGTCTCCCATCCGCTAGCCATTCAGGTACCAGAAGACAGGAGCTGTAATGCACCCGAAACTGTCATCCACCAAAAATGGGTTGACACAGCATTAACCTGAAAATCTATCATCGACCATCAGATTTGTTTGATGGAGCTATCCATTCCTCTCTCTCCCAGTGAGAAATGGGTGGTGGAATCCACGTGGAATCCACGTGGAATCCACGTTGAGTGGTGGATATTTGGTGGCGGTGGATATTGAGTGGTTGGACCCACGTGGAATCCACGTTGATTTCAAGTGGATTTGTGGTGATTAGCATTAAATGTTAAACAGAATTTCTAATTTGTGGAACTTAACTCTCTGGTGACATTGCGTCATTTATCATCCTGAAATCACGCTAGTTATGTGAAAATGTATCGCACATTCTATTTTTATATAATTCGTGGAAAGGCAGCCATGAGAGCACATGAAAAATCGTAGACACATACATAGAAGGTTTAGCTATAGAGTGGTTGAGGTTTTAATGGTTTTAGGACAGCACCTACTGCTGTTTTAATTTTTCCACCAAATTTCCACGTGGGTTCCACGTTGATTCCACGACCAAAAACACGTGGTATCCACGTTACATTTCCACGTGGATTCCACCACCCATTTCTCACTGGGATGTAACTCATTCCATGCCATCCCTAACCCTTCTTGCCTTCAATTCATTCTTTCTTTTCACACCTCCACATTTCGTTTCTTGCACATCCTTCCTTACTTCTTCCATATATGTGATTCGAGGTCTTCCTTTTCCGTTCTTGCCATCCACTTGTCCCTCGACGATTGCCTTCATCAGGCCATCATGTCTCACCCTCATGATTCCGTGCGTATATATGTATTAACTGTAATGTATGTTAAGAACAACCTAAAATTTATACTTCGAATAATAATGTATGTAGTCATTATACAAAATCTCATAGTTCATACACATCATAATTTTGTACGAACAAATGTTGCTAAAAGGGGTCCCAGAGAAATGGGGATAAAACTTTTTAATAATTTGCCTGCTGATCTCAAAAATGTTAATGATGATATTTTGTTTAAAAATATGTTGAAAAAGCTCTTACTAAGAAAAATGCATTATTCAGTTGATGAATATTTAGATCGTGCTCTTTGACACTTTGATGTAAATATGTGTACCGGGAAATATACTGTTTGTTATGTTGGTATTTATATGTACATATTGTATGACTTGACGTGCCTTGTATCTGGGACATTATTTAATGTACAAGATCGCCGGGCAATTAAAATAATAATAATAAAGATATGTCCTATTAGGTTCAACCTCAGCAAATCATGGAATCCCATGATCAAAAGAACGAGTAAGCTAGGAGGAGGAAGGACACCTAAAACTGACCAATCACAGACAACTTAACTGCCCCCAACTGTGTATATAAGCCCAGCACTAACCAGGCCCATCATTGGCCCTGAAATACACCAACGGATGAAGTTCGCCATGAAAAAATGTTTGATCTTGGTCAGGCGTGTTAACCAGCTACACCACCAAGCCATTTTCTCAGAGCGAACTTCGGGATGGGTTTTACTGAACAAGATGATGACGTCACAAGTCCACACTGTGGTACATGCCAATGTCGGGGTGAAAAACCTGGTAGCACGCCTGACCGGCAATCGGGAGATCCAGGTTCGAATGCCGGCTGAGTCAAATATTTTTTCATGGTGAACTTCATCCTTTGGTGTGTTTAACTTTGCACCTGTGCGCATGACTGCGTAAAAAGTCACTTGTTCCTGCAGTGCTTTGAGAGTGACCCTGAAGACGATGGCAGAGAAGGCCATTGAAACGTTGGCAGATTTGTCCATCCTGACCCGGCTGATTTCCTGAGAAGACTTCATCAACAACATTCGCCGGGATGACACCAAATCCTTCATCCTATGAGGTTGTTCCGTCTTCTTATTAAGGTTTCCATGAGGCTTATCTTCTCTCCTACTCTTCTTAGGACTTCCTCATCACTTACTTGGTCAATCCATTTGATCTTCATCATTCCTCTGAAGTCACATTTTCATGTTATGTTATATCTTGATTTGGCCTATATTTGTGCATACTGTGTGCATCCCAAATCTCTGAACAAATTAAAAAAATGAGTCAATACTCTCTTAATTGGAGTGCTTAATACCAAGTCATATGACATATGTTACTATGTTCACAGATAAGAGAGTTGATAAATTATTTGAGGAACATTGGAGGCTACCACTTTCACTGTGAACATATCGCACTGTCCTGAGCTCGCCCTAATCAGATTGGTTTTATCAGCAGCGACTCTAGCATGCATAGCATGGGTGGAGCAGGCTATAAAATGGGTAGGCCTAACCTCGAGCTAAGGTGGATATAAGAAGGATGAAATATAGTTTAAAGAATTTATTTATTGACCTTACATCTTTATGAACCCCTTTCCTGATGTGCCATGCAACAGCAGTGAATTATTTATCAGGCTTCAACTCGTTTCTTTTTAAAATAATTTTAACTTTGGAATTCAATTCTGAAATTCATCCATCTTATTTGGATGGGCTGAAAAAAAATCTCTCAGAGAAAGAAAAGACTCAGGCTCACTCTCAGACTCAAGACTCACGGAAAAAAAAGAGACTAGGGCTCAACTTGAAGCCACCATTAGTGTTTATGAATAAATTGATTACAAGAAAAAGAATCAGTATGTAACGAAAGGTTTGTGTTCTTACCGCAGCTGCAGCCTGAATGCTGAAAGGAGCACATCCTCTGCAGATCCCTTCAGTATTCATCCAAGGACAAAGAAAGAAGATTTGTGTGTATCATATACCAATTTATAGGTCCAACTCTAGGACAATCATGGTAGAAATCATCTAGGATAATTAATCTTAATTAGAAAGCAAAGAACCCACAAATAAAAAAGGTGAAACTCCCAACTACTAAAAACTTTGGGTAGGTATGTGTAGCGATTGCTCTGGGATTTTATAAATTGAAATGTGTATCTGTAAAAATATGACCCACTGTTAAAATTTGATGCAAAATGCAAAAAAGAGCCCATCCAGGGACCTAAGCTGGTCTCTATTGTGTTGTGATCAGGAAACCGAGAAATTCAAATGCACTTTCATGGAAGTGTGACCTGGTTTTTTTAAATAATTGCCAGACAATACCAATATATCCGCATACATATGAAAACATACTAATATAGAGAATACAATACATTAGAGATGGATTATGTTAATAGTGAAAAAAATGACACTAAACGGTATGGCATAGTATTTGGAGGAGGCAAACGACAGCTGAGGACATTTGCACCATGAGGGAAGGATGGGTAAGGAAGGGTGGAGAGAAACCCGGTGTCGGAATAATCCTGCTCTTAACGAAAGGCGCCAAGGTGACCACGGCTTACGTCCCATCCGACGGACGGAGTGTTGTGCTGGAAATGTCCTCCACACAACGTTCAAGCAGGGAAAATCTCTGAAAATTCTCTGCCACTGCCGGGATTTGAACCCGAGCCCACAGCATGGGAAGCCAACACTCTAGCCACCACACCAACCCTATCCCCATGACACAAAAAGATGACACCATGTTATGAATGGCATTTACAAAGAAAATATTGATATTAGTAAAATAAGACATAGCAATATTTCCACTGAGTTTTATTATGACACTATGCGTTTGTCTTTACAAACAACATTATCAAGTGTAACCAGTCTTAAAGAATTCCTCCTTATACATGTTTGGTGCTTCAAGGGAGGGGGTAAGGCGGAGGATGGGGTTTGGGTGACGAGAAGTGTGGATATATAAATCATTGGGTGACGAGAAGTGTGGATATATATCCAGGAGAATCAGAAGAATTTGTTATTCTGAAAATTAATCACATAGGTGCATAGTAACTAGTAAATGAAAAAAAAATCTTTTTCATATGCTTGTCAATTTCTGATTTGTAAAACAATATATTTCATTGCGATAATTCTTCATTTATACAATTTTTCCTTTTTACTTATAAACCTATTTATGTCATTATGAAATCCTTTCCGGAGGATATCATATCGTTCAGTCGCATTTTACATTACAGTGAACTACACTTTTGGTGGAAATATTGGTATTAATCATGATATATCCTTAGTGAAATAAAACATTTAAAATTGTATATAAATGTACCAATTCCACATTTAAAAAATATTATAAGCTGCATAACTATTTGCATGAAAGTATTCCTGAAAATTATGACATCAGAATGGGCTTTCAACACAGTTGTTTTTTTATTAAACCTCCATCTCCATGAACAGAAGATGAAATGATTGATTAAAAATTATTTCATATGGAAATCTTGAGTACACTTGTGATGTTCTTTAGACATATGTAATTGCCTCGGTGATTGAGGAATTGCTTGTGCCTGTGGACAAGCATTACTCTACCTTCTTCATTGGATGTTTCCGCCAATGACTTCCAATGAGTTTTGCCTTTGTTCCGAAGCTCATCATCTATTTGAAAACGCTTAACTCCCAGAACAAATCCTCATTTCAGAGTAAAGATGGAAGTCGTATAGTCCCAGGTAGGCATTGCATGGCAGGTGATTGAAAATGTCTCATTGATATTGCTCAAGGTTGAGCGATTGGGCTGCATCAGCACTGACGTGACGGGCGTTGTCATGAATCAGAACAATTCCAGAAGACAGCATATCTAGTCTTTTGTTTTTAATGGGAATAGACATAATTTTTCACACTCTAGGCCACAAAACATTTAAAAGATTACCTTTTATCGGCATAAATGCCAAGACATGTCAATGCTGAAGCCATTGGGTGAGTTTTCTGGCTGTTTCTCCGCAGTACACTCTTGGCGGGAGAATCAATGGAGGCAATGTAGTCAATGAGATTGCCACTAGTCTTAAACGAATGACTTACGGTCAGAAATGACTTGAGCATGTGGTGCGGTGGACGCGCAATTACCCCATCTGCATAGTACCCGCCTGTTGCTTGTATGATGATTTCGATGAGTTATTGGGGTTGTAAAAAAAGTCCTTGTATATAGTGTTTAACCAAATACAACCTAGCTTCACTTTGAATCCCTGCACGCAATATGGTTTTTTCTTTTTTCCTTTTTTGTGAGATTTACCTCTAAAGAAAACCTCTTACCTTCTCCTGAGTGAAAAAGATTGTCACCCATCTTATATTTATGAAGAAGTGCACGAAGTATCACGTACCTGTAGTCAATTATACGACTGGCAAACATCTAGATCCCTGAAATGCAGAATAGAAGAATATTGTAAGCCCCTCCGCGGTGAAAAAACCTTTTCGCGGATGCAAAGCATGCATGGTCAGAACTTGGTCACTTCATACTCTTACAAGAGTAAAAAATCATCGCAAGAGAAAATAAATATATCCCTTGACTGACAAGGGAAGCAATGGAAATAGTGAATCCTGATAAGAACTCAAATTGGGAGGATGGCTATCCTTCAGCTTCATCATTCAAATGGCTCTTCCAGCATCGGGACTCAAACCGAGCAAATCAGTGCACTCTTGACTATTCTATACACATATTTATAAAGGATTGCAGCTCAGCATATCATTTGGACGCAAAGACAGAAGCTGGAATGCATCTGCTGAAATGTTGTCCACCAAAAAATTGCGTTGACGCGGAATTGACCCAAAATAAAACAATCAATTTAATCAGCATGGAAGTCTCCATAACAATCTTAGCTGATTGTTCACGAATGAAGATGAGAGTGGAGGAGGGGTTATTTCCGTCCCCTGGGCCAACATACCAACCTATGAGCTGTGGGAATGAAGATGTATCTACATCTACATAATACCCTGGTAGCCACCTCTAGGGTGTTTGGCGGGGGGTGATCAATCACCAGCATGCAGCATGCATTTGCACTCCCACATGCACACCACACCGTCCGAAAAACATCCCGCATAATAACAACTTATACTACTATATACTGTTATAAATAATAATGAAACTAAGAAACCTGCATTAAGTTTTACATAGGTTAGTAGGATACACTACAAGTCATGCAATATATTTATCGCGCCCTGGTAGCCACCTCACGTGATACTTACCTCACATATGTTTGCGTCAATGTGACTACCAAATATTGCGTTAGAATCCTACAAAGTGAGAACGACGTATGAAAATTATTTTTGTAAATTGTGTTTTTTGCTCCAAGGGTTTTTTCCCAGAGCATAATAAATATCTATTCTATTCTATTCTATTCTATATTTACGAGTTCAATTGCTGCCGTTATAATCTCTTATTGATCGTGGAAAAAATGACATTCGGAATCTGTCTGTTCTATAATCTATCTCTCTTATTTTATTTATATGATCTGATCTTCTGTAGTATGCTGGCGTCCGTAAGATATGGTTAACTTCGTCAGAAAAGACACTGCTCTTGAATTTATCTAAAAGGATTAGTATACTTTTCAATCTACGGTCCGACAGAGATTCCCATCCGAGTTTACCTAAGAGGTCAGTTACACTAACAAGACTATCGTAATGACCTTTCACATACCTGGCAGCTCTTCTTTGCACGCATTCTAACTCTGTTATTAAGCCTTTTTCATGAGGGTCCCAAACACTGGCAGCGTATTCCAAATGTGGTCTAATGAGGGAAAAGGGGAATGTACGAATAAGGGGAATCGAGGATTTTTTTCTTGGGGGTGAAAGGGTCTGAAAGGCAAACGGTCCTCACATATTTGAGATTAAAAGCATCATACAGCAATTTATGAATGAAATATACTTTTTATTCTAACGTGAAAGTTATTACTATGAAAATATTGACAATTAACAACAGTTTTCGGGCCCTCACCCACTAGGACGGTACTTATTTTTTATCGCTGATTAGTGAATGACCAATGGCCAGCAAATCTGTCTTAACCCTTAGATGCACGCTAAGTGGGGATTTTGCCGCATTTTTCAAAAATTCGAAATAGCGCGTTTACGGTAAATGGATGACTTGTGGTACACTTTGTTATTCTATTTCTCTACTTTTCCCTCCACGAAGAACATATGTTTGCGTCAATGTGACTACCAAATATTGCGTTAGAATCCTACAAAGTGAGAACGACGTAACTTTGGGTGATGCACGTTTATTATAATGTATTATGCAGTGGTGTTTTTCAAGAAATTTGCATAGAATTATGTGATATTTTTGTTTAAAAATGAATAGGAAAAGTATTATAAGTGCTTTTATTTATTAGAAGTTACCCAAACACGTTTAAATACCCTCAAATTTGAATTTATACTTGGGAAAATCAAAAATGTGAAAGTGCGGCAAAAAAGTCGCTAGCGTGTACTGGCGCTAAACTTGCAGGTGCGTGCACCTAAGGGTTAACTTGGGCTCAAGGCTTAAATAGTTGAGACTCCATCATACACAAAACAAAGCGAGCATAATGTTAATTGTATTGAAAATCTTGTCTATATCCCAAGGGTCTGAGGGGGCAGGTGCCCCTGTGCCCCCCCCCCCTTAAGCTTCACATGTGCATGGGTGTGTGGGTGATTGCAGGGAAAAAAGTACAACAATGACCAACCATAGCCACATCCTTCCTCTCCCAGGACCTCCTGATATTTATGGCTCAAACACTTTCTTTGATATAAACATGACAACTCGTGACACCCTACCTCGTTAATAACACTTGTCCCTTTAGTAGCAGTCAGATCCCATTCCTCTGATGTGCTATCCCGCCCTTCCATTTGAGTCTATTAAGTTTGTAGCATGTCAATCTGTCTACCTTTAACCCTTTGCGGTCCATTTTTTTTCAATTCTAATGGTCTGGTCCAAATTAATTTTTAGAAAATAAGTATAATAATTGAAAGGATTCATTGGTGCCTTTTAAATGCTTTTGCTTATGTTTTGATTTTAAAATTTTTTTGTTCAAAGTTAACTTCCACTGAATGCAATAAAATGCTAAAAGTTCAATTGAAGAGCCTATTATTAAAAGATTTATCTATGTAAAAATTATCTCTTGAACTATTGCCCTTGTATAATCCCCATATATATCCTTGTGATGTTAAGCTCAACTTGACGTTGGACCTGATGCTCGCACCAGGCCTGTCGAGCCAGCCTCAACGTTGGACCGCAAAGGGTTAATGTAAACTTCGTGAGCCCCTACTTCACAAAGGTTGCCTTCAAGAGCGGCAGGAAGTGAATTAATGCATTGGAGTGGTAGTGGTCTGCTTGCATTGAGTATGAAAATAAAATGCAGTCTGGCGACAAAAGATATAGTAATGATTGGGCGATGGATGTTCACTGCATCGCATCAGCAGGAGAATTATTTGTGGCTGGATTCAAAGTGGCCCGGTGGCATTCAATGCAGGCAAATAATTATCGCTTGTATGCACGCGTAGTGAGACGAATATATTTCTGCTCGCTTGATACGATGCATGATTTTGAAAACATATTTGATGCAGAAATTCTGCTCGCTCATTTTAGACATGGTCCCAGCACTGAAGCTTGATATTGCATATAGCTGTGGGCAAAAAACATATAAAAACGGACCAAAATCAGTCTGCCTATAAAACAGGAGACAATATAGTGACGTATCACAATTAATTCCATGTCCTCCAAAACCCACATGACCATTACTCGCAACATGCCCATGATTCTCCTCGGTGGCGCCGGGGTAAAGTCCCCGACTGCCACCCTAGAGGTCGCGGGTTCGAATCCCGCCTGGGTGGCTTGACTACCATCCAGGGCATGGATGTTTGTGAATGTCTAACAAGTTAATTGTAAGAGAGGACAACTCTGTCCTAAATTCGCTTGTATAATAAAGACAAATTATTATTATTATTATTCTCACGATTGGGCCATGACAAGAAACAACCTGCAGCGCAGCGTAAGGTCAACGCGGGTGCAGTGCACGAAGGTAGGCTTTTCTAGTCATCCTTTCAATGTGCTCTGGAGATAACACAAGATTCAAATGCAAAGATGGAGGAACCACCACCTTAAGCACAATAATAAAGAGAAACCAATGCTTTTAAATAAATTTCTCCGCCTAGGCTGGCTAACGGACAACAGAAGGATAAATAAATTACTAAGAAATGCAAGGATTCATTGGAATTATTTCAATGTGAATGCACCTCGCAGAACAGGGAGCTCTTTCTCTCTCGGAGAAGGGATAATCCGGGAAGCGCTCCCTGTGGTGAGGGTTACTAACCAGTCCCCGAAAGACACCTATGTGCTCTATGCCATTAGGTTTGGCAGAAAATCTCTGCCATTAGGTTTGAAATAATAATCTTTCGATTTAGGCAATAAAAAATATTAGGAAACCACCCTATTGTGCGGTCCCAGTAACGTTGTGTGTGGCAAGGATTTTTGTACCTCCCCATCTAATAGCATGGTCTTCATTAATGCTGTTCTCCGCCACGACCGACTTTTCTGGTTGCGCTAAGCTGAAAAATCTTTGGTGCTCTTTTAGCCTCGTCTCAATCGTTGGGCTTGTCTCCCCTTCACATATATTTTATCACATTTACGAGGAATTCCAGAAACTCCTGGTGTCTTCAGGCCGATCGGATCATTCGCCCTAACCAAGCGGCGCCTCAACGCTAGAATGCCAGGCTGGGTCAAAAGAGAATATTTATGTTGTTTATTTTGGAAGGAAGAAAAATTTTAGACTCATATTTCATGGCTTTTAATTATTTAGCTTGGTTTTCCACTGTGCAAAAGTTGGGCCGGATGTCATAATTGTTTTTATATTTTTGCACAGTGGTAAACCAAACTAAATAATAGGGTGGTTCCTATTATTTTTTTATTGCCTTAATCGAAAGATTATTACACCTGGAGTACGTATTTCACGCTTTTAGATTTTTAAATGACGATATCTATTTTTCGCGATTAAATGAAAAGTGAAAAATTTCAAGCACGCAAAAGCGCGACGGGTAAGCATGAATGCCGGGAAATCTCTCCGTGTGACGTATTTCCCGCTGCCGCCCTGTGAGGTGACCTTGAGGCGAGGCTTAGCGCTGATACGACGCAGGATGCTAGCGGGTAGCTGAGTACCCTGCTGCCTGGTAGCGCTTGGCTTAAATAAGGATTATTAATACCCAATCAAACGAAGAAAACTTTCCGACCTTAGCCAGTTTTATTAAGTGATTATTAAGACATGTTCCCCTGAGCTCTGGGCCTCATGCATGCATTGGTAACCTCAGACGATGTATAACTCCTATCGTCTCGTATAGAAAATAGGTCCCTGTGACGTCACGTGGAGTGGCATAGTATGGGCGCCAATCTGACCCTTTTCAAATTAGGAGAAAATGAAGCATTACCATTTGTCTAAACCGGTGTTTCTAGAACGAAATAATTTATATATTATGAATACACTAATGGTGGGTAACGAATCGCAATCAATGCCTTTCGTTTTCTTTGATGAAGGAAACTATACCCTATTGAAAGCCATGAAATATGAGTCTTAAATTTTTCTTCCTTCCAAAATAATCAACATAAATATTCTCTTTTGGGCCACATTGAACCAGCCGGGTATTCTAGTATTAATGCACCGTTGGTCCACCCGCATCGCCGAACATTTTATAGGGTTGATGAATATTTCTCGGTTTCTCAGCCAGGTAAACTCTTTCATGTGAGCGGACTCAAGGGTACAAGCATGCAATTCAAACGAGGAGAGCTTCACCTAAATATGGGCAAACATCAAAACAGTTGGTTGTGAGGTACAGTGTCGAAAGCTTTCTTAAAATCTACATGTACATAATACCCTGCGAGCCACCTATAAGGTGTTTGGCAGGGGGTGACCAATCACCAACAGGCAGCTTGCAAGAGGACCTCCACATGCACACCAAACAGTCAAAGAAATATTACGCATACTATCAAAATACACATGCTTATTCATAAAAACTTATGGTTAGCAATTGCTAGAGCAAATACATGCAAGGTTAGAACTATGCAAAAAAAGATGCATTGAGTGATCCTAGCGAGCGACGCCATTAATCCTATGAATAGTGTAGTTTCCTATTATTTTTATTGCATAAATCGAAAGATTATTATTCCTGGAGTACGTATTTCACGCTTTTAGATTTTTATGTGACGATATCTATTTTTCGCGATTAAATGAAAAGTGAAAAATTTCAAGCGCGCAAAAACGCGACGGCTAAGTATGAATGCCGGGATAAAAATTCCGCGTGACGTCGTTCTGCTCCCCGCTGCCGCAAGTCAGGTGACCTTGTGGAGAGGCTCTGAGCGCTGATAGGACGCAGGATGCTAGCAGGTAGCGCTTGGCTTAAATAAGGATTATTAATACCTTATCAAACGAAGAAAACTTTCCGACCTTAACCAGTTTTAATAGGTGATTATTAAGACATGTTTCCCTGAGCTCTGTGCCTCATGCATGCATTGGTAACCTCAGACGATGTATAACTCCTATCCTCTCGTGCAGAAACTAGGTCCCTGTGACGTCACGTGGAGTGGAATCGTATGGGCGCCAATCTGGCCATTTACAAATTAGGATAACATTGACCATTAATATTCGTCCAAACTGGGATTCCTAAAACCAAATAATTTATATATTATGAACATAGGCGGATCCAGGGGGGGGACACGGGGGCACGTGCCCCCCCCCAGACACTTAAAAATATGCTAGATTTTTAATACGGTCCCATTGTCATTTCGTTCGTTTTATGTAACAAGGTATCCTTGTGCCCCTCCCAGAAAGAAATCCTGGATCCGCCCCTGATTATGAATACACTAATGGTGGGTAACGAATCGTAATCAAAGTCTTTCGTTTTCTTTAATGAAGGAAACTACTATATTGAGACAACGTTGCTATCCTTAATAGTACGAGGGAAGAATTACATTATAAATCTCTCTGTTTTGCAGTCTATTTCTTTTATTTTATTCTCATCATCGCGTCTACTATAGTACGATGGTAAACGAAGGATATCTACATCTACATCTACATAATACCCTGCGAGCCACCTATAGGGTGTTTGGCAGGGGGTGACCAATCACCAACATGCAGCATGCAAGAGGACCGCCACATGCACACCACACAGTCAAAGAAATATTACGCACACTAGAAAAATATACATGCTTATTCATAAAAAAATTGCTAATGGTTAGTAATTCCTAGAGCAAATACATGCAAGGTTAGAACTACGAAAAAACATGCAATGGGTGATCCTAGCGAGCGTTGCCATTAATCCTTTCAATTGAGATAATATTGCTATCCTTAATAGTACGAGGGAAGAATGTCATTTTGATTGAATGATATGATTCACGTCGTCTGAGAAAATATCTTCTTCGAATTTCCTAAGTAAGTTAAGCCTATACTTCGATCTACGCTCCTGTAAAGATTCCCATCCTAACTCGTTTAACATACTGGAAACGCTGCACTTTTTGTCGTAACAACCTATCACATATCTGGCCGCACATGCCGCACTCTGTAGTACTCGGTTGATTTCAGCTATTAGTACTAACTCGTAAGGGTCCGACACGCTAGCAGCATATTCCAAAAGAGGCCTCACTAGAGT
This sequence comes from Ischnura elegans, assembly GCF_921293095.1. NCBI lineage: Eukaryota > Metazoa > Arthropoda > Insecta > Odonata > Coenagrionidae > Ischnura > Ischnura elegans. Next base: position 671,639 of record NW_025791659.1, on the reverse strand, counting down.
CAGGAAGCTTTTTTCTTTCGCCCTTTATGAGCATTTACCGAGAATTCTTTTTATAAATCAAAGTTTAGGGTTAGCTTCCCAGCATACTTCACGGAAGTGTTTACTCCACGAAAGATTCCGGGTAATGGTGACCCCCAAGTATTAAACGAATCCCGTTAGTGGTGGTTCTCCTTCTTGAATATTAATCCATATCCCAAAGATTCATGACCATACACTTTGCAAGATTTAATTCTAACTCCAAAGTACTGCACCAGTCATTTATGACAAAGAGGTCCTTTTCTAATGCTAATATATCGCTATAGCCGTAAATTCTCTGCATACAACTACATCATTTTTTTCTACCTTCAGAAATTGCCCCCTACTTGCAGTTAATATTCACTAAATCCATCAAGCAACACGAAGTATCGAATGACTAAAAAATCGCTAATATAACACCAATATTTAAAATTGGAGACAAGGAACAGCCTTCTAATTACAGGCCGATATCTTTAACGTCCATCTCTTGCAATGTCCTTGAACACATCGTAGTCAGCTCGGTAATGAAACACCTAGACGCGCAAAACTTATTTATGGGAACTCAACATGGATTCAGGAAAAGCAGATCGTGCGAAACTCAGTTAGCGCTTTTCGCCCACGATATTTTAGTCTCCGGGGAAGACAACATTCCAGTAGACGCGATTTTTCTTGATTTCAAAAAGGCATTTGATAAAGTACCCCACGGAAAGTTAATAATAAAACTGAAATCTTATGGTATAAACGAAGATGTCATTTCCTGGATTAGAGAATGTTTGAGCGACCGCGTCCAAAGAGTAGTTTTAGACGGTGCAGTCTCCAATGAGGTTCTTGAGTCACTTCTGGCGTTCCTCAGGGTAGTGTCGTTTGCCCACTCCTATTCTTTCTTTATATTAACGACATTGGCGAAGTAGTACACATTAAGTTACGATTATTTGCAGACGATGCTGTAGTTTACACAGAAATCCGTTCCAGCAAAGATATAGACGAACTAACGAATGACCTTGCTGCTATCCAAGCTTGGTGCGATGCTTGGAAGTTAGAATTAAATTTGGAAAAATGCGTCGTAATGAATTTCTGGAAGAAGAATAACTCCCTACAGCGTAACTATATAATTCGGGGCACCCAGTTAAAGGCAGTTGAATCCGTGAAATATCTAGGGGTTAGACTCAAAAATGATCTATCGTGGAATACACATATTCGAGAAATAACCGGTCAAGCTAATCGTAAAATGGGAATGTTAAAAGAATGTTAGGAAAGTGCGACGATTAAGTGAGAAAAATTATCTACTTTTATCTCGTTAGACCACATTTGGAATACGCTGCCAGAGTTTCGGACCCTCATGAAAAAAGGCTTAATAACAGAGTTAGAACGCGTGCAAAGAAGAGCTGCCAGGTATGTGAAAGGTCGTTACGATAGTCTTGTAAGAGTAACTGACCTCTTGGATGAACTCGGATGGGAATCTCTTAAGGACCGTAGATTGAAAAATACACTAAACCTTTTAGATAAATTCAAGGACAGTGCCTTATCTGACGAAGTTAACCATATCTTACGGACGCCAACATACTACGGAATATAATATCAGCGATAGAATTCGAAAATAGATTGCATGACTTGAAGAGTAGCCTACTAACCTATGTAAAAATTAATGCATGCTTCTTAATTCAATTATTATTTCTAACAGCATATAGTAGTATAAATTGTTAGTATACGGGACGTTTTTCGGACGGTGTGGTGTTCATGTGGGAGTCTAATTGGATGCTGCATTCTGGTGATTGATCACCCCATGCCAAACACCCTAGAGGTGGCTCGTAGGGTATTATGTAGATGTAGATCATCTGCGAAGAGGCGGATTTTGCTCGTGACCACGGTGGTTATATCATTAATGCAAAGAAGGTGCAAAGGAGGGCCGATAACACTTTCTTGGGGTACTGCTGAGGTAACTTGAATTCTATCCGAGCTAATTCCATCCAAAACAACTCCCTGTTCGCGATCATTTAGGAAATCTTTGATCCAACCAATTACGTGTGTATCTATGCCGTATGCTTCCAACTTTTGAATCAGCTTTAAATGCGGAACCTAGATGCGAAATCTAGAAATAGTGCGTCAACTTGTCTTTTTGATTCATCAGGTTTTATAACGTCGTGAAGAAAGAGCGTCATTCGCATGATCTATCTTATAAATCTTAAGTATAGGGTGTGCCTAGAAGAATCGACAAATCCACCTCCCTCCTGCTCCTTCCCCCATTCAAAGTGTTAAAACATCCCGCTATATGTACGCCATACCGTGAACCCAACCCAACCTAACCCCCCCGCGCCCTCAGAAGAGCCCTTCGGTTCAGGATGCCCGCTAATCCGACCGCCTGCCTGCCTCCTCCGAAGACACCGCAACCATTCATGCATGGACTCCCTCCCGAAACAACACCCCCCAATTCCACCAGAAAGGAAGACCGCCGCCACGTGATTGTTGGAATGTTTATGTGAAAAATTTTCTATAAATTACGATAATTAAGATGATTTTTCGTCGGCTACGACGTTAATACGTTGCATCCTCAGGTTTTGCTATAGGATAAGTATAGAATTTTGAAGCTTTTACAAAAAAAATCCTAAACATGTATTTGGTGTATTATGACCCCTTTAAGGAGGAACCATCATTTCAAACATGCCCGAAAACCTCCCCTTATTTTGACATATGTTGTTGCTCATTATTTTTTCTATCGAATAGTGAAAAAATATTGCTATGTCACCGGCCATTTTAGAAAGATTTATGGATTTGAAAATGACGGATTTCCAGCTTGAAATACATTGTCTTTATGGGAGAATGATGACCTTCCCTTGTAAAACATTTTTTATCTCAAATTTGGCCCGAAATTTATAGTTGAAAAATTAGCACAGCATAGAATAGACATCGATGCTTAATATATGTATTTATTTAGAAGGGGTTACCGATATGTTAGCGCCAGTATTTAAGTTTAAAGAACATACTTCCGGTTTTCTGCAGAGTGAGCAGCCATTATGCGGCGGAGGTAGTGGCAACGTTGCAAATATACGGAGGTTACATATGAAGAGCGATATTGCACCTGTCCACCGCTGCATAATTCCAGTGAATTGGATTTTTCGGAGTCATTTTTATACGTATTCATTAAACGAATATTCAGTTCATCTCGAAACATGCTATACACCGAAGTATGAAATTTATCGTATTCGGCGTATCGCTTCAAAAGCGAAAATGATAGAATATAATGAGACTTGCGATAGTTATCTGTTCTTCTGAATACTACTTCAAATTTTTTTACGTTTATTTCGAAAAATATGCATCGTTTTCAACTTGTAGAAAATACTTATTTAAATAGAAGTTCTAAGCGTAAAGTAGAAAATCTAGCGCATTATGTATTTAATCATCAGTTTAATTGATATTAAATGTCTAGAATGAGGTGTACAGGTAAATGAATATACCACGAGACAAGCATATTGCCGTTGGGTACCGACTATGTAGTATTTGGAAATACAACTTCGCGAACGTACTAATTAATCGAACACTCACCCATGTAATTCTTCGAAAGTATAAAATAAAATAGACAAGAGTACTTCCTTTTTCACTGACCAAACAATTTACTTTTATACGTTTTCCAAAGGTCCAATTAGCATAATTTGAAAAAACAACAGTAAATACATTTACCTATTCATGAAGTCATTGCAGGAGGATAAAAATTAGGATGCATTCCTGAACAATCGATGGCAGCTGACATAAGTGAGTCCGTAGAAGTTGCAATGCCAGCCTTCCAAATTTACTGAAACTTCGGCACTAGGAACAAGTATTATTTAATTATCCTGATACTAATGATTCGAATTACATTTGGGTTATAACTGACACATTAGTTTCTAATTTTCACTAATCGACTCCTAATTAATAGTATGGATGAGGCTATTGAATGGAAAATCTACAAAGAAATAAACATTAAAGAGCTTTGTGTCAGTCATTCGACAGGGACTTTAATCCTCATAAATCAAGACATAAACATTGATTATTTAAACAATGATGGACTCTTTATGTTGGGAAATATTGCAAAAATTTCTTAAGAAATTAAAAATGCACGTAAACGATTCGGTATCCTTCAACAGATGCACTCGTTGAAATTGCTTCGATGGAATTGATGGATTCACTTTCGGCCACATTTCGTTTCCTCAAATAATCCAAGCTTTTACCTTTACCTTCAGACACAAATTTGCCTTTAAATCGGCATAAAGACGCCATCACTTCAGCCCAAAGGTATATTTAATTACTTAAGGCTAAGTAAAAGGGATAATAAAACGAGTAATATTGTCACAATGCAACGTAACTCTACGAGGTAACGTAAACAAACAAAGGTGCTCAACCGCTGTGAAACTACGATATGTTGGCAGCGTTGTCAAGTTGGTGGTCAGCAATTATAAATAAACCATTTTTCCAAATTAGGTTGAAATTAACAGAGCAAAAGGTCTCATTAGTTAAGTTCATTTTATTAATCACAAATGATGTAGTTATAAAGCTTTACTGTATTTCCAGAGAAAGTACTTAAATTCTTCCGATACCTAAGAGTCAATATAACAGCCATTCTTCATATCACTAGATTATTCCATTTTAAGTAAAATTCATGCATTGTACAGCTATTTTGATTGATTTAGCATTACTTTTAATTTTTATGAATGACTAATTTAGCGATTTTAACTCGTTGTTATCGAGTTTATCTAACTAATGAAAGCAGTATTTCGAAGCGCAGGTTCCTCCTTAATTAAATAATTCCACCAGAAAGGAAGACTGCCACGTGGATATTTGAACATGTCTGTGAAAAATTTTGTTAAACTCCAAAAAATTCTGCATTTCTCATCTCTCCTCCATTACCAACTCCCACCATCACTTTCTTTTGTTTTTCCCAAGCATCATCTTCCCCCCTCTTTCCCTGCTCTCTACTCCGTTCACTTTCCTCTTCAGTTGTCTCCATCTCCTCTCTCCCCTCACTTCCACAACTCAAATAAAATGATTCTACATCTACATCATACCCCGCAAGCCGCCTAAAAGGCGTATGGCAGGGGGTGTTAGGACACCAGCCGTTTACAGCTATAAAAAAAATGAAGGGCTCTAACGAGGTTGGGACTAACGTTTAATAAAGTCCTTTATGGTTGGAGGGAAAAACAAATTCCCATATCTATCCGTTCGGCAAAACATCTCTCCTTAATTTATCGCCTCTATCGGACCTGGAAATATAGTGTGGCTCTAATATTATATGTTCTCTGTGTCGCTCTTAAAGATATCGGTTTCGCGGGGTAACTTAGTAAAATAAAGTCAGATAATACGTATGACCATAGAGTAAATATTATTATTATTAGAGTATTCTACCGATTAAGATAGATAGATAGATTGCAGAACAGACAGATTCCGAATGTCATTTTTTCCACGATCAATAAGAGATTATAACGGCAGCAATAGAACGCGTAAATAGATTGCATGACTTGTAGTGTGGCCTACTAACCTATGTAAAACTTACTGCATGTTTCTGAATTTCTATTCTATATTCTATTTCTAACAGCATATAGTAGTATAGTTTGTTATTATACGGGACGTTTCTTGGACGGTGTGGTGTGCATGTGGGAGTCCAAATGCATGCTGCATGCTGGTGATTGATCACCCCCTGCCAAACACCCTAGAGGTGGCTCGCAGGGTAATTTGTAGATGTAGATGAAGATAGGTTTGCATGAAGTACTAAAGAAGTGATCTGGGAGCCTTCCTTTCCTTCCATTACCGTCTTCTTCAATTCGCTGTAAGGCCTACTCCCTTTCAATCTATCTAAAAATCCTATTCTTTTCCTTCCCCTCCCTAGTTTCCCTAACATTCTACCCTCTAACACCTTTTTCAACATCCCCTTCCCGCTGAGTACTCCCTCCATCCATACCTTCTGTCTCCTCCGTATCTCATCCAAAAGCTGCCTCTACTCACACACCATATCCAGCACTTCGTCGTTCCTTTTCCTCTCCGTCCATTTCACCCTCTCCATTCTTCTCCATACCCGCATCTCGAATGCCTCCAATCTTCTCTCGTCTTCTTTCCTCAGTTTCCATGTTTCGGCACCATAGACAGCTACACTCCAAATCAAACTCTTCACTAACCTTTTCTTTAAACTCTTACATAACGATCCTCTAAAGGCCTGTTTACACGGCACATTAACACGTACGGGTTAATGTCTAAATGTATGAACGCGAGAATGAACGCCAAAATGCACCGTGTAACCACCCAACTTGTGCGAATGCATGCACAGAAAATAGAACCTGTTCTAATTTGGTTCATGCATTCGTACATGTTCCGTTCCGGTCCACAAAAATCATTCACGCAAATGTACATTAACTCGTACGTGTTAATGTATCGTGTAAACAGGCCTTAAGAAGCTCCTTCCTGTTCATGAACGCCTCCTTTGCTAGAGCAATTCGCTTCCTGATGTCTTTGCTACTGTGTCCGTTTTCCTCTAATGTGTCATAGAGTAAGTATATCCTATATATGTTTATATCCTATCCTATATATACTTACTCTATGGTATGACAATCAGTAATGAACTTCTCTCTGCCACAAAAACTGAGCGAAATTCCAGCTTAACTTTGGCAGAGAAAATCTGCCTTTAAATATTTAATTATTAAACTTATAGAAGATCCCATTGATCTCAATGAGTGTTGAAAATCAGCATATAATAAATCCATGGTAGCAATAAAACTAAATCATAAGGGTATTTTTTAATGACAACTATTGGTTTGGTGTGTTAAAAACGGAAAAGACGATAGAATTATAAAAAAATGAAGACACCTGAGTGAGAAAAAAACCAAACGAGTGGTTCCAGGACAATAAGTTATAACAATAAAAAATAATTATCAATCCCATTGCTCCGGGATTGCAGCAGTTGCTGGAATGATGGTCGGTGCCAATAGGGTAGTTTCCTTCATCAAAGAAAACGAAAGGTATTGATTGCGATTCGTTACCCACCATTACTGTATTCATAATATAAAAATTATTTCGTTTGGGAAATACCGGCTTAGACGAATGTCTATGGTCCATTTTTAACCTCATTTGAAAAGGGCCACATTGGCGCCCATGCGATGCCACTCCACGTGACGTCACAGGGACCTTGTTTCTATACGAGAAGATAGGAGTTATACATCGTCTGAGATTAGCAATGCATGCATGAGGCGCAGCATTCAGGTAAACATGTCTTAATAATCACTTATTAAAACTGGCTAAGGTCGGAAAGTTTTCCTCATTTGATAAGGTATTAATAATCCTTATTTAAGCCAAGCGCTACCAGCCAGCAAGGTACTCAGCTACCCGCTCGCGGCCTGCGTTGTATTAGCGCTCAACTTGCCTGAAGGTCTGCTCACAGGGCGGCAGCGGGAGCCAGATGGAGAGATTTCCCGGCATTCATACTTACCGGTCGCGTTTTCGCGCGCTTGAAATTTTTCACTTTTCATTTAATCGCCAAAAAATAGATATCTTCATTTAAAAATCTAAAAGCGTGAAATACGTACTCCAGGAGTGATAGTCTTTCGATTTAGGCATTAAAAAAATAATAGGAAACCATCCTATTGAATCATCGAAGAACGCGATTGTCGTGTAATCCACTCCGGCGATGGTCTAAGAGAAACGAGGAAATTGCATATCCGTCAATAGTCTAGCACGGTTTCATTATGGTAAGCGGATCTTTGAACGGCACGGCGAAGCAAATCATATCACCCGAATGATGATGAAACGTGGAGATTTATACCTTCGAAATGTCATTTTTCAAGCGGCCAATACGTTCTTATTCTCCATTTAATTGAAATTCGTACGTTTTTGTTTGGGGGAGCACATAACCTTATCTGTTTTTCCAGGTGTTCAAAATTGTAAGACATACCATTCAGATATGAAATTTTGCTGGGGATTTTTTCTGACGTGGAATGTTAAAAAATATTAGGAAAGTGCGACGACAAAGTGAGAGAAATTAGCTACTTTTCCCTCGTTGGACCACATTTGGAATACGCTGTCAGTGTTTGGGACCCTCATGAAAAAGGCTTAATAACAGAGTTAGAACGCGTGCAAAGGAGAGCTGCCAGGTATGTGAAAGGTCGCTATAAGTCATGCAATCCATTTACGAGTTCTATTGCTGCCGTTATAATCTCTTATTGATCGTGGAAAAAATGATATTCGGAATCTGTCTGTTCTACAATCTATCTCTCTTATCTATGTATCATAAAGCCCCCTAACGACCACTCATTCATTTATTCATTCATTCACTCACTCATATAAATGTTTGGTGAACGAGACGAGATACGACAAAAAGTCTTATGAAGACCCCTCTAAAATTCTCTGAAACCCCAGGAAAAATTATGAACACAGAAAATTTCCACTTATTTAACTGTCTATTCAATTAAAATTGGGCATGGGGATTAGTTCAAAAATGGCCACCAAATTCCAATGGCTGCGTGGCGATCAGATACAAATAAAACATCATAGCAACATATTTGTTTATGCTCACAAGAGGAGCTAAATTGGAATAGAAGATAAAGGAATTCAAACGATAGGATGATAAAGATAAGGTAGGATATTTACTTAGTACTTTTTCAAAAGTCAATCTTTTAATGGCTTCTTTCCGTATGAACAAAAATTTGATCACATCAAAGCGCATTCAAAGGAAAAGAGGAGAAATATAAGGTAAACAAACCTTCCTTAAGAGATAGGTAGGTAAAAATGATTTTATTTTCATTGTTAGTGATGGCGATAACATTTTATTTTTCTGTACGTCCTTTTTATGTTACTAACCTTTTTAATGTGCAATGTTATCCGTGAGCTGGTGCATCAATGGCAGTGAATAATAGAATATGGAGAATAACTGCGATTATAGAATCGAAAGTGTGGTTGTTATTATTTCCATAGATAGCAAGTGCACATAATCTAGTTCCTCTCTTGTTGCCAATACACGATTGCAGTAGAAAGATGTCTAAACAACCTTTCCTTAACCCGATAGATAGGTAGGTAAAATTATTTTTAGCGTTTTATTTTTCTGTACGTTTTTTTTCTGTTACAATTTTTTATGTGCAATTTTATCCCTGATCTGGTGCGTCATAGGAAGTGAATAATAGAATATGGAGGATAAGTGCAATCCTAGGTATTTCTTATTCAATTATTTGTCCTACGAAAAGCACGGTTCATTGAGTGACTAAGTTATTTAGCTTAAATATATTCTAAATCATGACATTTATGATGCCTTGTTCATTAAAAGTTGTAATTTGCTACTCACCAGATGATTTAATTTCGCATTATATTGGATATTAAAGCTGTAAGGAGATGTTTGTGTATACCGACTCATTAATACCAACTCATCATGTTGGTGGTTGGTCACCCCCTGCCAAACACCCTATAGGTGGCTCGCAGGGTATTATGTAGATGTAGATGTAGATTAAAAAATGTATAGAGGTTTTCCATTCGCAATCATGACGAATAATCTTTCAATAAAATCGTCATTTCTAAATTCGTCATATTAGGCCCAATTCATGCTAAGGATCTCCTCTTATCAATTAAAATGTAGTTTACTGTAGTTCATTGTATTTGGTAAATTCGTTATGTTATAATATTAAGTCGGTATAAATTGAGTGTTACAGGGGAACATGTTCTCGAAGTTATTTTGCAATTGAATTGAATAAGTTAGAAACTCATTGTCAGTCAGACTCATGCAAATCCATTTTATTTTTTTAGTCCCTCAGAAAAACGTTCCTCATCATTAATATTTTATTTTCATATTGTTAGCGACTTACCATACGCTCGTTTTACTTGAAAGTGTAAATATTACTCATACCTAATCTAGCCAATTGAAAAGTAAAAGATCCGTAAGGAACAAGCGGCATACAAAAAGTATAAGACCTTCCATAGTGACCAAAAGAAGGCCAAAGGCCTTTTACGGGGGATCTGAGGGGGCGGAGCCCCCCCAGCGAGCAAATCGAGTCCTATCTATATACAGCCCTCGTGGTGACTGACTGACTGATGGATACAAATTCCCGACCACTTCTAGAAGTGCTGGAGAGCTGAAATTTGGCACGCGTGCGGGGAACCCTAAATGATCCGGAGGAAAAATCCGAAAACCGGAAGTTTCCACCACGTGTCGTCGCTAGGACGACAAAATGGCCGAAATCGCGCTTTTTCCGGGGACCGTCTTCCGGTTTTTATTTTACTGCGCGCGAACCGTGCGTGCCACACGGATCGTTAATGCATATTTTGAAAGCTGGTAAATGTAGTAACGTAATTATGTTATGTTATAAGTTTCTTTTTAAGAAATTTGCTGCCAAAATGGCGTCCAAAAATTGGTTTTTCGAAAAATATTTCATAACTTCCGCTCCCCTAGTCGTAATTACAGGTGTAGGATATTGAAAATGATTATTATATATGCTCATAACATAGTCTACGAAATGTAGGAAACGTTTTTCTTTCATCGTCCTTGGTTACTGAGAATAAAATTAAAATATTCCGAAAATCACCGAAAATTACGATTTTCAAAAGATTAACACAAGGTTTTGTCAATTTTAACTCAACCGATTTCTTTCAAACTTTATAGTTACATACAGCTATGCATTGTCTTTCAGAAAACATAAACAGTTTAATAATTATTTAATGGATTTAACCGCGAAAAAATAAAAATGGCGGGCACTGCTAACATTTTTCAGGGACTGGTTTGCTTTTTATTGTATTACTTTCGAAATATGGATGTCATAGGGCACAATTCTTTTATACGTGACAGTAAATGAATGTGACCATATAGTACCGTCATCTTTTAACCCCCCGAAACCCCCTAAAAAATTAAAATTAGCATATAAGTAGCCTTGTCGGGTACCTTTCGTCACAATTCCGCCGCTTTTCCAATCCTTACCACTCATCGCTACGGAATTGATGTGGACGATTGATGACCGCTGGCAGTAAAAACCTATAAACCCCCGGTAAACCCACATACACCCCCCCCAAAAAAATAAAATTTTCAAATAAGTCTACTTTTTCGGTACTTTTCGTGACTATTCCACCGCCCCCAACGACTCATCCCCCCGAAATTTATGTGAATGGATGGTGACCGTCAGGAGTACACACATTTAAACCCCCGGTATCCCCGTGAAATCCCCCCCAAATGTAAAATGTGTCATTTAGTCTCCTATTTGGGAACTTCTCGCAAACATTACGCCGCACTACCCGTCCCCTCTGAGCTCTAGATCCGGAATATTTGGTGAGGGCGAGCCACCGTAAACCATACGGGAAAAAATACCAAAACACCCCCGATTACCTCCTGGAACATCGCCGAAAAAAAAATAAAACAAATTTAAACTCGCCTTTCCGAATAGTTTTCGACACAATTTAACCGGTGCCCCTACCACTTATTAAAACCCCCGATAACCCCGTGAAACCTCCCAAAAATTTCTAATAAATAGCCTCTCCAGGGAAAAGAATCGTAAGACCACTCTTCCGGTCCCCTAGGACTTATCGGCACGGAATTTATGAGAACTATTAGTGACCACTGGTTTAACACAAGTATAAAACCCCCGGTATTCCGTAGGAACCCCCCGAAAAAAAATGAAAAACTTGCCATTAAGTCTTCTTTTATGGGTACTTGTCGCCACTATTAATCCGCATTGCACTACCTTTTACAATCATCGCTACATGATCACTGTGAACTTTTGGTGACCGCATGCATAACACATTAAAATCCCCGAATCCCCCTGGGCACCCCTCTCGGTGGGGAAGACCATTTATAAGGACTAGGCGGAGCAGCCGCGGGGGGCTCCTCAACCCCAAGGCGGCGAAGCCGCCCCACAACGAGGAACTGGCGTAGGCGAGGGGGAGCTTCAGCAACCCCCGGGCGGCGTAGCCGCCCCGATGTTCATGCGGCGCAACCGCTGTGGACTCCCCCCACCTCTGGGCGGCGAAGCCGCCCCTTAAACGAATAACGGTGAAACAGTTCCGAAATGCCCTCGCCCTCTGGCACACTAAACCCCCAGGCGGCGAAGCCGCCCTTCAGCGAGGAACGGCGAAGCCGTTCCGAGGAATGAGTGGGGCACCTCCCTACCCCCTGGCCGACGAAGCCGGCCCCTAGTCGTGCTGAGATTATTCGAACTTCAAATGTCTTCGAACGACCACAAATGTAGACGGCGAAGCCGGAACCGGGGTTTTAAGGGGCGGAGCCCCTTAACGAGCGCGCGGAGCGTGCGAGTCTTATTTATATGATCCGATCTTCCGTAGTATGTTGGCGTCCGTAAGATATGGTTAACTTCGTCAGAAAAGACACTGCTCTTGAATTTATCTAAAAGGTTTAGTCTATTTTTCTATCTACGGCCCGACAGAGATTCCCATCCGAGTTTATCCAAGAGGTCAGTTACACTAACAAGAATACATCTATCTACATCTATATAATACCCTGCGAGACACCTCTAGGGTGTTTGGCAGGGGGTGATCAATCACCAGCATGCAGCATGCATTTGGACTCCCACATGCACACCACACCGTCCAAAAAACGTCCCGTATAATAACAAACTATACTACTATATGCTGTTAGAAATAGAATATAGAATAGAAATTCAGAAACATGCATTAAGTTGATCGTGGAAAAAATGACATTCGGAATCTGTCTGTTCTACAATCTATCTCTCTTATTACACGCTTTTATTTAACTCACTCTGTCTGTATGTTTAGTTCAAATCTTGCAATCGAAAATTCGACCACTTTCCGACTTCCAATCGATCTGAAACTTTACAGGAAGTCGTATTCCCGGTGACAATACAATATTTTACCACTTTTGAACACCTAAAGTGTGTATTTTTCATTATAAACATATTAATTTTAAATATGGAATTTTCAACATGGCGGATTTTTTCGAAAAAATATGTTATCCAAAGTCAATCATGTATTTTGGAAAATCTTTAGAATATTTTAAAATCATTCCAAAAATATGTTTAGTTGCTTTATTTCAGTAAATATACAATTATGAAAGTTAATTACTGATGATTTATACTGTATTGTTAGGGTAACGGCTCAAGGTAAATAAACAATAGGTGTCGTCCGTCAGGTCGAGTCGGTACAAGATAGTATTAAGTACGGAGGAAATGTGAGCATTGACGTGGGAACTTACGTTGCATCATCAAGGTTCGTCATTCGTTTTCATCTTCCGTAGTTAAGTTTATTATGTGGCAAATAGTGGCATGAAAATACGTTTCCTATGTATATACGTAAACGAAGTGTTGGTTTCCCAAAAGTTTACGCAGTGCCAAACGTGAAATAATATTATTGTATATTCGTAGAAACAAGGTGATGTATACCGCTGTATTGTTCTTATTATTTCAGTCAATTGTATAATTCATTTAACTCGGTGGTTATAAAGTGATAGTATTTTTACATTTCCGCTGTGTTATTGTGCATTGTAAAATGGCTTGTGTGAGGTCGTCTCCCTTTATGTACATTGTAACGTATATTCTATAATCAAAGTGATCAGCAAACGATATTTGGCCGCCATTTTTTGTAGGGTGTAGGGTTGGTTCGGGTACCATACATCAAGTAGGGCCCGCCAGATCCTAGTTAAGATCCTAAGTTTCTTTGGATGGTCAAAGTAATTTACGCACGCTGCATTGGAGAAATTTACCAAGCCACATAGTGGCCCGGATAGAGAGTAACTGGTGTGGTTGTGGAGCGGGTTCGAACACTTTAAACCATTCGCTGACTGGCATCGAACATAAACATAAACATCCATAACGATTGCTATAAATGGTGATGTGTTGAAAATATCAACAAGAAGATGCTAAGTTAATTTTGTGGAAATAGAAAAGAGATTGAGGAGGTATGTAAATATATATTTGAGATCATTTTTACTTAAACCTATGAAAACTAATATTTTAATTGGGGAGTATTAAGTATAAGATTAAGTACAATTAAGTTAATTAAGCATATGATTGCAAGATGTGAAGACTAAAAAGTAGAAAATAAATACTTCTTTAAAAAAACCTTTAAAAAAACACGCTTTTATTTCGCTTGGAACAAGTAATAAAAAAATATTTCAAAAAATGGACTAAAAAGTAAAAAATAAATTTTTATGTGAATAGTTCAAAGAACCTGGGTAATCCATAATATTTTCTCTAATAAATTTTTGAAATGATAATTCAAAGAACATGGGTAATCTATAATATTTTCACTAAAAATAAAAGCGTGGGGGCCTCACCATAACATATTACTCCACCCCTTATTTGGGTAAATAAATATCGTCTATATCAATAATGATAACACTTGTCTCGAACTCACAGTTTTGTAGAAGTACAGTTAAATGATGAGAAAACAAGAAAGAAACTAAGGAAGGACGACACATCTTAATAATTAAGAAGTAAAATTAATTTGTTCTTCTTTTGGTGGTTCACTTCATTGGTTGTATGTAAAAAACGAGAAACGGATGAACGTTGTTAATACTTAAAAAAGTTGATAACTATTATAAACAAGATTAAGCTTGATAGAAATGCCTACATGATGATAGCAACTCTATTTTTCAGTCTCTTCCTACGTTGATCAACTGTATCAGTGCTTATACCATCAGTTTCAATTAAAATAAGATGGTATTAAATACAAGTTGTGCACTTATTGCATCCTTATAGTAAAAGCCTCACCATAACATATTACTCCACCCCCACGCTTTTATTTTTAGTGAAAATATTATAGACTACCCATGTTCTTTGAATTATCATTTCAAAAATTTATTAGAGAAAATATTATGGATTACCCAGGTTCTTTGAACTATTCACATAAAAATTTATTTTTTACTTTTTAGTCCATTTTTTGAAATATTTTTTTATTACTTGTTCCAAGCGAAATAAAAGCGTGTTTTTTTAAAGGTTTTTTTAAAGAAGTATTTATTTTTTTTATTTATATGATCTGATTTTCCGTAGTACGTTGGCGTCCGCAAGATATGGTTAACTTCGTCAGAAAAGACATGCTCTTGAATTTATCTAAAAGGTTTAGTCTATTTTTCAATCTACGGCCCGACAGAGATTCCCATCCGAGTTTATCCAAGAGGTCAGTTACACTAACAAGACTATCGTAACGACCTTTAACATACCTGGCAGCTCTTTTCTGCACGCGTTCTAACTCTGTTATTAAGCCTTTTTCATGAGGGTCCCAAACACTGGCAGCGTACCGATACATTAACTCGAACATATTAATGTATCGGTAGACAGGCCTTAAGGGCACAAGACTTGATGTTTTAGAGCAAAGCGAAATTGCACAGAGTCATATGAACAATGAACATGCTTATGTACAGGGACGCCGACTTACAAAAAATAATAGGGGACCCAAACCGGGGATCTTGGCCCGGGTAATTTTAAAGGTAGTGAGTTTTAGAATTTTTTAAGCATTTTAGGAGAGTCATATGATAAAATTAGAGCCCTGATAACTCGAATCTCGATATCTGGGCACTCCGCGAAAATCGGCAAGCCTTACAAATTCTTTCTTCACACCCATAACGAATTTTTGAGGGGTCTCGGGCCCCCTCATAACCCATGGAGTCGGCTTCACTGCTCATGAATGAACCAGTGTTTGTAACTTAAGATTCCCTTCCCGAAAACAAGTGGACAAATTCTTTCTTCACCCACGCCACAGAGTAGGGATATATATATCTACTCTGTGCCCACGCCTTAACTGACCCCAACATCCACAGGGTTTTTCCCGTCCGCCCACCTTCTCTCCTTATTGTGTTGACCATTTTCTTTTGTTGGCAATTTCCTCCCGTCGCCCTCCCCCCCTAAGGGACTCCTCACCCCCGCCTCTTTTTCTACGTCACTACTTTTCCTTTTCAAAGGAGACGCGACCTCTCTTTTTACCCTAACCCCCGTTTTCCACTCTTCTCAACCCCCCTCCCTCCCTTGGTTCTTCCCACGTTTCGTTACTGTGGTGAAATTCTTGCTATCCAAGCTAGGTGCGTTGCATGGCAGTTAGAAATAAATTTGGAAAAATGCGTCGTCATGAAGTTCTGGAAGAAGAATAACTCCCTACAACGTAGCAATATCATTCGTGGCACCCAATTAAAGGCAGTTGAATCCGTGAAATATCTAAGAGTTAGACGCAATAATGATCTATCGTGGAATAAACATATTCGAGAAATAACATCTACATCTACATAATACGCTGCGAGCCACCTCTAGGGTGTTTGGCAGGGGGTGATCAATCACCAGCATGCAGCATGCATTTGGACTCCCACATGCACACCACACTGTCCAAAAAACGTCCCGTATAATAAAAAACTATACTACTATATGCTGTTAGAAATAATAATTGAATTAAGAAACATGCGTTAAGTTTTACATAGGTTAGTTGGCTACACCACTATTCATGCAATCTATTTACGAGTTCTATTGTTGCCGTTATAATCTCTTATTGATCGTGGAAAAAATGACATTCGGAATCTGTCTGTTCTACAATCTATCTCTCTTATTTTATTTATATGATCTGATCTTCCGTAGTACGATGGCGTCCGCAAGATATGGTTAACTTCGTCAGAGAAGACCATGCTCTTGAATTTATCTAAAAGGTTTAGTAAATTTTTCAATCTACGGTCCGACAGAGATTCCCATCCGATTTTATCTAAGAGGTCAGTTACACTAACAAGACTATCATAACGACCTTTCACATACCTGGCAGCACTTCTTTGCACGCGTTCTAACTCTGTTAGTAAGCCTTTTTCATGAGGGTGCCAGACACTGGCAGCGTATTCCAAATGTGGTCTAACGAGGGAATAGTAGCTAATTTCTCTCACTCTGTCGTCGCACTTTCCTAATATTCTTTTAGCAAAACCCATTTTACGATTAGCTTGACCTATAGCGATAGTCTTGTTAGTGCAACTGACCAATTAGATAAAATCGGATGGGAATCTCTGTCGGACCATATATTGAAAAATAGACTAAACCTTTTAGATAAATTCAAGAGCATTGTCTTTTCTGACGAAGTTAAACATATCTCACGGACTCCAATATACTACAGAAATGTAACCATCAATTCTTCACAGTTTGGCTTTAGACAGAATAAGTCAACCACTGATACACTGCATGAGTTTTTTTAATGATACTTTAAACAGTATTGATGAGAAAAATCAAACTCTGAGACTCTACATTGTCCTAACAGAGGCTTCCGACACAGTAAAACATGATTTGCTGCTTGAATGATTCACAAAATATGGCATAACAGGACTTGCTCACAATTGGATGAAATTATATGTAACCGAAAGAAAACAAATAACTCAAATTTCCCACTATGATGCCCATACAAACTCAAATAAAACCTTTCCTTCAAGTCAGAAAATAGCGAAATATATGGTGTCCTTCAAGGCTGGATCCTTGGGCCTTTACTATTTAATTTGTATATAAATGACTTAACCGATTATCATCCGAATGTAAAAACTGTTCTGTATGCTGATGACACCGGCAAATTGAAAGAAAGGTGCTATTTCGCTCTCGTCCGACCGCACCTTGAATATGCAGAGAGGGTATGGCATCCCGTGCAGAAAGACTTAATCCGCGATCTGAATAAAATACAAAAAAAGGCTGCGTGTTCCGTAGCTACGGGCTTAAAGACAGTGTTACCCAGGTGTTAAGCGAATTAGGCTGGGAGCCATTGGAGACTCGGAGGTTGCGCGCTAGGCTTAGATTGCTTGAACAACTGAGAATGGACATCTTTAAGAGCGACACGGAGAACATAATATTAGAGCCACACTATATTTCCAGGTCCGATAGAAGCGATAAATTAAGAGAGATGTTGTGCCGAACGGATAGATATGGGAATTCGTTTTTCCCCCGAACCATAAAGGACTTTAATAAACGCTAGTACCAACCCCGTCTTCACTTTTTTTTAGCTGTAAACGGCTGGTGTCCTAACACCCCCTGCAACACGCCTTTTAGGCGGCTTGCGGGGAATTATGTACATGTATATTAATACAGCCTCAAAATTACCTTTCTCTACAAGAAAAAATAACTAGAACAACTCATAATCTTCAAGACTGGCTTCAAGAAAATATGCTCTCTGTTCATATAAAGAAGTCAATTTGTATTCATTTTAATTGTCATTGTCGACCAAATATAGAATTAATGAACTCAGATCTTCCTATTGTAGATGATGTACGTTTTTTTGGTGTTGCTGTTGACAAATCCATGAAATGGAGTTCACATATTGAAGGGCTAAAATCAAAGTAATAACGCGTTGTATTCCAAATTACATACCCGAAGGCCATGAGTATTCTTAAGTTTTTGTATTTTGCCCATTTTCAGTCCCTCATTTCGAACGGAATATTATTCTGGAGCATTAGTAATCACAGTTCAAAGATCACTACCTTCTTAATACAACTATAACATGCTGGCACTTACACATCTACATCTACATAATACCCTGCGAGCCGCCTGTAGGGTGTTTGGCAGGGGGTGATCAATCACCAGCATGCAACATGCAGTTGGACTCCCACATGCACACCACACTGTCCACAAAACGTCCCGTATGCTAACAAAATATACATCTACATCTACTTAATACCCTGCGAGCCACCTCTAGGGTGTTTGGCAGGGGGTGATCAATCACCATCATGCAGCATGCATTTGGACTCCCACATGCACAACACACCGTCCAAAAAACGTCCCGTATAATAACAAACTATACTACTATATGCAGTTAAAAATAGAATATAGAATAGAAATTCAGTAACATGCATTAAGTTTTACATAGGTTAGTAGGCTACACTACAAGTCATGCAATCTATTTACGAGTTCTATTGCTGCCGTTATAATCTCTTATTGATCGTGGAAAAAATGACATTCGGAATCTGTCTGTTCTGCAATCTATCTCTCTTATTTCATTTATATGATCTGATCTTCCGTAGTGCGTTGATCTTCCGTAATATACTACTATTTGCTGTTAGAAATAATAATAGAATTAAGAAACATGCATTAATTTTACATAGGTTAGTTGGCTACACCACAAGTCATGCATTCTCTTTATGAGTTATATTGCTGCCGTTATAATCTCTTATTGATCGTGGAAAAAATGACACCTGGCAGCTGTTCTTTACCAGTGAAGATGGAACATGCGCTTCTCCACAGTCGGAGAACGCGTCAGAGTTGGTGAATAATGGCTGCGGATGGGGATTGCCTGAGGCAAAAAGTTTGGTCAGCACCACGAGGGGCGAAGGGTCAGGAGAGAGAGGGGGCAGGGGACTTAAGGGTGGGGAAGGGGTCTTCAAACCTTGCCTTTGTACGTTCAGGGGGCCGTATGTTTTCACGAAGCACTCAAAATCCGTCAGCTGAGGGAGGTGGTGAAAGGGAAATGGTGTGGGTTTGAGATGCGTAAGTTGGGGTCAGGGAGAATAGCAAAAGGCTGCACAAGGGAGTGAACAAAAAGGTTTCGAAAAGAAAGATATCTGTGAATGGGGGAACGGGGAGGCGTTAACAGACGGAAGTACTTGGTTAGAGTTGGAAGTGCCTCTTCATTTCGAGTAGGCTGAAAAATAAGTTGGCGGTGAATTGAGCCCAATATTTAAGATAGTTTACTTTTAATTCTGGAAGGCTAATCGAGAATCGAGACGAGAAATCACCAATGGCGGCGCTGACGTAATTTGCCGATATGGCGGTAACATTGAGGATATTGTAGTGATTGTAACATAGTTGTAATAGGATGAATCGCCGTGACGCAGTGACGTGAAAGTGCAGCGTATCAAATATGCTACACGAGTAAGGATGGGAATATTTACAGAAGCGTAGATCGAAGTATAGGCTTAACTTACTTAGGAAACTCGAAGATAATATTTTCTCAGACTACGTGAAGCATATCCTTCGCTTACCATCGTACTATAGTAGACGCGATTATGAGGAAAAAATAAAAGAAATAGAGTGCAAAACAGAGAGATTTAAAATGTCATTCTTCCCTCGTACTATTAAGGATAGCAATGTTGTCTCAATTGAAAGGAATTATGGGAACGCTCGCTAGGGTCACCCATTGCATGTTTTTTCGTAGTTCTAACCTTGCATGTATTTGCTCTAGGAACTACTAACCATTAAGGCCGTTTTAACGGTACACGGAATTGCGCAGTCTGACGTACGTGTGAAGGCGCAATCAAAATTGCGTCGTGTAAAGCGGTGAATTGCTTGAACACATGCGAGAATGCGTGTTAACGAGACGGCAAAATAGCCCCTGTTCTATTTTCGTTCATGCATTCGCGCAATTCCACGCCATTTTAGAAATTAATGCAGCCCTAACCTGCGCCATTCCGTGTACCGTGTAAAAAGGCCTTTAGAATTTTTCTTATGAATAAGCCTGTATATTTTTCCAGTGTGCGTAATTTTTCTTTGACTGTGTGGTGTGCATGTGGCGGTCCTCTTGCATGTTGCATGTTGGTGATTGGTCACCCCCTGCCAAACACCCTAGAGGTGGCTCTTAGGGTATAATATAGATGTAGATGTAGACTCTGCGAACATGAAAGTAGAAAATGTCGAGGAAGGTCATTTAAAGTTTTGAGGAAGCGTTTAGATTTCTAAGAGCAGCCACGAATTGCATTAAATATTCAGGATTTGGCAAATAAATGTAGCGGAAATAGCCTATAATAGCTCGCGGCGATTACTGAAAGGCTTTTCAGATGACCACAAACGCGTGACACTGATAAAAAAACCGGGGCAGTCGTGGGACTGGCCGACCTAAGTGAAAACTGAAATTATTATTATCCATTTATGTTTTATATTTCGCGTGCAAAGAAGAGCGGCCAGGTATGTGAAAGGTCGTTACGACAGTCTTGTTAGTGTGTCTGATCTTAGATAAACTCGAATGGGAATCTCTGTCGGACCGTAGATTGAAAAAAAGGCTAAACCTTTTAGATAAATTCAAGAGCAGTGTCTTTTTTGACGAAGTTAACCATATCTTACGGACGCCAGCATACTACGTAAGATCAGATCATATAAATAAAGTAAGAGACATATTTAGTAGAACAGACATTTTACGAATGTCATTTTTTCCACGATCAATAAGAGATTATAACGGCAGCAATAGAACTCGTAAATATATTGCATGGCTTGTAGTGTAGCTTACTAACCTATGTAAAACTTAATGCATGTTTCTTAATTCAATTATTATTTCTAACAGCATGTAGTAGTATAGTTTTTTATTATACGGGACGTTTTTTGTACGGTGTGGTGTGCATGTGGGAGTCCAAATGCATGCTGCATGCTGGTGATTGATCACCCCCTGCCAAACACCCTAGAGGTGGCTCGTAGGGTATTATGTAGATGTATATAGATTTAATATTAGTAAAGAACTAATTTTTCCAGTAATACTCATTTTTCAACAAAAATTGAATTTTTTTTTAGCAAACTGTTTATTGTTAAATTTATTATTTAAAATACGATGTGTATGAATAGAAATAAACATCATTTATTTATTTAATATAATATGCTTTTCTTTCTTTTATTTAATATGCCTTAAACCTATAATTGTTCACTATACACATAAAATGAAGTGCCTTAAATAGCACTGACCTGTATTTTTATAGCGTGTACACTCTTCTGCACGTTCATGCACGAGCTCATTGTAATTAATTAACTTATACAATATACACAATAGATTTTTATTTTCAATTTTAATATTTTTACAACAAAAAGACTTTAACAGTCTATATATAACAAAGTTTATTTAATATGCCTAGTCAGCATGCGAAGTTGAATTATCCATTAGGTATATATTTTTTTATTGTATGAGATAGAGAAAAAAAATTTCCCGGCGAGGATTCGAACCCCGATCTCCAGCCGGAGAAGACCACTATATTACCGAGGATGTGAAACCGAGAACCAAATTTTAAGAGTGAAATATATATCTCGCTGTAGCGATCGCGGTGACGGGTCGGTGACGCTCACGCGAATTCTATGCTTTTTCCCCATCCCGCAAACGTGGTTAACGCCGCTAAAGAAGTTTTCACTTCAAAAATACAGTTTTCTCATTAGGGTAGACAATAAAAGTCAAATATGCTGGCTACCTTAATCACTATAAATCTTCAAACCACTGTCACAGTAGGTGATGAATGTTTGAAACCAATGGCAACTGGAAGGCATTATAAATTAATATGAATGCCATTCAAAGTCCATTTTCACACTGAACCGATTCGACCAACGCCAACATACTACGGAAGATCAGATCATACGAATAAAATAAGAGAGATAGATTGTTGAACAGACAGATTCAGAATGCCTTTTTTCCACGATCAATAAGAGATTATAACGGCAGAACTCATAATTGCATGACTTGTAGTGTAGCCTACTCACCTATGTGAACTTTAAGCGTTTATTTTATCATTTTTTCTAACAGCATATAGTAGTATAATTTGTTATTATACATAACGCTTTTTGGACCGTGTGGTGTGCATGTGGGAGTCCAATTTCATGCTGGTGATTGATCATCCCCTGCCAAACACCCAAGAGGTGGCTCGCAGGGTATTATGTAGATGTAGATGAATGCATTCAATATATTAATTTCGACGTTATGATAGCCTATTACTACAAATATAATCAGAAAAATCAGAAAATACTCAACAACCCCAATGATTTGTCAACATGATTTCCTTAGGTAGCTTGCTATCCTCGGAGTTCTACTTCAGAATTCGGCCGATAGTTGGCGTATTGCGAGTCTAGGTTCTCGAATTATATACACGATAAGATATTACCAAAAATATCTGCGATTCTTTTTTTTTCTTCTCCATCGCCGCCTCCACCATGGCTTCTAACTTGCATAAATGGGAATTAAATTTGGGTTCAAAATCATTCACGAGATCAAAATTTCTTTTGGATGGCAGCTGTAAACTTATTTTTTCTTCGGTGGAATGGAATAGCGTAAGGATTGATAAATTATCCCTCAGAAAGTCGTAAAACTCACCATTTTGAACCGTTTATCTTAAAATTCCGTAATTTAAATATATCTCGCACCTATCCCTTAATCCTGGTGGGTATTCCAAACCCCCAGACACTCCGGTATCAGTTGCACCAAAACCACCCCCACGCCCTCCAGCCTCATTTCCTATTGACTGCAAAAAAAAAGGAAGATACTCGAGTTTGAGGAGCTCTAGCGTCTAAACGAAGCAATTGATTTCAATACAATAAAAAGCATACGAAAGAGAATTTAGTTCTACGTTATATCCTGTACTTTTAAAATTCTTCGGCTAAAAAGTATTTCCTGCACTTAATTTTTTTCAAAAAAGTACCGTTTTTTGCGCGTAAAATCAAGGTGCCCTACTTTGAGCGCTTGGCATTCCCGTAGTTTTCTTTCCTATAACTTGCAATTTTTTTATAAAGAAGCCACATCTATTACTAGCAGTTTCTCGAAAACAAATTGATTATACCACAAAAATTAACGGAGTTGTTGTAAACCGCCCCCATGAATTGCTGTCAAAGGGAATCCGGCCGACTTCCAGCAATTTGAAATTGTAATAGAGGAGATTACCTCCAGGATTCGACGAATAAGAACAATGATGCGTGAAATGTCACGGAAATGGAAAGTATGCCGCTGTCTCGTTCTGCAATCATTGTTGCATATTAATGAATCACGAACGCATGCGACCAGAGTGAATTGAGTTTGCGTGGAATGAGGGGTTCGCCGAGGTGAAATCGAAGTGCAGGTGAAATCTAGGCGAGGTATTTGCAATGAGGACAAGATGTATCCTAGTCAATGGCAGTTCGACCCAAACTTACCTTCATCAGAGAGTCTACATCTACATCTACATAATACCCTGCGAGCCACCTCTAGGGTGTTTGGCAGGGGGCGATCAATCACCAGCATGCAGCATGCATTTGGATTCCCACATGCACACCACACCGTCCAAAAGACGTCACTCAGACTAACAAATTATACTACTATATGCTGTTAGAAATAATAATTGAATTAAGAAACATGCATTAATTTTTACATAGGTTAGTAGGCTACACTAAAAGTCATGCAATCTATTTACGAGTTCTATAGCTGCCGTTGTAATCTCTTATTGATCGTGGAAAAAATGACATTCGGAAAATGTCCGTTCTACAATTTATCTCTCTTATTTTATTTATATGATCTGATCTTCCGTAGTATGTTGGCGTCCGTAAGGTATGGTTAACTTCGTCAGAAAAGACACTGCTCTTGAATTTATCTAAGAGGTCTTGTCTTTTTTCAATCTACGGTCCGACAGAGATTCCCATTGTCCCAGTGTCCATCCAAAGAAATCAACTACGACCGTTAGCATCAAACAAAATAAAAATAGAAGAGTTTGCCTTGCGCGCTGTTCGCGGCAGCTCCCTGATGGTACGGAACAGCGAGGTATTACTCAACATACTTGCAAATCACTCTCTCGCCCAAGAAGTTGACAAGCCTACGAGAGGAAATAAGATATTAGACCGTTTAGCAGTAAGCCATCCTAAGTTGATAAAACAAGTCGATGTTATTGACGGTATAAGTGATCACAGAGTAATCCTTGCATCGTTAAAAATTGATGTAGTGTCAGCCGTAAAACCAAAACGCAATATTTACTAATTTGATAAATGTAACTTCACCAAATTTGGCGAGATGCTTAATAACTCCTTCAAAAAATTCGTAGTTACATCAAAGCACCAAAGCACAGATGTAACACGGAAACACTTCTTAGTAATTCTTCGCCAAGGAATCAACGAACATATTCCGCAAAAACTGTAATGTGATAATAAGGAACCTCGTTGGTATAACAACGATGTCAGAAGGGAACTTAGAAAACAGAGAAAACTATACAACTAATACGGAAAGTCCATTACGCCACGTAATAAACTGAAGTAACTTGAAGCTAAAGAAAGTTACGCTGCACATCGCACAATAACCAAGAAATCTATGCGAAAGTTAAAAAAAAGTACTTGGTGAATTACTTGAAGAAAATCCGAAATCCTTTTGGTCGTACGGAAGAGAGCTTCAAGGAAAACATTCAACAGGATATTTGTTATTTGATACAGATGGTAAACTTGTAACCGAAAATATTGACAAAGCTAACACTTTAAATTCCCACCTCGAAAGTGTTTACACTACTGACGATACTCAATTTAATTTAGACATCCCATGTACTGAGGAATCGATGGAAGAAATATCTATACAACGGGATGGGGTAACTAAACAATTACAATCGATTAAGAATAGCAAATATTCGGGTCCGCAGGGAATACCCGCGCGTGTCGTCAAGGCATTAGCTCCATATATTGCACATTACTAAGAGAGAATATTCAAGAAGTCACCATCCGAAGTGTGGTTACCGCTAGACTGGAAATTGCAAGCGTTACACCCATATTCAAAAAGGGAAACTGGCATGACCCAGGCAACTACCGTCCGATTTCATTAACATCGATTGATTATAGGCAATATACTTGTGCAAATATAATCGTTAACAATATCATGACTTTCTTGGAGAGACGTAACTTCCTCCATGACTGACTACGATGCTACGAGCTGACTACGATGTGTTCAAAGTCCTTGAACACATCGTAGTCAGCTCGGTAATGAAACACCTAGACGCGCAAAACTTATTAATGGGAAATCAACATGGATTCAGGAAAAGCAGATCGTGCGAAACTCAGTTAGCGCTTTTCGCCCACGATATTTTAGTCTCCGGGGAAGACAACATTCCAGTAGACGCGATTTTTCTTGATTTCAAAAAGGCATTTGATAAAGTACCCCACGGAAAGTTAATAATAAAACTGAAATCTTATGGTCTAGACGAAGATGTCATTTCCTGGATTAGAGAATTTTTGAGCGACCGCGTCCAAAGAGTAGTATTAGACGGTGCAGTCTCCAATGAGGTTAGAGTGACTTCTGGCGTTCCTCAGGGTAGTGTCATTGGCCCACTCCTATTCCTTCTTTATATAAACGACATTGGCGAAGTAGTGCAGAGTAAGATACGATTATTTGCAGACGACGCTGTTGTTTACAGAGAAATCCGTTCCAGCAAAGATATAGATGAACTAACGAATGACCTTGCTGCTATCCAAGCTTGGTGCTATGCTTGGCAGTTAGAATTAAATTTGGAAAAATGCGTCGTAATGAATTTCTGGAAGAAGAATAACTCCCTACAGCGTAACTATGTCATTCGGGGCACGCAGTTAAAGGCAGTTGAATCTGTGAAATATCTAGGGGTTAGACTCAATAATGATCTATCGTGGAATAAACATATTCGAGAAATAACCGGTCAAGCTAATCGTAAAATGGGTTTTGTTAAAAGAATATTAGGAAAGTGCGACGACAAAGTGAGAGAAATTAGCTACTTTTCCCTCGTTAGACCACATTTGGAATACGCTGCCAGTGTTTGGGACCCTCATGAAAAAGGGTTAATAACAACGTTAGAACGTGTGCAAAGAAGAGCTGCCAGGTATGTGAAAGGTCGTTACGATAGTCTTGTTAGTGTAACTGACCTCTTCGATAAACTCGGATGGGAATATCTGTTAGACCTTAGACTGGAAAATAGACTAAACCTTTTAGATAAATTCAAGAGCAGTGTCTTTTCTGACGAAGTTAATCATATCTTGCGGACGCCAACATACTACGGAAGATCAGATCATATAAATAAAATAAAAGAGATAGATTGTAGAGCAGACAGATTCCGGATCTCATTTTTTCCACGATCAATAAGAGATTATAACGACCGCGATAGAACTCATAAATAGAATGCATGACATGTGGTGTAGCCAAATAACCTACGTAAAACTTTACGCATGTTTCTTAATTTTATTATTATTTCTTACAGCAAAAAGTAGTATAATTTTTTAGTAAACGTGACGTTTGTTGTACTGTGTGGTGTGCATATTGTAGTCCAATTGTATGCTGCATGCTTGTGATTGATCACCCTCTGCGAATCACCCCAGAGGTAGCTCACAGGGTATTATCTACATCTACATACCCGCCGGATGCTTCTTCCAGTGTATAAACAAATGGTGTTCGCTCGACGCTAGATCGGGACTGTAGGGAGGGTGGTTTATTTGTTCCCAGCCAAAAGAAGGTCTTGTGTTCAATTTGCTGTGTGTGGAAGGGCATTATCGTGGAGCAAAACGACACCTGCAGTCACCATGCCACGGCTTTTGTTTTGAATAGCACGGCGCAGTTTTGTCAAGTCGCACAGTACGCTGTTGCTTTGATTGTGTCGCCGCAAGTCGAAAAATAGACCAGCAACACACCTTCATGGCGGGACAGCGCCATTCCGATGCTGACGAAGTGAAAACGACCGTGAAGCAGTGGTTGTCTAATCAGGCGGCAAGCTTCTTTGATGATGACATACAAAAGCTGGTCCCAAGATACGATAAACGCCTCAATAGTAATGGGAATCATGTAGAAAAGTAGAGTAAAGTATGGCCTTTCAAGTGAATTAATTATTTTTGAAAAAAAAATAACTTGTTTTTTCAGGTCAAATAGGTACTTACTTTAAAAACACGCCTCGTATTATGAGATTGTACATAGCAAATTGTAATTTACGATGCGACACGCTATTCCGTATCATAGAGGTTCTATGTTCATCTTCATCTACATAATACCCCGCAAGCTGGGTGAAAGGCGCGTGGCAGGGGGTGTTAGGACACCAGCTGTATACACATAAAAATGAAGTGCTCTAACGAAGTTCGGACTAGCGTTTTTAAAGTCCTATATGGTTCGGGGGAAAAACAAATTCGCATATCTATCCGTTCGGCCAAACATCTCTCTTCATTTATCGCTTCTATCGGACCTGGAAATATAGTGTGGCTCCAATATTATGTTCTCTGTGTCGCTCTTAAAGATATCCATTCTCAATTGTTCAAGCAATCTAAGCCTAGCGCGCAGTCTCCGAGTCGCCAGCGGCTCCCAGCATAATTCGCTTAACATCTGGATAACACTGTCTGTACGCCCGCAGTTACTGTCCGTACGCCAGAGTTAGAACGCGTGCAAAGAAGAGCTCCCAGGTATGTGGAAGGTCGTTACGATAGTCTTGTTAGTGTAACTGATCTCTTAGATAAACTCCGATGGGAATCTCTGTCGGACCGTAGATTGAAAAATATACTAAACCTTTTAGATAAATTCAAGAGTAGCATCTTTTATGACGAAGTTAACCATATCTTACGGACGCCAACATACTACGGAAGATCAGATCATATAAATAAAATAAGAGAGATATATTGTAGAACAGACAGATTCCGAATGTCATTATTTCCCCGATCAATAAGAGATTATAACGGCAGCGATAGAACTCATAAATAGATTGCATGACTTGTAGTGTAGTCTACTTACCTATGTAAAACTTAATGCATGTTTCTTAATTCTATTATTATTTCTAACAGCATATAGTAGTATAGTTGGTTTGTATACGGGACGTTTTTTTGGACGGTGTGGTGTGCTTGTGGGAGTCCAATTGCTGCTGTTCCATGCTGGTGATTGATCACCCCCTGCCAAACGCCCTAGAGATGGCTCGCAGGGTATTATGTAGATGCAGATGTAGATGTAGCAGTTTTTGACGAAACGCGCAGCCTTCCTTTGTATTTTATTCAGTTCGCGGATTAAGTCTTTCTTCACAGGATCCCATACGCTCGCTGCATATTCAAGGTGCATTGGGACGAAAGCAAAATAGCACCTTTCTTAATAATCTCTATCGTACCTTTCTTTTACTTTCTCATCCGAAAATCTTCCCACAATACGCTTGACGAATCCTCATTTATTCAGGGCTATGCCGCAATTATTCTTTATATGTGATCCCCACGTGAGGTTCGATGTTATCGTAACTCACAGGCACTTCAATTCGTCTGTTGCCTTTATGTTAATACCATTCAATGCATGAACATGATTAGCGTTGGACAAATTCCGCAAGAAATGTACCGCCATGCATTTTCTCAGATTAAGTTCGAGTCCCCACCTTTGGCTCCACAAATGAACGTTGTATAAGTCCGATGATAGAATTTCATAGTCAGAGTGATCACTAATTTCGGGATACATGACCACGTCGTCAGCAAATATGCGTATTCAATGCGATCAATCACCAGCATGCATTTGCACTCCCACATGCACACCACACCGTCCAAAAAACGTCCCGTATAATAACAAACTATACTACTATATACTGTTAGAAATAGAATATAGAATAGAGATTCAGAAACATGCTTTAAGTTTTACATAGGTTAGTAGGCTACACTACAAGTCATGCAATCTATTTACGAGGTCTATTGCTGCCGTTATAATCTCTTATTGATCGAGGAAAAAATGACATTCGGAATCTGTCTGTTCTGCAATCTATCTCTCTTATTTTATTTATATGATCTGATCTTCCGTAGTACGTTGGCGTCCGCAAGATATGGTTAACTTCGTCAGAAAAGACACTGCTCTTGAATTTATCTAGATTAAATATGACATTTCTGTGGTAGATATCCGTGGTTACTGAAGAGGTACAAGAGATTGGACGAACACGGCCGATAATTGTTACCTACTAGTTGTCGAATATTTTTTAAGCCCGTATGACACTTCCCAATTTATTGGCCAATCCATTGGATATTGGATTGTGGACCCACTGACACACACCAATTTCTAGCCCAATCTCCGTTTCACAATATTGGGCACAATTTCTTGGCAAATCTACATCTACATCTACATAATACCCTGCGAGCCACCTCTAGGGTGTTTGGCAGGGGGCGATCAATCACCAGCATGCAGCATGCATTTGGACTCCCACATGCACACCACACCGTCCAAAAAACGTCCCGTATAATAACAAACTATACTACTATATGCTGTTAGAAATAGAATATAGAATAGAGATTCAGAAACATGCTTTAAGTTTTACATAGGTTAGTAGGCTACACTACAAGTCATGCAATCTATTTATGAGTTTTATCGCTGATCGAGGAAAAAATGACATTCGGAATCTGTCTGTTCTGCAATCTATCTCTCTTATTTTATTTATATGATCTGATCTTCCGTAGTACGTTGGCGTCCGCAAGATATGGTTAACTTCGTCAGAAAAGACACTGCTCTTGAATTTATCTAAAAGGTTTAGTCTGTTTTTCAATCTACGGTCCGACAGAGATTCCCATCCGAGTTTATCTAAGAGGTCAGTTACACTAACAAGACTATCGTAACGACCTTTCACATACCTGGCAGGTCTCCTTTGCACGCGTTCTAACTCTGTTATTAAGCCTTTTTCATGAGGGTCCCAAACACTGGCAGCGTATTCCAAATGTGGTCTAACGAGGGAAAAGTAGCTAATTTCTCTCACTTTGTCGTCGCACTTTCCTAATATTCTTTTAACAAAACCCATTTTACGATTAGCTTGACCGGTTATTTCTCGAATATGTTTATTCCACGATAGATCATTATCGAGTCTAACTCCTAGATATATCACGGATTCAACAGTCTCTAATTGGGTACCAAATTTGGGGCCACTTCTCGCCTGAAGACGATGAAGCAATTGACGGCACAATGATTGCCGGACTTGCAGGTTGACTTGCAGTACCATCAACTTCCAAGTGTGCCTTTTTGGTAACTAATTTATTGACTGCAAACATAATTCACAATACACTAAGAGACTAAAGTAAACAGTTAACATATAGTCACATAAAAGAGTCTCCTAAATACAGTCGAAATGCTAAACACGTCTGCACTGAAAAGAAATATCCACACTAAATGACTGCGCCAGCAGGGTGAACTCCAAATTGCCGCGGGGTCGTAATGTCTTGAAGTGTCAAGGCAATGCGAGGCGGAGGCGCGCAGGGTTTCGGTGCTCCTGCTTTCTGATTCAGTCCTTTTGCAGTCGCCGCGGCCGCAGCGCTGGCCCGCAGGGCTGCAAATTGGTCATTATTACCATTATCGGCCATTATGTCTGCTGATCTTGATCATTAAAGGTCATTATAATTCTAAAAAGTCTCTAAAATTCAATTCTCTACCGATTTACTTACAAGTAGGATGAGGATTTTTGTCGCTTTTACTCGTCTAAATCGGGGTTGTTATATGAGCGCGAAAGATGGATTCGCGGCAGACGACTCCAAGCTGCGTATGCTTCGGAAGCGAACGTGTAGATGAGCCCGGTGTGGCGGCAATGTTATCTGATACCCTGGCGCAAATCGACCATTTCTGGCTAGCATCTTTGTTGCACCTTCCAAAACAATGTAGTGAGGTGGATTGACCAATCGATCAACCAATGTCTCCTGCATACATCCTGTTTTGGTTGACCATGAAGGTAATGTAGCCAGGCAGTCAGGCGACAGATGAGTAGCATTAAGGTAGGGGTGAGATTACAAAATGTACGAAAGTAGCGAGTGAATGCTTAACCTCCACAACTAAGTTTTATTGAAAAACAGTACAATGTTACAATACGGACAAGATCTTAAGTAATATTATACCAGTCCCTCGTTACGTAAGACCATGTAAGACGATCCTAACCCTCACTCTCCCTCAAAACTTCATCCATAATTCAGCATTCTTTCGGGCTGCATCCGCGTCCGTTGTCGAAGAACCACAACAGTTTCGCCAGCTCTCCTGCCCGCGTCCTCAGGTGAAGGAGTAATCACCGCGGAAACCTGCGTACGAACACTTCATCCATAATACTTAATAGGAGCAAGGATTTCTTTTTTTTTCTCCAAAATCCTATATTGTTCTCTTTTCAAACCCATCTGATGCGTGAGTAACTACGGTATTACAAAGAGTCCAAAACGCCACAAACCTCCCATTGTTATCTGGCCGGTTTCAGTAGTGTTTATGTTGTATTTGGTCAATTTGTGATCATTTTTGGAGCAAAAATAAGTCATTCTTCACTTTAAATCAACCGGGAGGCAGCATACATCCCTCTTGGCCCGCCAGTTTGTACCCGAAGGTTCACGCACCGGGAAAAATTCAAAGTGTGTCGCAGCCCCGGAATACTATCATGATTCACACCACTTTTTTTCAGTTAACCTGTATAATACCGTAATAATTATTTGTTTTATAACATAAATGAATGTATTTTATAAGATAACTATCGTCAAACAAGGAAAATAAAGAATATCAACATATTTTTTTGATTTTACAAAGCATAATATAACAATATTAATTTCTTGAATTATTGAGGGGGCTCGAGCCCCCTCAGGCCCCATTGAGTCGGCGCCTATGTAAAAGTGCTAATAGCGATTTCGTATTTTGAAGATACGGAGAAATATTTTTGTTTTGATACATTTTTGGAGAGATTTGCGAATTTTGAGGGAAATATGTTCCATGAAAACATTCATACAATAATTTGTAAAAGCATGTCTGAATGGAAAGAAATCCGATTTCGGATTCAGCATGCTTAATCCAATTACTCTTTTCTCAATCATTTCTAATTTGATTCTTGAATCACCCTAAACCTATACTCATTGCCATGCTGAAAACATCGAGTGTGCGAATCATAGACGTGCCAAGTGTAATGTTTAATTTCAAGCAGAATGTTTTTCACACATTTCGAAAACATATCTTAATTAGACCAATGTAATCCGAAAAATACCAAATAATTCGGAGCTTAGAGCCACACGTACCGTCAGGGGAATTACGGGTCAATTATACGTGTATAAATTATGTATCGTATGCCAATTGACGTTCTCAAAATTCGCTTATAATACAGCGCGGAGATTAAAAATTACATAGCGAAGTGGGTGAAAAAAGCGATTATATGGAGGAATATGGGTGAGACGTCAATTGGATTCACAAAAGCACTACGCCAGACATTTTCACACTAAAAGTAAGAACTCAGACTCAATCACTGAATAAACAGGAAGTCTCGCTGAGTGATGATTGATCCAAACACCGAACCAACTGGGAGTCGGACTGACAGATGATCGACTTTATTTTGCGCAATGAATCATGAGTCATTTGAATCATTGGGTGATTCATTTATTTTGAACGAATCGATCATGAACGATCAATCCCTATTCAACGGCTGAATTCCTAACTTTCACGTGCGGGCGTAGGAAAGACAGAAAAGATAGAGCCGGACACAACGGGAGGGCGAGGAAATATCTTTTGCCTACGCGAGTGCTTATTTTTTTATCTTCTTTATGTTTATGTATTTTTTTATATTTGAAATACAGTACCATCGGTTCGGAATAAATGTTGCCATCCAACCGTAATGCATCTGGTTACTGAAAATGTTGCTGTAAATAACGTTTGCTTGTATTAACAAATCATGTAGGCCAAAGTTTCGGCGCATGGTTTCAAAGAAATGATGCGGCTAATAACATCGCTTCCAAATTAAAGTGAAAGAGTGTGTCGGGGAACGAAAACTTGCCGTGATTTTCTGTATCGTGGGGCAATGAACCGGTAACAGAGTATTCCGACAGAGTTACCTGCCGGTTACCTACCGGTAACTCTGTCGGAATGAAAGAATATTAATCGCTAACAGAATGCGTTCACCAAATTAAATTCAAGACATAGATAGTTATCGTACTAAATTGAAAGTGGGAAGGAAGTACCTGCATCGAAATGTTTTAGTACTCCTTTAGGTATAATGCAGGGTAATATATCGGAGGAAGGTAATCATGTATGCATAAATTTATGTGGTAGGAAAACGTGGTTAGTGAAGACGTACGAGAGATTGGACCAACACGCCCGATATTTGTTTCTAGTCAAATATTTCGGACTCAAAAAAGTGGACAGACTTCTTCCGTTTCTTAATCGTCAACACAACTTGAAATAACATGCTAGTAATAATATTGTCATGAAGACACATAACTTGCTTGTTTTAAACAAGCAAGTGATGTGTCTTCATTTGTTTACATTCGAAGGCAACGGAACATTGGTTGAAGCCGGATGAGACTAACTTTGATTGTGTTTCTTGTTTTTATTTTGGGAATATCCCCTGCAGAACTGATTTGAAAATTGGTGTAACAGGTACATTAATTAGAAACGGCATTCCTTCCCAAACAATTAATATTAAAAATATGCCTCCTATAGGCAAACATTCAGAATTCTCCGTAGTAAAATTGATGCCATTTAATGTTGTTGTCGTTTGTATATATCGTTCGCCAACTGGGGATATTAATCTTTTTGTACAGAATTTGATGGCTCTACTTGAATCAGTACTAAAAAACAAGAATCCGTGGTAATATGTAGTGATTTTCACATTGATTTCTCAAATGAAGGATGTCACAAAGTTAACAAAGTAGTAAATCTTTTGAACTGTTCTAACTTATTGCACTGCATCACTTCCCCCATCAGAATATCTAAACACAAAGAATCTGTTTTGGATCAAATTATAAACAACATTGCAATAAGTAATATTTCATTAACATTTTTGACCCTATTTTCTCAGATCATAAAGCCATTGCTAAAGAAAAAAAACTGGGATCTAATAAACAACTCAGAGGACTTTTCGATACATAAGCGGTGTTATAACGATGAACAATTCCGGATGTTTGGTTTCTTGCTGCAGAAAGAAAACTGGGAGGATGTCTATCATGCAGGCTCGTTCGGAGCAATAGTAGGGGTTTCCTAAGTAAATATCAGTATTTAAATAAATAAATGATCAAAGCAAAACAGATTTTTTTATTTTGTTTAACGCGTTTCGGCTGACTGAGACATCATCTGGTACAAGACACTGTCAAACATATACAAATCACCTTTATATCCTTGGGCGGTTGGGGAGGATTTCACATCTTTGAAGAAGGGGGTGATAACAGGCGCACAGAGTAGAGACAGTGGGGAAATATACGACTTCGGGATGTAGGGAACCCACGTTGGAAGGAGGTTTCTAGTCATAATTGTAAAATAACAACACGTGGGAAGAACCACGGAAAAACAGGAGGGGGGTTGAAAAGAGTTATAAAAAAGGAAACAAGCATGAATTTGGTGTACATAGAAAACCCTGCTATGGCGATGCAATCGTTCCAAGTGACTCATGCCATCCAACCTCCCAAAAATTATCCTCATTTCATTTCATGTCACATAGATTGGTTAATCTACCGTAAAATTCAGTGAGTTTCAATAGTGAACTCTCCAAAATAAAATCAATTGCAGTTTAAAATTGCTATGGTGTAAACATTATAAATAAAATCCTTCAGAAAAAGTTGAAAACGTGAGACATTTCACAGCTTTGCTCCCTTCCCCTCATCCCAGAGAAATCTAAAAAATGGCTCTGGCTATTGTTTATGGGAGAACTTTCAAACAGGCTTGCTCGCTAATTCCCCAAAAATAAATTCAATGTTTCTTTCTCTCGGTTAAGTGCTGTGTCGTAAAAAAAGACAAAATAGATTCCATCCATCAATCTGGGATTTACAAAGTTAATTGCGAATCATGCAACATGTGTTACATCGGTCAAACACGCAGAAGTTTCATTACCAGAACGAAAGAACATAGAAGGTGATGGAAAAATGGGGATGAAACGTCACTTCTCGCCCAACACTAACTACAGACTTTTCATTGTTGTCATTTTCCACCTGAAATTCTACACTTCGATGGTAAAGGCCTATTAATACGGTGCAATAACACGTACGGGTTAATGTCTAAGTGTATGAACGCGAGAATGAACGCCAAAATGCACCGTGTAACCACCCAACTTGTTCGAATACATGCAGAGAAAATAATGTTCTGTTCTAATTTGGTTCATGCATTCGTACATGTTTCGTTCCGGTCCACAAAAATCATACACGCAAACGTACATACACTTGTACATGTTAATGTATGAGTAGACAGGCCTTATGGGCACAAGACTTGATGTTTTAGAGCAATGCGAAATTGTACAGAGTGATAGAAACATGCTCATGAACAGGGACGCCGCCTTACAAAAAATATTGGGGGGCCTTAACCGGGGATCTTGACCCGGGAAAGTTTATAAGTAGTGAGTTTTAAGTTTTTTAAGCATTTTAGAAGAGTCATAGGATCAACGTTAGAACCCTGATAACTCGAATCTCGATATCTGGATATATGGACACTCCGCGAAAATCGGCAATCCTGACACATTTTTTCTTTACACCCATAGCGAATTTTCGAGGGGGCTCGGGCCCCCTCAGGCCCCATGGAGTCGGCGCCTCTGCTCATGAATGAACCAGTGTTTGTCACCTACTCTCTTCTCCTTGAGATTCCCTTCCCGAAAACAAATGGTCAAATTCTTTCTTCACCCACGCCTTAACCGACCCCAACATCCACAGGGTTTTTCCCGTCCGCCCACCCTCTCTACGTATTGTGTTAACCATTTTCTTTTTCTGGCAACTTCCTCCCGCCCCCCCCCCATAGAGGACTCCTCACCCCCGCCTCTTTTCCTGCGTCACTACTTTTCCTTTTCTAGGCCTCTCTTTTTACCCTAACCCCTTTTGTTCACTCTTCGCAAACCCCCTCCCGTTTTCCCGTGGTTCTTCCCACGTGTCGTTATTTTACAGTTATGACTAGAGTCCTCCTTCAAACGTGGGTTCCCCACATCCCGTAGTTGTATGTTCAATCTTAAATGTTTGTATTATGTCCTGGAATGTGATTTATTTTGACAAAGCCTATGTCATCATTTTGTATGAGAAAATAGGTGAATAAAATATTATTATCTTTTACAAATATTCAGCAGGTTGCTTTTTTTTAAATCCAATGGAGATAAAATAATTCAAATTAAAAATTTAGTGTTTCGTTTAGTTTTCCCGGTTATGTTAACCGTGCTTACTAACTTTGCTACAATGATTAGGGTTAAGTACGGCATTAGCGAGGCAAGTAATCCAGTCGAGTTCTGGATGAACAAATTGCGGAGGAATGCTAATCCATCAAGTCTCACGGAATCTAGGACAGACTGGAAACATGTCGAGAACTGTCACAACGCATTCTGTCGCCAATAAAACGAATGCCGATGACTAAGATTTCCTTTTCATTTCCCCGATAATGAAAGATACTTCTCCAGCCTCTCTCCGGTGAGAAACTTACCACAGTTTAGTGATGGGTGAAAATAATCGATTTTCGATGATAATCAATTATTGTGGTCCGATTGTTTCGATTGTGTAATCGATTATGGAGTTTCGATTGAATCGTTGAATCGATTATTAAAGCTCGATCTTCACTTGAAAAAATCAGCGGCATTAGTTGTTGTTTTCATATATCTCTAAACGCGTGATAACCAAGTACCGGTGGCTACATTTTTATTTAGAAATTATATCGCAGTATATTTGAATGACTAGTGATAGGGAAAATTCGTATCGAAAAATCGTATCATATTCTCGCGATTATCCAAGATGGAATTGGTATAATCGTATGATTTGTTGCCTGATAATCGGTAAAATCGTATGAATCGATGACTGCAAAAATTGAATTATTCATTGCTTTCACATAATCGGTAGAATCATATGATTCGATGCCTACTAAAAATCATACGATTCGATGCCTACTGAAAAATCACATGATTCTACCGATTTTCAAAATAATCGATTATGCCTTCCCGATTTTTACACGGAATCGTTGCTTCGGAACGGATCACCCTTTGATACGATCAATCGATTACGACGGGATTTCGCCCAACTCTACCCCCTTTACCGGTGAAGATGAAACATGCCATTCATCGCAATTGGAGAAGGTTTCCAAGTGAGTGGGGTGAAAAAGGGTGGGATGGGGATTGCCCGAGGAAGGAAGTGTGGTCAGCATCACGAGGGGAGAAGGGGGCAGCAGATAGAAGGGTGGGGAAAGGGCTTCCAGCCTTGCCTAGTCTTGTACGTTCGGAGGCCGTATTTTTTAAGATGCACTCAAGCTCAGACACCTGAGGGGGGTGGCGAATGGGAAATGGTGGAGAAGGGGGTTTTGAGATGCGTAAGTTTGTGGTCAGGAAGAATAGCAAAGGCTGCACGAGGGAGTGAACAAAGGTTTCGAAAAGAAAGACATCTCGGAATGGGGGAACGGGGAGTCGTGGACGGAAGAAAGTACTTGGTTAGAGTTGGAAGTGCCTCTTCATTTCCAGTAGCTTGAAAAACAAGTTGGTGGTAAATTTAGCCCAATATTTAAGATAGTTTACTTTTAATTCTGGAAGGCTAATCGAAACTCAAATTACGGATGGTGGCGCTGAAGGCGCTGACGTAATTTGCCAATATGGCGAACACATTGAGGATATTATTGAGATGATAACATAGGTATAATAGGATGAATCGCCGTCCCTCTGCGAATATGAAAGTAGAAAAGATTTTTCGAAGTTTTGAGGAGGTGTTTCGATTTTTAAGAGCAGCCACGAATTGCATTGAATATTCAGGAATTGGTAAATATAGCGGAAATAGCCTATAATAGCTCGCAACGATTACTGAAAGACTTTTCTAATGACCGCAAATGCGTGACACTGATAAAAATTACACTATTCTCATTAAGGTAGAAAATAAAAGTCAAATATGTTGGCTACCTTAAACACTATAAACCTTCAAACCACTGTCTCAGTAAATGATAAATTTTTGTAATCAACGGCAACTGGACGGCTTTATACATTATCATGAATGCATTTAATATATTAACTACGACGTTATGAGAGCCTGTTACCACAAATATAATTTAAAAAATCAGAAAATACTCAACAACCCCAATGATTTGTCAACATGATTTCCGTTGGTGTTGGTATCCTCGCAGTTCTACTTCCGAATTCGGCCGATAGCTGGCGTATTGCGTGTCTGGATTCTTGAATTACATACACGATAAGATATTTCCCAAAAAAATCTGCGATTATTTTTTTTTCTTTTTATCTTCTCCATCGCCGCCTCCACCATGGCTTGTAACTTGCATAGATGGGAATTAAAATGGGGTTCAATATAGTTCACGAGATCAAAATTTCTTTTGGAGGGCAGCATAAACTTCTTTTTTCTTCGGTGGAATGGAAAAGCGTAAGGATTTATAAAACGTCCCTCAGAAAGTCGTAAAACTCACCATTTTCAACCCTTTATCTTAAAATTCCGCAATTTAAATATCTCGCACCTACCGCTTTTCCTGGTGGGTATTCCAAACCCCCAGACACCCCGGTATTAGTTCACCCAAACAACCCCCCCGCCCCCCAGCCTCATTTCCTAGCTGCGCCCCTGGCATCGAATGCCAACCTCAGGGACGCCCTCATGAATCGCTATCAAAGAGAATCCGGCCGACTTCCAGCAATTTGAGATCGTAGAAGAGGAAATCTCCATCCAGGATTCGGCTATGGCGTTGATTGCATGCAATAGCGTCCATTTAGCGTACCCTGAGTACCCTTAAATTCCCTGAAAAAGGGTTCTTCCGAGAGAAATATCAGGGATTAATGCTAGTTGTCAGAATTTCCCTTGTAAGGTGATTTGAGGCTCTCAGATCAATATTAAGTGAGCTCATCATACTATATGGGGAAAAGGTTGCAGCACACGAATAAGAACAATGATGCGTGAAATGTCACGGAAATGAAAAGTATGCCGCTGTCTCGTTCTGCAATCATTGTTGCATATTAATGAATCATGAACGCATGCGACCAGAGTGAATTGAGTTTGCGTGGAATGAGGGGTTCGCCGAGGTGAAATAGGAATCGCGGTGAAATCTAGGCGAGGTCTATTTGCAACGAGGACGAGATGCGTCCTAGTCAATGGCAGTTCAATCCAAACTTACCGTCTTCACAGTGTCTGCACCTACATAATAACCTGGGAGCCACCCATAGGGTGTTTGGCAGGGGGTGATCAATCACCAGTATGCAGCATGCAATTGGACTCCCACATGCACACCACACCGTCCAAAAAACGTCCCGCATAATAACTATACTACTATATGCTGTTAGAAATAATAATAGAACTAAGAAACAAGCATTAAGTTTTACAAAGGGTAGTAGGCTACACTGCAAGTCATGCAATTTATTCATGAGTTCTACCGCTGCCGTTATAATCTCTTATTGATAGTGAAAAAAATGACATTCGGAATCTGTCTGTTCTACAATCTATCTCATTTATTTTATTTATAAGATTTGATCTTCCGTAGTACGTTGGCGTCCGCAAGATATGGTTAACTTCGTCAGAAAAGACACTGCTCTTGAATTTAACTAAAAGATTTTGTCTATTTTTCAATCTACGGTCCGACAGAGATTCCTATTGTCGCAGTTTCCATCCAAAGAAATCAACTACGACGTTAGCATCAAGAAAAATAAAAATAGAAGTGTTTTCCGTGCGCGCAT
Source organism: Ischnura elegans (assembly GCF_921293095.1). NCBI lineage: Eukaryota > Metazoa > Arthropoda > Insecta > Odonata > Coenagrionidae > Ischnura > Ischnura elegans. The sequence goes on along the minus strand of NW_025791659.1, from coordinate 631,510 downwards.
TCCGCGGCAGCTCCCTGATGGCACGGAACAGCGAGGTATTACTCAACATACTTGCAATTCACACTCTCGCCCAAATAGCTGACCTGCGTACGAGAGGAAGTACTTTTAGGAAGACATTAGACCATTTAGCAGTAAGCCATCCTAAGTTGATAAAACAAGTCGATGTTATTGACGGTATAAGCGATCACAGAGTAATCCTTGCATCGTTCAAAAATTGATGTAGTTTCAGCCGTAAACCCAAAGCGCAATATTTACTTATTTCATATATGCAACTTCCCTAAAGTTGCCAAGATGCATTAATAACTCCTAGAAAAAAATCGTAGTTACATGAATGCACCAAAGCACAGATGTAACATGGAAACACTTCTTAGTAATACTGCGCCAAGGAATCAAGGAACCTATTCCGCAAAAACTGTAATGTGACAATAAGGAACCTCGTTAGTATAACAACGATATCACAAGGGAACTTAGAATACAGAGAAAACTATACCACTAGTACAGAAAGTCCATTACGTCACGTAATAAATTGAAGTAACTTGAAGCTAAAGAAAGCTTGGCGCGATGCCTGGCAGTTAGAATTAAATTTGGAAAAATGCGTCGAAATGAATTTCTGGAAGAAGAATAACTCCCTACAACGTAGCTATATCATTCGTGGCACCCAATTAAAGGCAGTTGAATCCGTGAAATATCTAGGGGTTAGACTCAACAGTGATCTATCGTGGAATAAACATATTCGAAAAATAACCGGTCAAGCTAATCGTAAAATTGGTTTTGTTAAGAGAATATTAGGAAAGTGCGACGTCAATGTGAGACATACTAGCTACTATTCCTTCGTTAGACCACATTTGGAATACGCTGCCAGTGTTTGGGACCCTCATGAAAAAGGCTTAATAACAGAGTTAGAACGCGTGCAAAGAAGCGCTGCCAGGTATGTGAAAGGTCGTTACGATAGTCTTGTTAGTGTAACTGGCCTCTTAGATAAACTCGGATGGGAATCTCTGTCGGATTGTAGATTGAAACATAGACTAAACCGTTTCAATAAATTCAAGAGCAGTGTCTTTTCTGACGAAGTTAACCATATCTTACGGACGCCAATATTCTACGGAAGATCAGATCATATAAATAAAATAAGAGAGATAGATTGTAGAACAGACAGATTCCGAATGTCATTTTTTCCACGATCAATAAGAGATTATAACGGCAGCAATAGAACGCGTAAATAGATTGCATGACTTGTAGTGTAGCCTACTAACCTATGTAAAACTTAATGCATGTTTCTGAATTTCTATTCTATATTCTATTTCTAACAGCATATAGTAGTATAGTTTGTTATTATACGGGACGTTTCTTGGACGGTGTGGTGTGCATGTGGGAGTCCAAATGCATGCTGCATGCTGGTGATTGATCACCCCCTGCCAAACACCCTAGAGGTGGCTCGCAGGGTAATTTGTAGATGTAGATGTAGATGAGGACCTCGGTTCAACTCTGAAAACATATCAGCCCACGCGAAAAAAAATCCGTTATTACAGCAGTTGCAAAGGTATAAGGAACCATGTCTCATTTCCTTATTTAGGAAGTAAGGTTCATGAAATTTTCCTAAGATCATAGTGAATTAAAATACACTTGCTAACATGGGCGGGTTTTGTCCCTGATGACCTTGGTTCGACTCTGAAAAAATTCCCAAACCATGTCATAAAACTTTTTTGCGTTTTTACACCGCACAGGCTGCAAAGGTGTTAGGAACCATGTCACATTTCCGTTTTAAGGAAGTCAGGTTCATTATACTTTCCACGATAATAGTGAATCACTCGCACGCTCCGCGCGCTCGTTAAGGGGCTCCGCCCCTTAAAAACCCCGGTTCTGGCTTCGCCGTCTACATTTGTGGTCGCTCGAAGACTTTTAAAGTTTGAATAATCTCACCTCAGCTAGGGGCCAGGGGTTAGGGAGGCGCCCCACTCATTCCTCGAAACGGCCTCGCCGTTCCTCGCTGAAGGGCGGCTTCGCCGCCCAGGGGTTGAGTGTGAGTTGAGATGGGGGGAGTCTACAGCGGCTGCGCCGCTTGAACGTCGGGGCGGCTTCGCCGCCCGAGGGTTACTGAAGCTCCTCCTTGCCTACTCCAGTTACTCCTTGGAACGGCTTTGGCGTTCCTCGTTGTGGGGCGGCTTCGCCGCCTTGGGGTTGAGGAGCTCCCCGCGGCTGCTCCGCTTAGTCCTCATTAATTCTCTTCTCCACCGATAGGGGTGCCCAGGGGGATTCGGGTGTTTTAATGTGTTATGCATGCGGTCACCAATCGTCCACAGTGATCACGTAGCGATGATTGTAAAGGGTAGTGCAATGCGGAGTAATAGTGGCGACAAGCACCCATAAAAGAAGACTTAATGGCAAGTTTTTCATTTTTTTGCGGGGGGTTCCAACGGAATACTGGGGGTTTTATACTTGAGTTAAGCCAGTGGTCACAAATCGTTCTCATAAATTCGGTGCCGATAAGTCCTAGGGGTCCAAAACAGTGGTCTGACGATTCTTTTACATGGAGAGGCGATTTATTAGAAATATTTTGAGAGTTTTACGTTTTACGAATCGGGGGTTTTAATAGGTGGTAGGGGCACCGGTTAAATTGTGACGAAAACTACTCGGAAAGGCGACTTTGAAATATTTTTATTTTTTTTCGGCTATGTTCCAGGAGGTTCCAGGGGTTTTCTGATCTTTTTTCCCGTATGGTTTACAGTGGCTCGCCCTCACCAAATATTCCGGATCTAGAGCTCAGAGGGGACGGGTAGTGCGGCGTAATGCTCGCGAGAAGTTCCCAAATAGGAGACCTAATGGCACATTTTACATTTAGGAGAATTTCAGGGGGATACCGGGGGTTTATACGTGTGTACTCCCTGCGGTCACCATCCGTTCACATAAATTCCGTTGGGGGCATAGGAATAGTCACGAAAAGATCCATAAAGGTAGACTTATGTGAAACGATTTTTTTTGGGGTGTATGTGGGTTTACCGGGGGTTTATAGGTTTTTACTACCAGGGGTCATCAAACGACCACATCAATTCCGTAGCGATGACTGGTAAAGCTTGGGAAAGCGGCGAAATTGTGACGAAAAATACCCGAAAAGGCTACTTATATGCAAATTTTAATTTTCTTAGGGAGTTTCGGGGGGTTTAAAGATGACGATATTATATGGTCATATTCATTTACTGTGATATCTAACGGAACTATGCCCTATGACACCCATATTTCGAAAGTAGTACAATAAAAAGCAAACCAAACCCCAAAAAAAGTTGGTAGTGCCCACCATTTTTATTTTTTCGCGGTTAAATTCATTAAATCATTTAATAAATGTTTACGTTTTCTGAAAGATAATGCATAGTTGTATCAAACTACAAGTTTGAAAGATATCGGTCGGGTTAAAATTGAAAAATCCTGTGTTAATCTTTCGGAAATCGTTATTTTCGGTGATTTTCGGAATATTTTATTTTTTTTCAGAGTAACAAAGGCCGACGAAAGAAAATTGTTAACTACATTTCGTAGAAGATGTTATGAGCATATATAATAATCATTTTCGTTATCATACACCTTAAATTAAGTCGAGGGGAGCGGAAGGTATGAAATTTATTTCGAAAAACCAATTTTTGGACGCCATTTTGGCTGCAAATTTCTTAAAAAGAAACTGATAATGTTACAATATTACGTGCACACGTTTATCAGCTTTCAAAAAATGTGTTAAACATCCAAGTGGCACGCACGGTTCGAGTGCAGTAAAATTAAAACCGAAAGACGGTCCCCGGAAAAAGCGCGATTTCGGCCATTTTGTCGTCCTAGCGACGACACGTGGCGGAAACTTCCGGTTTTCGGATTTTTCCTCCGGATCATTTCAGGTTCCTCGCACGCGTGCCAAATTTCAGCTCTCCAGCACTTCTAGAAGTTGTCAGGAATTTGTATCCATCAGTCAGTCAGTCACCACAAGGGCTGTATATAGATAGGATAATATACTTGCGCGTATGGGTAGTTTTTGTCCCTGAAGTCCTTGGTTCGACTATGAAAACATTTCCACCTCACGCAAAAAAAAAATTATTCGTTTTTACAGAGCTCCCGCTTCATAGGTATAAGGATCCATGTCTTATTTCCTTATTTAGGAAGTTAGTTTCATGAAAATTCCTAAAATCATAGTGAATCATTATATACTTGCGAGATTGGACGGTTTTTGACCCTGAAAACCTTGTTTCGACTCTGAATAAATTTCCAATCCACGCGACAAAAAATTTTGTTTTTACAGCAGTCCGGCTGCATTGGTATAAGGAACCATACCTCATTTCCTTAATTAGGAAGTCAGGTACATTAAAATTTTCCACGATCATAGGGAATTAATATTTAATAGTAAAACGGGCGGAATTATACCTGAAGACCTTGGTACGATTCTGAAAAGATTTCCAACCCACTAAATAAAAAATATCGTTTTTACAGCGCTCCGGCTCTATAGGTATAAGAAACCATGCCTCATTTCCCTATTTAGGATGTCAGGTACAGAACATTTTTCACAATCATAGGAAATTTTTATTTTCTTGTGAAAACGGGTAGTTTTGACCCTAAAAACCTTGGATCGACTCTGAAAAAATTTCCAACACATGCGAAAAAAAATATCGTTTTTACAGCGCTCCGGCATAATTGGTATAACGAACCATGACTCATTTCCTAATTTAATAAGTCAAGTTCATGAAATGTTTCTCAGTCATAGGGAATCATAATTTACTTGCTATCATTTGCGGCTTTTGACCATGAGAACCTCGGTTTGACTCTGATAAAATCCCCAACAAACGCGACAAAACATTTCGTACTAAAGCGCACCGGGTGCATAGGTATAAGGAACCATGTCTCATTTCCTTATTGAGGAAGTCCGGTTCATGAAATTTTCAGCGATCATAGAATATCATATTATACTTGCAAGCATGGGCGGTTTTGACCCTATCAACATTGGTTTAACTCTGAAAAAATTCCCAACCAACGTAAAAAAATTTCGTTTTTACAGCGCTACGGCTGCTTAGTGTAAGGAATCAATACTTATTTCCTTATTTAAGAAGTCAGGTTCATGAAAATTTCTAAGTTCATAGTGAATAATAATATACTTGCGAAAACGGGAGATTATTGACCCTCAAGACCCCGGTCCGCCTCTGAAAAAATTCCCAACCTAAGCGACAAAAACTTTCGTACTACAACGCACCGGTGTCAAAGGTATAAGGAACCTTGTCTCATTTCCTTATTTAGAAAGTGAGGGTCATGACATTTTCCGCGATCATAGTGAATGAAAATAAAGTTGCGAAAACAGAAGGTTTTTGACCCTGAATACCTCGGTACGACTCTGAAAAAAATCTCTAACCTACGCGACAAAACATTTTGTTTTCACAGCGCTCCAGCTGAATAGGTATAAGAAACCATGACTCATTTCTTATTTAAGAAGTCAGGTTCATGGAATTTTCCACGACATTACGAAATCATAATATAGATGCGAGTACGGACGGTTGTTGACCCTGAAGGCCTTGGTTCGACTATGAAAAAATTCCCAAACCACACGACAGGAAATTTCGTTTTTACAACGCTCCGGCTGCATAGGTATAAGGAACCATATCTCATTCCCTTATTTAGGAAGTCAGGCTCATTAAATGTTCCACGACCATAGTTAATCATAATATACTTTCGAAAAAGGGCGGTTTTTGACCCTGAGTATCACGGTTTGCTCTGAAAACATTTCTAACCCAATCGACAAAATATTTCGTTTTTACAACGCACTGGGTGCATAGGTTTAAGGAACCAGGTTTCATTTCCTTATCTAGAATGTCAGGTTCTTGAAAATTTCCACGATCATAGGCATTATAATATACTTGCGAACTCTATCGGTTTTGGACCCTGAAGACCACAGTTCACCTCTGAAAAAATACCCTTACCACGCGAGAAAAATGTCGTACAACAGCGCACCGGGTGATGAGGTATAAGGAAACATGTCTCATTTTGTTATTTATGAAGTCAGGTTCATGATCTTTTTTCCGATCATCATGTATCATAATATGCTTGCAAACACGGGATGTGTTTGCCCCTAGGGAACTACGCTCGACTCTGAAAAAATTCCAAAGCCTCGCAACAAAAGCTTTCGTTTTTACAGCGCTCCGGCTACATAGGTGTAATGAACCATATCTCATTCCCTTACTTAGGAAGTCAGGTTCATGAAATTTTCCACAGTCATAGAAATATATACTATAGCGGCGAAAACGGGCGGTTTTTGACTTTCAAAACCTCGATTCGACTCTGAAAAAATCCCCAACTCACGCGACAAAAAATTCGTACTACATCGCCCAGGTTGCATAGGTATAAGGAACAATGTCTCATTTCCTTATTTAGGAAGTCAGGTACATAATATTTTCCAGGGTGGTAGGAAAGTATAATATCCTTGCGAACAGGGAAGATTTTTCCCCTGAGGACCTCGGTTCAACTTTGAAAAAATTCCCAACTTACGCGAAAAAACATTTCGTACTACAAACGCACCGGGTGAATAGGTTAGAGAACCATGCCTCATTTCCTTATTTAGGAAGTCAGATTCATGAAATTTTCCACGGCCATAGGCAACTATAATATACTTGAAGGCACGGGCGGTTTTTGACCCTGAACCTCGGCTCCACTCTGAACAAATTCCCAAACCACACGACAGGAAATTTCGTTTTTACAGCGCTCCGGCTGCATGCGTGTAAGGAAGCATGTCTCATTTCCTCATTTAGGAAGTCAGATTCATGAAAATTTCTACGTTCATAGGGATTTATAATATTTTTGCGAGCACCGGCGGTTTTTGACCCGAAGAACCTTGGCTCGACTCTGAAAATATTCCCAACCCACGCGTCAAAGAATTTCGTTTTTACAGCATACCGGACGCACAGGTGAAAGGAACCATATCTCATTTCCTTATTTGGGACGTCAGGTTCATGAAAATATACACGACCATCGGAATATATAATATATATGCGGAATTGGGCGTTTTTTGACTTTCAGAACCTCGGTTCGACCCTGAAGAAATCCCCAACCCACGCGACAAAGAATTTCGTACTACAGCGACCCGGGTGCATAGGTGTAAGTAACCATGTCTCATTTCCTTATTCTGGAAGTCAGGTTCATGAAATTTTCCACGATCATAGGTAATCATAATAAACTTGCGAAGATGGGCGGCTTTTGACCCTGAAAACCTTGTTTCGACTCTGAAAAAATTCCCAACCCACGTGACTAAAATTTCGTTTATACAGGGCTTCGGCTGCGTAGGTGTAAGAAACCATGTGTCTTTTCCCTATATAGGAAGATGGGTTCACAAAATTTTCCACTATCAAAATGAATTATAATTTACTTGCGAGCACGTGCGGTTTTTGACCCTGAAGACCTCAGTTTGACTCTTAAGAAAATTTCCGACCCACTCGAAAAAAGAATTTCGTTTAACAGCGCCCCAGCTGCATAGGTCTAAGGAACCTTGGGAGTCCAAATGCATGCTGCATGCTGGTGATTGATCACCCCCTGCCAAAAACCCTAGAGGTGGCTCGCAGGGTATTATGTAGGTGTAGATGAACCATGTCCTTTCCTTATTTAGGTTCAACTCAAAGCTAAAAGCGGTTTTTTTCATCGACGGTTTGCCTCAAAACGGCTCATTCAAATTGTTTCCAACCCTGGTATGTGCCCATCTTATAATGAAACTATTGTGTACGATGCATTAATAGTTTTCCATTGTCCGCCTCTTATATTACCACCAGATACCGGCACGTTTAACCCCCAAAACCCCCCCTCGCTGCGCCACTGATAATCACCATATTGCCATATTTTAACTTCAATCGCAGTTTAATAGTTCTGTTGTCAAGATTTGAATTTTCGCCTACATTTTTCAATTATTCCAGTGCAAACAAACAGTCGTCACTCAATGCTTCAACTTGGGGACAACCAGTTTTATTCCCAGAGGGATGTTTTAAAAAAGAAACATAGCCTCAGCAGCCACTATAAATACTGCTCAAACCTTATGCGAGCGATGATAATTTTTGAATTATCATCAGAGCGAGACTGGGCGATTTTCATGATAGATTCTTTGAATGAAAGTGTAGTAACTTAACAAAGTTTAAGCTGGCATTTCTGAGTTAATTTCCTTTAACATTCTTCATTCCATTCATCCCCGCAATAGAAGCAATGATTTTTAAAACAAAAAGGTGATTCACTTTCGCGTGTTCTGGTACGAGGAGGGCTTACCTTCGATGTGCTGGCTAGATCTCCTTCATGTTGTCTGTTAAATGAAGCAATGGTACTACTCCTAGTGTAGTTTTTCCGACATTTCACATGCACTGCCACTGATTTTTGGCTTTTAAGATATTCAGTGAATCCATCACCTCTTCCAGCACTTGCGTCAATCAACGTCATCATACCACGATCAACAGTAACAATTTCACTTGCGGGCAAAGGCTTCTTACAGATGAAGCAGAATCCCGGCATTTTATAGGAAATGAATATCACAAGCGAATAGAACTAGCAATAAACACACGTTTTCACTACGAGGGAATATTTTAGACTAAACCCTCAATCCCAATTTTTGACGGCTGGACAGGTGAAAGCTAGTAGCCAATACGCGTGTTTAGCGTCCAATAATGTTCAGAGAGTGCAACAATATAGTTAACCATACTCGCACGCTCCGCGCGCTCGTTAAGGGGCTCCGCCCCTTAAAAACCCCGGTTCTGGCTTCGCCGTCTACATTTGTGGTCGCTCGAAGACTTTTAAAGTTTGAATAATCTCACCTCAGCTAGGGGCCAGGGGTTAGGGAGGCGCCCCACTCATTCCTCGAAACGGCCTCGCCGTTCCTCGCTGAAGGGCGGCTTCGCCGCCCAGGGGTTGAGTGTGAGTTGAGATGGGGGGAGTCTACAGCGGCTGCGCCGCTTGAACGTCGGGGCGGCTTCGCCGCCCGAGGGTTACTGAAGCTCCTCCTTGCCTACTCCAGTTACTCCTTGGAACGGCTTTGGCGTTCCTCGTTGTGGGGCGGCTTCGCCGCCTTGGGGTTGAGGAGCTCCCCGCGGCTGCTCCGCTTAGTCCTCATTAATTCTCTTCTCCACCGATAGGGGTGCCCAGGGGGATTCGGGTGTTTTAATGTGTTATGCATGCGGTCACCAATCGTCCACAGTGATCACGTAGCGATGATTGTAAAGGGTAGTGCAATGCGGAGTAATAGTGGCGACAAGCACCCATAAAAGAAGACTTAATGGCAAGTTTTTCATTTTTTTGCGGGGGGTTCCAACGGAATACTGGGGGTTTTATACTTGAGTTAAGCCAGTGGTCACAAATCGTTCTCATAAATTCGGTGCCGATAAGTCCTAGGGGTCCAAAACAGTGGTCTGACGATTCTTTTACATGGAGAGGCGATTTATTAGAAATATTTTGAGAGTTTTACGTTTTACGAATCGGGGGTTTTAATAGGTGGTAGGGGCACCGGTTAAATTGTGACGAAAACTACTCGGAAAGGCGACTTTGAAATATTTTTATTTTTTTTCGGCTATGTTCCAGGAGGTTCCAGGGGTTTTCTGATCTTTTTTCCCGTATGGTTTACAGTGGCTCGCCCTCACCAAATATTCCGGATCTAGAGCTCAGAGGGGACGGGTAGTGCGGCGTAATGCTCGCGAGAAGTTCCCAAATAGGAGACCTAATGGCACATTTTACATTTAGGAGAATTTCAGGGGGATACCGGGGGTTTATACGTGTGTACTCCCTGCGGTCACCATCCGTTCACATAAATTCCGTTGGGGGCATAGGAATAGTCACGAAAAGATCCATAAAGGTAGACTTATGTGAAACGATTTTTTTTGGGGTGTATGTGGGTTTACCGGGGGTTTATAGGTTTTTACTACCAGGGGTCATCAAACGACCACATCAATTCCGTAGCGATGACTGGTAAAGCTTGGGAAAGCGGCGAAATTGTGACGAAAAATACCCGAAAAGGATACTTATATGCAAATTTTAATTTTCTTAGGGAGTTTCGGGGGGTTTAAAGATGACGATATTATATGGTCATATTCATTTACTGTGATATCTAACGGAACTATGCCCTATGACACCCATATTTCGAAAGTAGTACAATAAAAAGCAAACCAAACCCCAAAAAAAGTTGGTAGTGCCCACCATTTTTATTTTTTCGCGGTTAAATTCATTAAATCATTTAATAAATGTTTACGTTTTCTGAAAGATAATGCATAGTTGTATCAAACTACAAGTTTGAAAGATATCGGTCGGGTTAAAATTGAAAAATCCTGTGTTAATCTTTCGGAAATCGTTATTTTCGGTGATTTTCGGAATATTTTATTTTTTTTCAGAGTAACAAAGGCCGACGAAAGAAAATTGTTAACTACATTTCGTAGAAGATGTTATGAGCATATATAATAATCATTTTCGTTATCATACACCTTAAATTAAGTCGAGGGGAGCGGAAGGTATGAAATTTATTTCGAAAAACCAATTTTTGGACGCCATTTTGGCTGCAAATTTCTTAAAAAGAAACTGATAATGTTACAATATTACGTGCACACGTTTATCAGCTTTCAAAAAATGTGTTAAACATCCAAGTGGCACGCACGGTTCGAGTGCAGTAAAATTAAAACCGAAAGACGGTCCCCGGAAAAAGCGCGATTTCGGCCATTTTGTCGTCCTAGCGACGACACGTGGCGGAAACTTCCGGTTTTCGGATTTTTCCTCCGGATCATTTCAGGTTCCTCGCACGCGTGCCAAATTTCAGCTCTCCAGCACTTCTAGAAGTTGTCAGGAATTTGTATCCATCAGTCAGTCAGTCACCACAAGGGCTGTATATAGATAGGACTCGCTGCGCTGCGCGCGCTCGTTAAGGGGCTCCGCCCCTTAAAAACCCCGTTTCCGGCTTCGCCGTCTACGTTTGTGATCGTTCGATGAATTTTAGTTTGAATAATCTCACCTCAGCTAGGGGCCGGCTTCGCCGGCCACGGGGTAGGGAAGCGCCCTACTCATTCCTCGAAACGGCTTCGCCATTCCTCGTGGAGAGGCGGCTTCGCCGCCCAGGGGTTGAATGTAACCCGGGGGCTACCCCGCTTAATACTCGAAACGGCTTGGCCGTTTCTCGTCTGGGGTCGGCATAGCCACCCAGAGGGCGAGGGAATTTCGGAACTTTTGCACCGTTATTCGTTTAAGGGGCGGCTTCGCCGCCCAGGGGTGGACGGAGCCCACAGCGGCTGCGCCGCTTCAACATCGGGGTGGCTTCGCCCCCCGGGGGTTACTGAAGCTCCCCCTCGCCTACGCCAGTTACTCCTCGGAACGTCTTCTCCGCCTTGGGGATGAAGAGCCTCCCGCGGCTACTCCGCTTAGTCCTCATAAATGGTCTTCTCCACCGAGAGGGGTGCCCAGGGGGATTCGGGGTTTCAATGTGTTATACATGCGGTCACCAATCTTCCGCAGTGATTATGTAGCGATGATTGTAAAGGGTAGTGCAATGCGGCGTAATAGTTGCGACAAGTACGCATAAAAGAAGACTTAATGGGAAGTATTTCATTTTTTGCAGGGGGTTCCAACGGAAAACCGGGGGTTTTATACTTATGTTTAACCAGTGGTCACAAATCGTTCTCATAAATTCCGTGCTGATAAGTCCTCGGGATTCGAAATAGAGGCGGAATTCTGACGATTCTTTTACCCGGAGAGGCGATTTATTAGAATTTTTTTGGGAGGTTTCACGGGGTTATCGAGGGTTTTAATAAGTAGTAGTGGCTACGGCTAAATTGGGACGAAAACTACTCGGAAAGGCGAACTTAAAAATTTAATTTTTTTCGGCGAGGTTCCAGGAGGTGATCAGGGGTTTTCTGGTATTTTTTCCCGAATGGTTTACGGTGGCCCGCCTTCACCAAACATTCTGGATCTAGAGCTCAGAGGGGACGGGTAGTGCGGCTTAATGTTTTCGAGAAGTTCAAAATTGGAGACTTAAAGGCACATTTTACATTTTGAGGGATTTCTGTGTGTACTCCTGGCGGTCACCATCCGTTCACATAAATTCCGTGGGGATGAGTCGTTGGGGTAGTACGGAAATAGTCACGAAAATTACCCAAAAAGGTAAAATTATATGCAAACTTTTATTTTTTGGGGGGTGTACGTGGGTTAACCGGGGGTTATAGGTTTTTACAGCCAGGGGTTATCAATCATCCACATCAATTCCGTAGCGATGAGTGGTTAGGATTGGAAATGCGGCGGAATTGTGACGAAAAGTACCCGAAAAGGCTACTTATATGCAAATTTTAATTTTTTAGGGGTTTTCAGGGGGTTTAAAAATAACGATGTTATATGGTCACATCCGTTTACTATCATATCTAAGAGAAGTTGCCCCTATGACATCCATATTTCGAGAGTAAAACAATAAAAAGTAAATCCATCCCCGGAAAAAATTGGTAGTGCCCGCCATTTTTATTTTTTCGCGGTTATATCCATTTAATTTTTTATTAAATATTTAATTTTTCTGAAAGATAATGCATAACTGTATGTAACAACAAAGTTTGAAAGGAATCGGTGAGGAATAAATTGACAAAATCCTATGTTTATCTTTTTGAAATAGCAATTTTCGGCGTTTTTCGGAACATTTTATTTTTTTCTGAGTAACTAAGGACGATGAAAGAAAATTGTTTCCAAAATTTCGTAAACGATGTTATGAACATATATAATAATAATTTTCGTTGTCCAAATCATAAAATTAGGCCGACGGCAGTGGAAAATATTAAATATTTTCCGAGAAATCAATTTTTGACGCCATTTTGAAAGCGTTTAACTTGGAAATTAACTTAAAAAATTACATAAGTAGGAGGTAACATTTATTGGCTTTCATAATATGCATCAACGGTTCGTGTGACAGAAATGTATCGCCTGTATAACGATAAATAGTAAACGGACTCCCGGGAAGAAATGGGAAGTGTCCGCCATTTTTAATTTTTTGCTGGTTTATCGATGGCAAAATTGTAAAAATGTTTAAATTTTCTAATACAAAATGAATATTTTTATGCATATACTAAGTCTAAACGATATCGGTCGTATAAAAATGGACGAAATCTCGTGTTAATCTTTTGGAAATTGTACTTTTTGGCGATTTTCGGCATATTTTAATTTTTTCCTCGGCAGCCAATGGTGACAAAATAAATTGCTGCCTAAGTTAAATGGAGAATCAAGTGAGCATATATAATAATCATTTTTGTTATCATACACTTGAAATTAAGTCGAGGGGAGCAGAAGGGATTAAATTATTTTCGAAAAATCAATTTTTGGGCGCCATTTTGGCTGCAATTTTCTTGAATTGAAACTAACAAAATTACATATTTACGTGCTCGCGTTTATCAGCTTTCAAATAATGCATTTAACATCCATGTGGCACGAACGGTTCGCGCGCAGTAAAATAAAAACCGAAAGACGGTCCCCGGAAAAAGCCCGATTTCGGCCATTTTGTCGTCCTGGCAACGACACGTGGGGGAAATTTCCGGTTTTCGGATTTTTCCTCCGCATCATTTCGGATTCCCCGCACGCGTGCCAAATTTCAGCTCTCCAGCACTTCTGGAATTGGTCGGGAATTTGTATCCATCAGTGAGTCAGTTACCTCAAGGGCTGTATATAATAGAGACTCGCACGCTCCGCGCGCTCGTTAAGGGGCTACGCCCCTTAAAACCCCGGTTCAGGCTTCGCCGTCTACATTTGTGGTCCTCGAGACGACTTCGCCGTTCCTCACTGAAGGGCGGCTTCGCCGCCCAGGGGTTGAGTGTGAGATGAGATGGGGGGAGTCTACAGCGGCTGCGGCGCTTGAACTTGAGGGGGAGCTTCAGTAACCGCCGCCCGAGGGTTACTGAAGCTCCCCCTCGCCTACTTCGCCGTTCCTTGTTTTGGGAGGGCTTCCCCGCCTTGGAGTTGAGGAGCCCCCCGCGGCTGCTCCCTTTAATCCTCATTAATGCTCTTCTCCACCGAGAGGGGTGCCCAGGGGGATTCGGGGGTTTTTATTTGTTATGCATGCGGTCACCAATCGTCCACAATGATCACGTAGTGATGATTGTAAAGGGTTGTGCAATACGGAGTAATAGTGGCGACAAGTACCCATAAAAGAAGACTTAATGTCAAGTTTTTCATTTTTTTGCGGGGGGTTCCAACGGGATACCGGGGGTTTTATACTTGTGTGAAACCAGTGGTCACAAATCGTTCTCATAAATTCCGTGCCGATAAGTCCTAGGGGTCCGGAACAGTAGTAAGACGATTCTTTTATCTGGAGAGGCGATTTATTAGGCATTTTTGGGAGGTTTTACGGAGTTATTGGGGGTTTTAATGAGTGGTAGGGGCACCGGTTAAATTGTGACGAATACTATTCGGAAAGGCGACTTTAAAATTTATTTTTTTTCAGCGATGTTCCAGGAGGTGATCGGGGTTTTCTGGTATTTTTCCCCGTATGGTTTACGGTGGCTCGCCCTCACAAAATATTCCGGATCTAGAGCTCAGAGTGGACGGGTAGTGCGGCGTAATGTTTGCGAGAAGTTCCCAAATAGGAGACTAAATGACACATTTTACAATTGGGGGGGATTTCAGGGGGATACCGGGGGTTTAAATGTGTGTACTCCTGGCGGTCACCATCCGTTCAGATAAATTCCGTGGGGATGAGTCGTTGGGGGCGGTGGAATAGTCACGAAAAGTACCCAAAAAGTAGACTTACATGCAAAATTTTATTTTTTGGGGGGGTGTATGTGGGTTTACCGGGGGTTTATAGATTTTTACTGCCAGCGGTCATCAATCGTCCACATCAATTCCGTAGCGATGAGTGGTAAGGATTCGAAAAACGGCGGAATTGTGACGAAAGCACCCGAAAAGGCTAATTATATGCTAATTTTAATTTTTTAGGGGGTTTCGGGGGGTTTAAAGATGACGATACTTTATGGTCACATTCATTTACTGTCATATCTAAAAGAAGTATGCCCTGTGACATCCATATTTCGAGAGTAATACAATAAAAAGCAATCCAGTCCCCGAAAAAAGGGAGTAGTGCCCGCCATTTTTATTTTTTCGCGGTTTAATCCATTGAATCAGTTATAAAATGTTTATGTTTTATGAAAGACAATGCATAGCTGTATGTAACTACAAAGTATGAAAGAAATCAGTCAGGTAAAAATTGACAAAATCTTGTGTTAATCTTTTGGAAATCGTAATTTTCGGTGTTTTTCGGAATATTTTAATTTTTTTCTGAGTAACTAAGGAAGACAAAAGAAAATTGTTACCTAGATTTCGTAAAAGATGTTATAGGCATATATAATAATCATTTTCGTTGTCCTACACCTTAAATTAAGTCGAAGGGAGCGGAAGTTATGAAATTTTATTCGAAAAAAGAATTTTTGGACGCCATTTTGGCTGCAATTTTCTTAAAAACAAATTAACATCATTACGTAATAACGTGCCCACGTTTAACAGCTTTCAGGAAATGCATTAATGATCCGTGTGGCACGCACGGTTCGCGCGCAGTAAAATAAAAACCGAAAGACGGTCCCCGGAAAATGCCCGATTTCGGCCATTTTGTCGTCCTGGCGACGACACGTGGCGGAAACTTCCGGTTTTCGGATTTTTCCTCCGGATCATTTGGGGTTCCCCGCACGCGTGCCAAATTTCAGCTCTCCAGCACTACTGGAAGTGGTCGGGAATTTGTATCCATCAGTGAGTCAGTTACCTCAAGGGCTGTATATAATAGAGACTCGCCGCGCTGCGCGCGCTCGCTAGGGGGCTACGCCCCCTAGAACCCCCCCGCGGCCGGCGGCGCCGGCCGCTTCCGTGGACGGCTTCGCCGTTCCCCGACTTCGTCGGGCGACGGCATGTCCCCCGGTGTGAACAATATCGCGTCATGCATCAATGGGTAAGTACTCCGAGGGGAAAGGCATCGACCAGGTGAGTTTGAAGCCCGTACCTCGTTCTGCAGTGCTCTAAAATATATGTTAGAAATTTTCTATCTGCGAGGGTTGCGTTCCCCTTGTCGATCGTTGAAATCGCCCCTGTGGCGAAGAAGCACCGTTTTCCTCCCCCGCCTATATCTCCTGGCGATCTCTCACTGCGATAATACTTTTCGGGAAAGATTTCGGAGATGGAAACTGGTGCATTGTGCACGTACGTTGACAATAAGGATAATGGTTGGGATTCACGTGATATATCCCGTTGTCCGGTTTGCATCGTAAGTTTTACCGCGGCAAAGAAGTACGAAGAAGAAATTTTCGCTCAAAGTAAGCAATCTTTTTCTCTTTCTATCGAGCGTACAGATGTTATCACCCACTGCATTTGCCAATCGGAAGCCAAATACGGTGAAGAAAGACATTGGAATCCACGAGAAATCGTTCGTGGAGAGGAACGCAAAGTCTGCTTTAAGTAATTTTATGCAGTGTTCACCTGCGAAATGAATACGGAATCGGAATTGGTTATGCTTGCGTCGTAAAGACGTAGCACTAATTGAAAAGTCCGTGAAATGGCTTTCGATTGTTGCCACCCCCTCGCCACGTTGAGGCTGCAGTTAGGATTTGAGAGGGGCATGCACTACAACTACTACTAAGTATTAGCTAAATGTACACAGACAGATGTCTCTGATATTGAATGACGCACACGTATTACTCGTAATAGAGAACGTAGAAATAAATACAAGGCGTCAGTGATCATGCAAATCAAGTTTAGGTACATTAACATTCTCGTCGGTGTGGCAGGAGTAGCTGAGATCCTGTGACAGGAATTTCAAGCAATGCTGAGATAGAGAGAACATTAGTCGTATTTCGTAACTTAATTGCAACAATTTATGTACGGTAGTAAGACGGCTCCAAGTTGATAAATTGATACGCATGCAGATTGTGATTTACAAGGTTGTAAACAGTTGGAATGCGGTGATATGGTGTGGGAATGTTGAGTAGCATAACACTGTGAAATATTTAAATATAGGCATAACACGGTGAACATATATCACAAAAGATATCATAGCAGTTCCTTTAAAATGAAGTATATATTAAATGCAGAAAATGTGGTACAAGAAGGGAGAAAGAAACAACTATATTACAGTTCAATGTTAATGGAACTAATAATGGTTAATTTTTGTATATTTTCTCTTGTTCATGCGTACTTCTTAATGCTATATTTCCAAACTGAAAAGGTAACATGCATAGGTTGGATGGTCATAGTTTTTATGGGTTCATTTTTTTGCATTTTCTAAATTTCGGTAAGTTATTGAAAGTGTGCACCTATGACGGTGACATTGTAACGCAGCGTGTAGGTGAAGGGCTATAAGAAGTTAATTTTTAGGCCCATTTTCCATGAGTTATTTCCTCGCAAACGTCCCTGGTGACCTTGTCCCTACTCGAATAATCCGGAGACCGGCCTGTGGTTACGGCGCTTGGTCTTGGTGATGGTATATATCCAATGACGATGGAAGGCAAGCCAGGTTCTTTTGCCACCCTTCTCCACTGAAATCACGGAAATGACGGAGTATGGAGATAATTTTTTGCATCCTCGTAAATTAAATGCAATCCAGCGACGATCTTGGAATCGGTGGAGAAATATTCTTCGTAGAAATGGACTGTGCGTGTAGTGGGGAAACCCTATGTGGCCTTCTCCCTACTCCTCGATCCCGGAGACCGACCTGTGGAAACGGCACGGGTCTCCCTACGATATATACCGATGGCGATGGAAGGCCGGCGAGGGTCGTCACACTCACACCACTCCACTGTAGTCATACGAGATAGTAGGCGATGTAGGCACTCGTTTGCGTAATCGTTAGTGATATTTAATCCAGCGACGATATCGGATTCGGTGACTTCCCATTAAGCAGGCGATTGTATGTCTTTGCGGAAATGTACTCTCCACGCGGTGGAAACACCCAAGGTAGCCTTCTCCCTACTCTACAAATCCGGAGACCGGCCTGTAGACACGGCACCTAGTCTCCCTAATGGTATATACCGCTGACGATGCAAGGCACGGTTGGGGTCATCGCAAAGAGATGTGTGAAATCCATGAACAATTCCTCATAGTAAAAGCTCTGGGAAAACGACGTTTTTGGCGTAAGGTATCCCATCGATGAGTTTCTTCGGCGGAACGAGTACGATTATGTCTTCCGGCCTTCTCACGCGGCTCAATAACACGTAGAGTAGACCGTGAGTGAAACAGTCGGTTCTGAGGTCCACTCCGACGTACTCTATCGTCTGGCCCTGGCTCTTATGTCCTGTCATGGAGTATGCTAAGGCCAAGGGGAACTGGCGGCGGAGTATTTTAAGCGGAGAACCTTCGGTGAATGGGAATATGAAACTGATCCGGGGTATGCCGATGAGGTGTGTCTTCCCAGGAATTCGGACCGTGACGAGGCGGCGTGTAATAGCGGTCACGATGACTTTGGTCCCATTCACCAGTCCGTCTGCAATATTCAAATTCCTGATGATTAGGCATACCGATCCGACCTTGAGGCGCAAAACGTGGTCCGGAATGCCTTTTCCGGATGCCTTGTTCAACAGTTGGATGTCCACATCGAGTCCCTCGTCGTCTTCTTTGTAGACGCTGTCGGCGCTCCGCAGCTCATGCAGGCATCCTTCGTAAGAGTCGAGAACTAACTCATTTATTTCCTTGACGTTTACATTCAACGTGGAAAGAATCGCTCTCTTTGCGCAGAGCTCGGGTTGGCTCAGAACGCAGGGTGGAAAGACCTCGTCGATAAGTTGCCGCAGAGATGTCACAGCCCTTAGTCCTCGAAGTGGTATCAGCGTCTCTTGTAGCCGTCCCTCGCCGAAGGGGATGGAGTCGATGGTGCCGTTGCCAACCTGGAGGAGGAAGTCGGAGTAATCCTTGCAGTTACTCGTTCGTTGTGGCGTTGTCAAGGAAAATACCTTGAAGATCCTCCACATCGGTGACGACCGCAGGGAAACACGCGCTACATCTGCGGGGGTGCGCGCTTTTTCCACGACGGGTGGGATTTGCCTAAAGTCACCGGAACAGACGAATATCTTTCCTCCGAACGGCAAATCATTATCCATAAGATCCCTAAGTGACCTATCTATAATTTGAAACAAAAAGTGGTGAGCCATCGGTGCCTCGTCGAAGATAATGATTTTTGCTTCTCTCACGAGTTGAGCCCGCTGCGAACCGTTGCTCACGTTCCAATATCCAGTTCCGTCCCCTAAATCGAGGGGGAGGCGGAACATGCTGTGGGCCGTAGTCCCTCCTTCCATGTTGGACGCCGCGATCCCCGAGCTTGCAACTGCCAAAGCAACAAATCCGTGTCCGCGCGCGTACGCTAGAATGACGCTGATGAGTGCGGTTTTTCCATAGCCGCCCGGCCCGTCGAGGAACAATATTCTATCCCCTCTTTTTTCATCCTGGATGAGGGTTTTGACGTGGGAGAAAACACGTTTCTGGTCCTCGGAAAGCCTTGGCTCCCACTCCTCCACGAAAGACCTCAACTGTTCCCTGCCGTAACGAACCTGCTCTCTACTCAATTCGGTAGTGTCGTCGTCGACGTGCGGAAGCCCGTGATCGGTGAGACAAGAACCCTGACGCCTGAGGCTCCTATCGATAGCTAAAAGAGTTAATCGGTACGCTACCTCGGGGTTTTCGGGATGCCGGTCTAAATGATTCTCACTCAGGACATCCTTAAATTTCTCCCAAAGGATGGCCGCTGGTGCGCCTACATTGCAGAGAAGAACGAAGAATGACCGCAATGCATTTGCAAGCATGAACGCCGAGGCCTCTTTCATGGCATCGCTGAATTCCTCCTCGTCCTCGATCAAGCCTAAAGTACGCGCGACTTCCTGAAACGTGCGGCAATGACCTACCCCGCGGGACAAAAGGTCGGCGTAACCACGGCAAGGAGTGGTCATGAGAAGGATCCTTAAGTAATACTGTTCGCCTCGGTTAGGTGAAATCCAAAGCAACCTACAGACTTTTTCCCCGCGCTGGCGAGCGGTAACGTAATGCACGCCGTCGGGGTGCTCGAAATAGACCTCAGTGCGCGGAGGACGGGAGTGGACTATGCACGTCTCGTAGAAACTCTGGTACGTCAAGTCGTCGAAAATGGGGTCTCGCGGACGGTCGAAGTAAATCATTAATTTGGAAGAGGCGGAAGACGCGATGTCTGTCAAATTACTTTCGCGAGGCCTGTATATGACTTGTTGTTTCCCTTCCAAGTGGACGGGAAGGCATTCCACGGTGGGCTCCAATTTAGAAATGGGGAACTCAAGCAGACGCCAGCAGGCGTCGCTGGCGCCGATCATGCGCTTTGTGGCATACTGCTCGACCTCGTTCTCTTGCAATCCTATCGGGGTCACGGTGACGTTTTGCAGTGAGCCACCCTTCATGAGGTATTTAAACAAATATTTAACTACGCGGCGAGTGGATGCAAGTTCTAAATTTATGTGTGCCTCGTACTTCAACATCAGCGCGGCGTTGTACGGGACCACCCATCCGTCGTGCACTGTAATTTCCCTGCGTCGCGTGGTGATAATCCCCTGATTAGAATAATTGCGCCTATACTGAACGAAACCTCTTTCGTCCACGTGGGTTGTTTCGCAAGAGGGTTTGGGATAGAATTTACCGCAACAACCTTTCGCGTCATCCCAACATGGAAAGTCGGTGCGGTAGTCGGTACCGCATGGGCCGTGGATCATGTGTTGCAAAACTAACTTTCTAAGTCGTCCACCGGCCTCGTCTTCGGATGGAATGTCTGCGCGAATTACCTCGTCGATTTCTGCCGCTTGTACCGGTTCCCCTCCGTGTACCTTGAAAACTATGTGCGCGTGAGGCAAACCCCGCATTTGCATTTCGATGACGTAGACGAAGTAGGCGGGGCGCCCAAAAAATGCTCCACTACGCAAGTCTCTTATCAATTCCCCGAGCTTTATGCTAAATATCCTGCAGGCTGTGGAAGGATCACTGCGCTTGCTTCCGTGGGGGCACGCCTTTCTATTTTCCTCCCAGTGAGCGCTATAGGTAAACGTGAGAAAGTAAGTCGGCGCTCCCAACCGCGATACTAGAGCCATGGCGTTCTCGTAGTGGACCTTCATGTACCGGGGTCCTCCGGTGAACGTGCTCGGAAGGTATACTTTCCCCGGACGCACGCCACCTTCTCCTTGAACTGTTTCGTCACCCTCGATATCTCGTCGAACCTGTCCTTGTTCCTGCCTTCCTACGTCTATGAGTTCGTCGAGAGGTGCGATCCGCGTGGCGGTTGCGGAGGAGGATCGCATCTGAGAATAGCGGATGAAACGTAGGCGCTCTTCTTCGTACCGGGCGAACATTTCTACTTGCCACGCCTGCGACAAACGCCCCAAGTGGGAAAATCGGCATTCTGACAGCAGTAGGCATCTTGCGTAGTTGAACTGCGTGAGTTTTCTTCCTTGGTTATCCTTCATTCCCACGTGCCAACCCAAATTACCGTGGGGGTAGAGCAACGGATATTGGAACGGCTCCATAAGAGGACTCAATAGGTCTATTGAGGACGGTCTTCGGTCACTCCTCTTCCATATTGTCAATTTTCTAGGATCGTATGCTGCGTCCTCCGTGCTCATGGCGGCGTGCACCTCGATACCAGTTTGTCTATCTCCAAGTCTCGGACCGTGAGTGGATCTACTCGTCACTTCGAAAGTGAGGTGCGCGTCGATTGATGGCTCCGCACTCAGGCGACGGAATTCCTCGATGAACGGATTCACACTTGTGATGTAACACTCAATGTCTTCAATGACGTCCGTGCTGAGCGTTCTTCCCAGCGCTATGTTTCTTCGTTCTTCGCCGTCGTCTATGTAAAGGCGGCAGCGGTTCACGAACTGAGTGTTACCTCCTCTCGTGG